>NW_026870875.1:4251836-4555539 GCF_033118175.1 Dama dama
ATCAATGAAGAGATTCAAAAGGAGTCAAAAATATGAGGAACATGAAACGAACTGAAAAATAGGAGTAGCATGAAACGGTGTTCAAAAGTATGAAGAGCCTGAAAAGGTGTGAAAAATATGAAGAGCTTCAAAAGGTGTCAAAAATATGAGGAGCGTGAAGCGGTGTTGAACAACAGGAAGAGCCTGGAAAGGTGTGAAGTATATGAAGAGCTTACAAAGGTGTCAAAGATATGAGGAGCATGAAACGGTCTGAAAAATTGGAGGAGTATGAAAAGGTGTTCAAAAATATGAAGAGCCTGAAAAGTTGTGAAAAATTTGAAGAGCGTCAAAAGGTGTCAAAAATATGAGGAGCATGAAACGGTCTGAAAAATTGGAGGAGCATGAAACAGTGTTGAAACATGAAGAGACCAAAAAGGTGTGAAAAATTTGAAGAGCTTCAAAAAGTGTGAAAAATATGAAGAGCTTCAAAAGGTGTCAAAAATATGAGGAGCATGAAACGGTCTGAAAAATAAGAGGAGCATGAAGCGGTATTCAAAATCATGAAGCCTGAAATGGTGGGAAAACTATGAAGAGCTTCAAAAGGTGTGAAAAACATGAGGAGCATGAAACGGTCTGAAAAAGAGGTGGAGCCTGAAACGGTGTTGAAAAACAAGAAGAGCTTGACAAGGTGTGAAAAATATGAAGAGCTTCAAAAGAAGTCAAAAATATGACGAACATGAATCTTTCTGAAAAATAGGAGGAGCATGAAACGGAGTTCAAAAACATGAAGAGCCTGAAAAGGTGTGAAAAATATGAAGAGCTTCAAAAGGTGTCAAATATAGGAGGAGCATGAAACGGTCTGAAAAATAGTAAAGGCACGAAACGGTGTTCAAAAACATGAAGAGCCTGAGAAGGTGTGAAAAATATGACGAGTTTCAAAGGTGTCAAAAATATGAGGAGCATGAAACGGTCTGAAAAATTGGAGGAGCATGAAACGGTCTGAAAAATATGAGGAGCATGAAAAGGTCTGAAAAATAAGAGGAGCAATAAACGGTGTTGAAAAACATGAAGAGCATGGAAAGGTGTGAGAAATAAGAAGAGCTTCAAAAGGTGTCAAAAATATGAGGAGCTCGAATTACTCTGAAAAATAAGAGGAGCGTGAACCGGTGTTGAAAAGCATGAAGAGCATGAAAAGGTCTGAAAAATATGAAGAGCTTCAAAATATGTCAAATATATGAGGAGCATGAAATGGTCTGAAAAATAAGAGGAGCATGAAGCGGTGTTCAAAAACATGAAGAGCCTGAAAAGGTGTGAAAAATATGAGGAGCTTCAAAAGGTGTGAAATACATGAGAATTATTAAACGGTCTGAAAAATAGGAGGAGCATGAAGTGCTGTTGAAAAACATGAAGAGCCTGAAAATGTGTGAAAAATATGAAGAGCTTCAAAAGATGTCAAAAATATGAGGAGTATGAAACGGTCTGAAAAACAGGAGGAGCATGAAGCGGTGTTCAAAAACATGAAGAGCCTGAAAACGTGTGAAAAATATGAAGAGCTTCAAAAGATGTGAAAAATATGAAGAGCTTCACAAGGTGTGAAATACATGAGGAGCATGAAACTCTCTGAAAAATAGAAGAAGCATGAAGTGGTGTTCAGAAACATGAAGAGCCTGAAAAGGTGTGAAAAATATGAAGAGCCTCAAAAGGTGTGAAAAATATGAAGAGCTTCAAAAAGTGTGAAATACATGAGGAGGATTAAATGGTCTGAAAAATAGGAGGAGCATGACGGTGTTGAAAAACATGAAGAGCCTGAAAACGTGTGAAAAATATGAAGAGCTTCAAAAGGTGTGTAAAATATGAAGAGCTTCAAAAAGTGTGGAATACATGAGGAGGATTAAATGGTCTGAAAAAAAGGAGGAGCATGAAGCGGTGTTGAAAAACATGAAGAGCCTGAAAAATTGTGAAAAATATGAAGAGTCTCAAAAGGTGTGAAATACATGAGGAGCATGAAACTCTCTGAAAAATAGAAGGAGCATGAAACGGTGTTCAAAAACATGAAGAGCCTGAAAAGGTGTGAAAAATATGAACAACTTCAAAAAGTGTGAAATACGTGAGGAGGATTAAACGGTCTGAAAAATAGGAGGAGCATGAAGTGGTGTTGAAAAACATGAAGAGCCTGAAAAGTTGTGAAAAATATGAAGAGTTTCAGCAGGTGTGAAATACATGAGGAGCATGAAACTCCCTGAAAAATAGAAGGAGCATGAAACGGTGTTCAAAAACATGAAGAGCCTGAAAAGGTGTGAAAAATATGAACAGATAAAAAGTGTGAAATACGTGAGGAGGATTAAACGGTCTGAAAAATAGGAGGAGCATGAAGCGGTGTTGAAAAACATGAAGGCATGAAACGTGTGAAAAATATGAAGAGCTTCAAAAGGTGTGAAAAATACGAAGAGCTTCAACAGGTGTCAAAAATTAGATGAGCATGAAACGATCTGAAAAATAGGAGGAGCATGAAGTGGTGTTCAAAAAAATGAAAAGCGTGAAAAGTTTTGAAAAATATGAAAAGCTTCAAAAGGTGTCAAAAATATGCGGAGCATGAAACTGTCTCAAAAATAGGAGGAGCATGAAGCGGTGTTCAAAAACAAGAAGAGCCTGAAAAGGTGTGAAAAATATGAAGAGCTTCAAAAGGTGTCAAAAATATGAGGAGCATGAAACGGTCTGAAAAAAAGGAGGAGCATGAAGCCGTGTTGAAAAACATAAAGAGCCTGAAAAAGTGTGAAAAATATGAGGAGCTTCCAAAGGTGTGAAATACATGTGGAGCATTAAACGGTCTGAAAAACAGGATGAGCATGAAGAGGTGTTGAAAAATATGAAGAGCCTGAAAAGGTGTGAAAAATATGAAGAGCTTCAAAAGGTGTCAAAAATATGAGGAGCATGAAACGATCTGAAAAATAGGAGGAGCACGAAGCAGTGTTGAAAAACATGAAGAGTCTGAAAAAGTGTGAAAAATATGAAGAGCTTCAAAAGGTGTCAAAAATGAGATGAGCATGAAACGATCGGAAAAATAGTAGGAGCATGAAGTGGTGTTGAAAAAAATGAAAAGCGTGAAAAGTTTTGAAAAATATGAAAAGCTTCAAAAGGTGTCAAAAATATGAGGTGCATGAAACTGTCTCAAAAATAGGAGGAGCATGAAGCGGTGTTCCAAAACAAGAAGAGCCTGAAAAAGTGTGAAAAATATGAAGAGCTTCAAAATGTGTCAAAAATATGAGGAGCATGAAACGGTCTGAAAAAAAGGAGGAGCATGAAGCCGTGTTGAAAAACATGAAGAGCCTGAAAAGGTGTGAAAAACATGAAGAGCTTCAAAAGATGGCAAAAATATGAGGAGTATGAAACGGTCTGAAAAATAGGAGGAGCATGAAGCGGTGTTCTAAAATATGAAGAGCCTGAAAAGGTGTGAAAAATATGAAGAGCTTCAAAAGGTGTCAAAATGAGATGAGCATGAAACGGTTTGAAAAATAGGAGGAGCATGAAGTAGTGTTGATAAAAATGAAAAGCCTAAAAAGGTGTGAAAAATATGAAGAGCTTCAAAAGTTGTCAAAATGAGATAATCATGAAACGGTCTGAAAATTAGGAGGAGCATGAAGTCGTGTTGAAAAAAATGAAAAGCCTGAAAAGGTGTGAGAAATATGAAGAGCTTTAAAAGGTGTCAAATATATTAGGAGCATGAAACGGTCTGGAAATTATAGGAGCATGAAGCGGTGTTGAAAAACATGAAGAACCTGAAAAGAAGTGTGAAATATGAAGAGCTTCAAAAGGTGTCAAAAATGAGATGAGCAAGAAACGGTCTGAAAAATAGGAGAAGCATGAAGTGTTGTTGAAAAAAATGAAGAACCTGAAAAGGTGTGAAATATATGAAGAGCATCGAAAGGTGTCAAAAATATGAGGAGAACGAAACCGTCTGAAAAATAGGAGGAGCATGAAGCGGTGTTGAAAAGCATGAAGAGCCTGAAAATTGTGAAAAATATGAAGAGTTTCTAAAGTTGTCAAAAATATGAGGAGCATGAAACGGTCTGAAAAATAGGAGGAGCATGAAGCCATGTTCAAAAACATGTAGAGCCTGAAAATGTGTGAAAAATATGACGAGCTTCAAAAGATGTGAAATACATGAGGAGCATGATACGGTCTGAAAAATAGGAGGAGATTGAAGTGGTGTTGAAAAACATGAAGAGCCTGAAAACGTGTGAAAAATATGAAGAGCTTCAAAAGCTGTGAAAAATATGAAGAGCTTCAAAGAGTGTGAAATACGTGAGGAGGATTAAACGGTCTGAAAAATAGGAGGAGCATGAAGCGGTGTTGAAAAACATGAAGAGCCCGAAAAGCTGTGAAAAATATGAAGAGTTTCAAAAAGAGTGAAATACATGAGGAGCATGAAACTCTCGAAAAATAGAAGGAGCATGAAACGGTGTTCAAAAACATGAAGAGCCTGAAAGGGTGTGAAAAATATGAACAGCTTCAAAAAGTGTGAAATACGTGAGGAGGATTAAACGGTCTGAAAAATAGGAGGAGCATGAAGCGGTGTTGAAAAACATGAAGAGCCTGAAAAGGTGTGAAAAATAGGAAAAGCTTCAACAGGTGTCAAAAATAAGATGAGCATGAAACGATCGGAAAAATAGTAGGAGCATGAAGTGGTGTTGAAAAAAATGAAAAGCGTGAAAAGTTTTGAAAAATATGAAAAGCTTCAAAAGATGTCAAAAATATGAGGTGCATGAAACTGTCTCAAAAATAGGAGGAGCATGAAGCGGTGTTCAAAAACAAGAAGAGCCTGAAAAAGTGTGAAAAATATGAAGAGCTTCAAAAGGTGTCAAAAATATGAGGAGCATGAAACGGTCTGAAAAAAAGGAGGAGCATGAAGCCGTGTTGAAAAACATGAAGAGTCTGAAAAGGTGTAAAAAACATGAAGAGCTTCAAAAGATGGCAAAAATATGAGGAGTATGAAACGGTCTGAAAAATAGAAGGAGCATGAAGCGGTGTTCTAAAATATGAAGAGCCTGAAAAGGTGTGAAAAATATGAAGAGCTTCAAAAGGTGTCAAAATGAGATGAGCATGAAACGGTTTGAAAAATAGGAGGAGCATGAAGTGGTGTTGAAAAAAATGAAAAGCCTAAAAATGTGTGAGAAATACGAAGAGCTTCAAAAGTTGTCAAAATGAGATAATCATGAAACGGTCTGAAAATTAGGAGGAGCATGAAGTCGTGTTGAAAAAAATGAAAAGCCTGAAAAGGAGTGAGAAATATGAAGAGCTTTAAAAGGTGTCAAAAATATTAGGAGCATGAAACGGTCTGAAAATTATAGGAGCATGAAGCGGTGTTGAAAAACATGAAGAACCTGAAATGAAGTGTGAAATATGAAGAGCTTCAAAAGGTGTCAAAAATATGAGGAGCATGAAACGGTCAGAAAAAGAGGAGGAGCATGAAGTGGTGTTGAAAAACATGAAGAGCCTGAAAAGGTGTGAAAAATATGAAGAGCTTCTAAAGGATTCAAAAATATGAGAAACATGAAACGGTCTTAAGAATATGAGGAGCATGAAGTGGTGTTGAAAAACATGAAGAGCCTGAAAAGGTGTGAAAAATATGAAGAGCTTCAAAAGCTGTCAAATATATGAGGAGCATGAAACGGTCTGAAAATTAGGAGTATCATGAAACGGTGTTGAAAAACATGATGAGCCTGATAAGGTGTCAAAAATATGAAGAGCTTCAAAAGGTGTCAAAAATATAAAGAGCATGAAACGGTCTGAAAAATAGGAGGAGCATGAAGCGGTGTTGAAAAACATGAAGAGCCTGAAAAGGTGTGAAAAATATGAAGAGCTTCAAAAGGTGTCAAAAATATGAGGAGCATGAAACGATCTGAAAAATCGGAGGAGCATGAAATGGTGTTCAAAAACATGAAGAGCCTGAAAAGATGTGAAAAATTTGAAGAGCTTCAAAAGCTGTCAAATATATGAGGAGCATAAAATGGTCTGAAAAATAGCAGGAGCATGAAGCGTTGTTGAAAAACAAGAAGAGCCTGCAAAGGTGTGAAAAATATGAAGAGGTTCAAAAGGTGTCAAAAATATGAGGCGCATGAAAATGTCTGAAAATTAGGAGGAGCATGAAGCGGTGTTCAAAAACATGGAGAGCCTGAAAAGGTGTGAAAACTGTGAAGAGCTTCAAAAGGTGTCAAAAACATGAGGAGCATGAAATGATATGAAAAATAGGAGGAGCATGAAGCGGTGTTCAAAAACATAAGGAGCCTGGAAAGGTGTGAAAAATATTAAGAGCTTCAAAAGGTTCAAATATATAAGGAGCATAAAACGGTCTGAAAAATAGCAGGAGCAGGAAGCGTTGTTGAAAAACAAGAAAAGCCTGAAAAGGTGTGAAAAATATGAAGAGCTTCAAAAGGTTTCAAAAATATGAGGAGCATGAAACTTTCTGAAAAAGGAGTAGCATGAAACGGTTTTCAAAAACATGAAGAGAGTGGAAAGGTGTGAAAAATATGAAGAGCCTCAAAACGTTTCAAAAATATGAGGAGCATGAAATGGTATGAAAAATAGGAGGAGCTTGAAGCAGTGTTCAAAAACATGAAGAGCGTGAAATCCTGTGAAAAATATGAAGAGCTTCAAAATGTGTGAAAAATATGAAGAGCATCAAAAGGTGTAAGAAATGAGATGAGCATGAAATGGTCTGAAAAATAGGAGGAGCATGAAGTGGTGTTGAAAAACATGAAGAGCCTGAAAAGGTGTGAAAAATATGAAGAGCTTCAAAAGGTGTCAAAAATACGAGGAGCATGAAACGTTCTGAAAAATAGGAGGAGCATGAAGCGGTGTTGAAAAACATGAAGAGCCTGAAAAGGTGTGAAAAATATGGAGAGCTTCAAAAGGAGTCACAATATGAGGAGCAAGAATCGGTCTGAAAAAAAGGAGGAGCATGAAACGGTGTTGAAAAACATGAAGAGCCTGAAAAGCTGTGAAAAATATGAAGAGCTGCAAAAGGTGTCAAAAATATGAGGAGCATGAAACGGTCTGAAAAAACGGAGGAGCATGAAACGGTGTTCAAAAACTTGAAGAGCCTGAAAAGGTGTGAAAAATATGAAGAGCTCCAAAAGATGTGAAAAATATGAGGAGAATGAAAAGGTCTGAAAAATAGGAGGAGCCTGAAGCCGTGTTCAAAAACATGAAGAGCCTGAAAACGTGTGAGAAATTTGAATAGCTTCAAAAGGTGTTAAAAATATGAAGAGCTTCAAAAAGTGTGAAAAATATGAGGAGCAAGAAAGGGTCTGAAAAATAGGAGGAGCATGAAGCGGTGATCAAAAACATGGAGAGCCTGAAAAGGTGTTAAAAATATGAAGAGCTTCAAAACGTGTCAAAAATATGTGGAGCATGAAACGATTTGAAAAAGAGGAGGAGCATGAAGCGGTGTTGAAAAACATGAAAAGCCTGAAAACGTGTGAAAAATATGAAGAGCTTCAAAAGGTTGAAAAATATGAAGAGCTTCAAAAGTTGTCAAAAATGAGATGAGCATGAAACGGTCTGAAAAATAGGACGAGCATGAAGTGGTGTTGAAAAACATGAAGAGCCTGAAAAGGTGTGAAAAATATGAAGAGCCTCAAAAGGTGTCAGAAATATGAGGAGCATGAAACGGTTTAAAAAATAGGAGGAGCATGAAGCGGTGTTGAAAAACATGAAGAACCTGAAAAGGTGTGAAAAATATGAAAAGCTTCAAAAGTTGACAAAATATGAGGAGCATGAAACGGTCTGAAAAATAGGAGGAACATGAAACGTTGTTGAAAATCATTAAGAGCCTGAAAAGGTGTGAAAAATATGAAGAGGTTCAAAAGGTGTCAAAAATATGAGGAGCATGACACCGTCTGAAAAATAGGAGGAGCATGAAGCGGTGTTCAAAAACATGGAGAGCCTGAAATGGTGTGAAAAATATGAAGAGCTTCAAAAGGTGTCAAAAATATGAGGAGCATGAAACGGTCTGAAAAATAGGAGGAGCATGAAGCGGTGTTGAAAAACATGAAGAGCATGAAAAGGTGTGAAAAATATGAAGAGCTTCAAAATGTGTCAAAAATATGAGGAGCCTGAAACGGTCTGAAAAATAGGAGGAGCATGAAGCGGTGTTGAAAAGCATGAAGAGCCTGAAAAGGTGTGAAAAATATGAAGAGCTTCAAAAGCTGTCAAAAATATGAGGAGCATGAAACGGTCTGAAATATCGAAGGAGCATGAAATGGTGTTCAAAAACATGAAGAGCCTGAAAAGGTGTGAAAAATATGAAGAGCTTCAAAAGGTGTAAAAAATACGAGGAGCATGAAAAGTTCTGAAAAATAGGAGGAGCGTGAAGCGGTGTTGAAAAACATGTAGAGCCTGAAAACGTGTGAAAAATATGAAGAGCTATAAAAGGTGTGAAAAATATTTGGCGCATGAAACGGTCTGAAAAATAGGAGGAGCATGAAGTGGTGTTGAAATCATGATGACCCTGAAAACGTGTGAAAAATATGAAGAGCTTCAAAAAGTGTGAAAAATATGAAGAGCTTCAAATGGTGTCAAAAATATGAGGAGCATGAACTGGTGTTGAAAAACATGAAGAACCTGAAAAAGTGTGAAATCAATGAAGAGATTCAAAAGGAGTCAAAAATATGAGGAACATGAAACGAACTGAAAAATAGGAGTAGCATGAAACGGTGTTCAAAAGTATGAAGAGCCTGAAAAGGTGTGAAAAATATGAAGAGCTTCAAAAGGTGTCAAAAATATGAGGAGCGTGAAGCGGTGTTGAACAACAGGAAGAGCCTGAAAAGGTGTGAAGTATATGAAGAGCTTACAAAGGTGTCAAAGATATGAGGAGCATGAAACGGTCTGAAAAATTGGAGGAGTATGAAAAGGTGTTCAAAAATATGAAGAGCCTGAAAAGTTGTGAAAAATTTGAAGAGCGTCAAAAGGTGTCAAAAATATGAGGAGCATGAAACTGTCTGAAAAATTGGAGGAGCATGAAACAGTGTTGAAACATGAAGAGACCAAAAAGGTGTGAAAAATTTGAAGAGCTTCAAAAAGTGTGAAAAATATGAAGAGCTTCAAAAGGTGTCAAAAATATGAGGAGCATGAAACGGTCTGAAAAATAAGAGGAGCATGAAGCGGTATTCAAAATCATGAAGCCTGAAATGGTGGGAAAACTATGAAGAGCTTCAAAAGGTGTGAAAAACATGAGGAGCATGAAACGGTCTGAAAAAGAGGTGGAGCCTGAAACGGTGTTGAAAAACAAGAAGAGCTTGACAAGGTGTGAAAAATATGAAGAGCTTCAAAAGAAGTCAAAAATATGACGAACATGAATCTTTCTGAAAAATAGGAGGAGCATGAAACGGAGTTCAAAAACATGAAGAGCCTGAAAAGGTGTGAAAAATATGAAGAGCTTCAAAAGGTGTCAAATATAGGAGGAGCATGAAACGGTCTGAAAAATAGTAAAGGCACGAAACGGTGTTCAAAAACATGAAGAGCCTGAGAAGGTGTGAAAAATATGACGAGTTTCAAAGGTGTCAAAAATATGAGGAGCATGAAACGGTCTGAAAAATTGGAGGAGCATGAAACGGTCTGAAAAATATGAGGAGCATGAAAAGGTCTGAAAAATAAGAGGAGCAATAAACGGTGTTGAAAAACATGAAGAGCATGGAAAGGTGTGAGAAATAAGAAGAGCTTCAAAAGGTGTCAAAAATATGAGGAGCTCGAATTACTCTGAAAAATAAGAGGAGCGTGAACCGGTGTTGAAAAGCATGAAGAGCATGAAAAGGTCTGAAAAATATGAAGAGCTTCAAAATATGTCAAATATATGAGGAGCATGAAATGGTCTGAAAAATAAGAGGAGCATGAAGCGGTGTTCAAAAACATGAAGAGCCTGAAAAGGTGTGAAAAATATGAGGAGCTTCAAAAGGTGTGAAATACATGAGAATTATTAAACGGTCTGAAAAATAGGAGGAGCATGAAGTGCTGTTGAAAAACATGAAGAGCCTGAAAATGTGTGAAAAATATGAAGAGCTTCAAAAGATGTCAAAAATATGAGGAGTATGAAACGGTCTGAAAAACAGGAGGAGCATGAAGCGGTGTTCAAAAACATGAAGAGCCTGAAAACGTGTGAAAAATATGAAGAGCTTCAAAAGATGTGAAAAATATGAAGAGCTTCACAAGGTGTGAAATACATGAGGAGCATGAAACTCTCTGAAAAATAGAAGAAGCATGAAGTGGTGTTCAGAAACATGAAGAGCCTGAAAAGGTGTGAAAAATATGAAGAGCCTCAAAAGGTGTGAAAAATATGAAGAGCTTCAAAAAGTGTGAAATACATGAGGAGGATTAAATGGTCTGAAAAATAGGAGGAGCATGACGGTGTTGAAAAACATGAAGAGCCTGAAAACGTGTGAAAAATATGAAGAGCTTCAAAAGGTGTGTAAAATATGAAGAGCTTCAAAAAGTGTGGAATACATGAGGAGGATTAAATGGTCTGAAAAAAAGGAGGAGCATGAAGCGGTGTTGAAAAACATGAAGAGCCTGAAAAATTGTGAAAAATATGAAGAGTCTCAAAAGGTGTGAAATACATGAGGAGCATGAAACTCTCTGAAAAATAGAAGGAGCATGAAACGGTGTTCAAAAACATGAAGAGCCTGAAAAGGTGTGAAAAATATGAACAACTTCAAAAAGTGTGAAATACGTGAGGAGGATTAAACGGTCTGAAAAATAGGAGGAGCATGAAGTGGTGTTGAAAAACATGAAGAGCCTGAAAAGTTGTGAAAAATATGAAGAGTTTCAGCAGGTGTGAAATACATGAGGAGCATGAAACTCCCTGAAAAATAGAAGGAGCATGAAACGGTGTTCAAAAACATGAAGAGCCTGAAAAGGTGTGAAAAATATGAACAGATAAAAAGTGTGAAATACGTGAGGAGGATTAAACGGTCTGAAAAATAGGAGGAGCATGAAGCGGTGTTGAAAAACATGAAGGCATGAAACGTGTGAAAAATATGAAGAGCTTCAAAAGGTGTGAAAAATACGAAGAGCTTCAACAGGTGTCAAAAATTAGATGAGCATGAAACGATCTGAAAAATAGGAGGAGCATGAAGTGGTGTTCAAAAAAATGAAAAGCGTGAAAAGTTTTGAAAAATATGAAAAGCTTCAAAAGGTGTCAAAAATATGCGGAGCATGAAACTGTCTCAAAAATAGGAGGAGCATGAAGCGGTGTTCAAAAACAAGAAGAGCCTGAAAAGGTGTGAAAAATATGAAGAGCTTCAAAAGGTGTCAAAAATATGAGGAGCATGAAACGGTCTGAAAAAAAGGAGGAGCATGAAGCCGTGTTGAAAAACATAAAGAGCCTGAAAAAGTGTGAAAAATATGAGGAGCTTCCAAAGGTGTGAAATACATGTGGAGCATTAAACGGTCTGAAAAACAGGATGAGCATGAAGAGGTGTTGAAAAATATGAAGAGCCTGAAAAGGTGTGAAAAATATGAAGAGCTTCAAAAGGTGTCAAAAATATGAGGAGCATGAAACGATCTGAAAAATAGGAGGAGCACGAAGCAGTGTTGAAAAACATGAAGAGTCTGAAAAAGTGTGAAAAATATGAAGAGCTTCAAAAGGTGTCAAAAATGAGATGAGCATGAAACGATCGGAAAAATAGTAGGAGCATGAAGTGGTGTTGAAAAAAATGAAAAGCGTGAAAAGTTTTGAAAAATATGAAAAGCTTCAAAAGGTGTCAAAAATATGAGGTGCATGAAACTGTCTCAAAAATAGGAGGAGCATGAAGCGGTGTTCCAAAACAAGAAGAGCCTGAAAAAGTGTGAAAAATATGAAGATCTTCAAAATGTGTCAAAAATATGAGGAGCATGAAACGGTCTGAAAAAAAGGAGGAGCATGAAGCCGTGTTGAAAAACATGAAGAGCCTGAAAAGGTGTGAAAAACATGAAGAGCTTCAAAAGATGGCAAAAATATGAGGAGTATGAAACGGTCTGAAAAATAGGAGGAGCATGAAGCGGTGTTCTAAAATATGAAGAGCCTGAAAAGGTGTGAAAAATATGAAGAGCTTCAAAAGGTGTCAAAATGAGATGAGCATGAAACGGTTTGAAAAATAGGAGGAGCATGAAGTAGTGTTGATAAAAATGAAAAGCCTAAAAAGGTGTGAAAAATATGAAGAGCTTCAAAAGTTGTCAAAATGAGATAATCATGAAACGGTCTGAAAATTAGGAGGAGCATGAAGTCGTGTTGAAAAAAATGAAAAGCCTGAAAAGGTGTGAGAAATATGAAGAGCTTTAAAAGGTGTCAAATATATTAGGAGCATGAAACGGTCTGGAAATTATAGGAGCATGAAGCGGTGTTGAAAAACATGAAGAACCTGAAAAGAAGTGTGAAATATGAAGAGCTTCAAAAGGTGTCAAAAATGAGATGAGCATGAAACGGTCTGAAAAATAGGAGAAGCATGAAGTGTTGTTGAAAAAAATGAAGAACCTGAAAAGGTGTGAAATATATGAAGAGCATCGAAAGGTGTCAAAAATATGAGGAGAACGAAACCGTCTGAAAAATAGGAGGAGCATGAAGCGGTGTTGAAAAGCATGAAGAGCCTGAAAATTGTGAAAAATATGAAGAGTTTCTAAAGTTGTCAAAAATATGAGGAGCATGAAACGGTCTGAAAAATAGGAGGAGCATGAAGCCATGTTCAAAAACATGTAGAGCCTGAAAATGTGTGAAAAATATGACGAGCTTCAAAAGATGTGAAATACATGAGGAGCATGATACGGTCTGAAAAATAGGAGGAGATTGAAGTGGTGTTGAAAAACATGAAGAGCCTGAAAACGTGTGAAAAATATGAAGAGCTTCAAAAGCTGTGAAAAATATGAAGAGCTTCAAAGAGTGTGAAATACGTGAGGAGGATTAAACGGTCTGAAAAATAGGAGGAGCATGAAGCGGTGTTGAAAAACATGAAGAGCCTGAAAAGCTGTGAAAAATATGAAGAGTTTCAAAAAGAGTGAAATACATGAGGAGCATGAAACTCTCGAAAAATAGAAGGAGCATGAAACGGTGTTCAAAAACATGAAGAGCCTGAAAGGGTGTGAAAAATATGAACAGCTTCAAAAAGTGTGAAATACGTGAGGAGGATTAAACGGTCTGAAAAATAGGAGGAGCATGAAGCGGTGTTGAAAAACATGAAGAGCCTGAAAAGGTGTGAAAAATAGGAAAAGCTTCAACAGGTGTCAAAAATAAGATGAGCATGAAACGATCGGAAAAATAGTAGGAGCATGAAGTGGTGTTGAAAAAAATGAAAAGCGTGAAAAGTTTTGAAAAATATGAAAAGCTTCAAAAGATGTCAAAAATATGAGGTGCATGAAACTGTCTCAAAAATAGGAGGAGCATGAAGCGGTGTTCAAAAACAAGAAGAGCCTGAAAAAGTGTGAAAAATATGAAGAGCTTCAAAAGGTGTCAAAAATATGAGGAGCATGAAACGGTCTGAAAAAAAGGAGGAGCATGAAGCCGTGTTGAAAAACATGAAGAGTCTGAAAAGGTGTAAAAAACATGAAGAGCTTCAAAAGATGGCAAAAATATGAGGAGTATGAAACGGTCTGAAAAATAGAAGGAGCATGAAGCGGTGTTCTAAAATATGAAGAGCCTGAAAAGGTGTGAAAAATATGAAGAGCTTCAAAAGGTGTCAAAATGAGATGAGCATGAAACGGTTTGAAAAATAGGAGGAGCATGAAGTGGTGTTGAAAAAAATGAAAAGCCTAAAAATGTGTGAGAAATACGAAGAGCTTCAAAAGTTGTCAAAATGAGATAATCATGAAACGGTCTGAAAATTAGGAGGAGCATGAAGTCGTGTTGAAAAAAATGAAAAGCCTGAAAAGGAGTGAGAAATATGAAGAGCTTTAAAAGGTGTCAAAAATATTAGGAGCATGAAACGGTCTGAAAATTATAGGAGCATGAAGCGGTGTTGAAAAACATGAAGAACCTGAAATGAAGTGTGAAATATGAAGAGCTTCAAAAGGTGTCAAAAATATGAGGAGCATGAAACGGTCAGAAAAAGAGGAGGAGCATGAAGTGGTGTTGAAAAACATGAAGAGCCTGAAAAGGTGTGAAAAATATGAAGAGCTTCTAAAGGATTCAAAAATATGAGAAACATGAAACGGTCTTAAGAATATGAGGAGCATGAAGTGGTGTTGAAAAACATGAAGAGCCTGAAAAGGTGTGAAAAATATGAAGAGCTTCAAAAGCTGTCAAATATATGAGGAGCATGAAACGGTCTGAAAATTAGGAGTATCATGAAACGGTGTTGAAAAACATGATGAGCCTGATAAGGTGTCAAAAATATGAAGAGCTTCAAAAGGTGTCAAAAATATAAAGAGCATGAAACGGTCTGAAAAATAGGAGGAGCATGAAGCGGTGTTGAAAAACATGAAGAGCCTGAAAAGGTGTGAAAAATATGAAGAGCTTCAAAAGGTGTCAAAAATATGAGGAGCATGAAACGATCTGAAAAATCGGAGGAGCATGAAATGGTGTTAAAAAACATGAAGAGCCTGAAAAGATGTGAAAAATTTGAAGAGCTTCAAAAGCTGTCAAATATATGAGGAGCATAAAATGGTCTGAAAAATAGCAGGAGCATGAAGCGTTGTTGAAAAACAAGAAGAGCCTGCAAAGGTGTGAAAAATATGAAGAGGTTCAAAAGGTGTCAAAAATATGAGGCGCATGAAAATGTCTGAAAATTAGGAGGAGCATGAAGCGGTGTTCAAAAACATGGAGAGCCTGAAAAGGTGTGAAAACTGTGAAGAGCTTCAAAAGGTGTCAAAAACATGAGGAGCATGAAATGATATGAAAAATAGGAGGAGCATGAAGCGGTGTTCAAAAACATAAGGAGCCTGGAAAGGTGTGAAAAATATTAAGAGCTTCAAAAGGTTCAAATATATAAGGAGCATAAAACGGTCTGAAAAATAGCAGGAGCAGGAAGCGTTGTTGAAAAACAAGAAAAGCCTGAAAAGGTGTGAAAAATATGAAGAGCTTCAAAAGGTTTCAAAAATATGAGGAGCATGAAACTTTCTGAAAAAGGAGTAGCATGAAACGGTTTTCAAAAACATGAAGAGAGTGGAAAGGTGTGAAAAATATGAAGAGCCTCAAAACGTTTCAAAAATATGAGGAGCATGAAATGGTATGAAAAATAGGAGGAGCTTGAAGCAGTGTTCAAAAACATGAAGAGCGTGAAATCCTGTGAAAAATATGAAGAGCTTCAAAATGTGTGAAAAATATGAAGAGCATCAAAAGGTGTAAGAAATGAGATGAGCATGAAATGGTCTGAAAAATAGGAGGAGCATGAAGTGGTGTTGAAAAACATGAAGAGCCTGAAAAGGTGTGAAAAATATGAAGAGCTTCAAAAGGTGTCAAAAATACGAGGAGCATGAAACGTTCTGAAAAATAGGAGGAGCATGAAGCGGTGTTGAAAAACATGAAGAGCCTGAAAAGGTGTGAAAAATATGGAGAGCTTCAAAAGGAGTCACAATATGAGGAGCAAGAATCGGTCTGAAAAAAAGGAGGAGCATGAAACGGTGTTGAAAAACATGAAGAGCCTGAAAAGCTGTGAAAAATATGAAGAGCTGCAAAAGGTGTCAAAAATATGAGGAGCATGAAACGGTCTGAAAAAACGGAGGAGCATGAAACGGTGTTCAAAAACTTGAAGAGCCTGAAAAGGTGTGAAAAATATGAAGAGCTCCAAAAGATGTGAAAAATATGAGGAGAATGAAAAGGTCTGAAAAATAGGAGGAGCCTGAAGCCGTGTTCAAAAACATGAAGAGCCTGAAAACGTGTGAGAAATTTGAATAGCTTCAAAAGGTGTTAAAAATATGAAGAGCTTCAAAAAGTGTGAAAAATATGAGGAGCAAGAAAGGGTCTGAAAAATAGGAGGAGCATGAAGCGGTGATCAAAAACATGGAGAGCCTGAAAAGGTGTTAAAAATATGAAGAGCTTCAAAACGTGTCAAAAATATGTGGAGCATGAAACGATTTGAAAAAGAGGAGGAGCATGAAGCGGTGTTGAAAAACATGAAAAGCCTGAAAACGTGTGAAAAATATGAAGAGCTTCAAAAGGTTGAAAAATATGAAGAGCTTCAAAAGTTGTCAAAAATGAGATGAGCATGAAACGGTCTGAAAAATAGGACGAGCATGAAGTGGTGTTGAAAAACATGAAGAGCCTGAAAAGGTGTGAAAAATATGAAGAGCCTCAAAAGGTGTCAGAAATATGAGGAGCATGAAACGGTTTAAAAAATAGGAGGAGCATGAAGCGGTGTTGAAAAACATGAAGAACCTGAAAAGGTGTGAAAAATATGAAAAGCTTCAAAAGTTGACAAAATATGAGGAGCATGAAACGGTCTGAAAAATAGGAGGAACATGAAACGTTGTTGAAAATCATTAAGAGCCTGAAAAGGTGTGAAAAATATGAAGAGGTTCAAAAGGTGTCAAAAATATGAGGAGCATGACACCGTCTGAAAAATAGGAGGAGCATGAAGCGGTGTTCAAAAACATGGAGAGCCTGAAATGGTGTGAAAAATATGAAGAGCTTCAAAAGGTGTCAAAAATATGAGGAGCATGAAACGGTCTGAAAAATAGGAGGAGCATGAAGCGGTGTTGAAAAACATGAAGAGCATGAAAAGGTGTGAAAAATATGAAGAGCTTCAAAATGTGTCAAAAATATGAGGAGCCTGAAACGGTCTGAAAAATAGGAGGAGCATGAAGCGGTGTTGAAAAGCATGAAGAGCCTGAAAAGGTGTGAAAAATATGAAGAGCTTCAAAAGCTGTCAAAAATATGAGGAGCATGAAACGGTCTGAAAAATCGAAGGAGCATGAAATGGTGTTCAAAAACATGAAGAGCCTGAAAAGGTGTGAAAAATATGAAGAGCTTCAAAAGGTGTAAAAAATACGAGGAGCATGAAAAGTTCTGAAAAATAGGAGGAGCGTGAAGCGGTGTTGAAAAACATGTAGAGCCTGAAAACGTGTGAAAAATATGAAGAGCTATAAAAGGTGTGAAAAATATTTGGCGCATGAAACGGTCTGAAAAATAGGAGGAGCATGAAGTGGTGTTGAAATCATGATGACCCTGAAAACGTGTGAAAAATATGAAGAGCTTCAAAAAGTGTGAAAAATATGAAGAGCTTCAAATGGTGTCAAAAATATGAGGAGCATGAACTGGTGTTGAAAAACATGAAGAACCTGAAAAAGTGTGAAATCAATGAAGAGATTCAAAAGGAGTCAAAAATATGAGGAACATGAAACGAACTGAAAAATAGGAGTAGCATGAAACGGTGTTCAAAAGTATGAAGAGCCTGAAAAGGTGTGAAAAATATGAAGAGCTTCAAAAGGTGTCAAAAATATGAGGAGCGTGAAGCGGTGTTGAACAACAGGAAGAGCCTGAAAAGGTGTGAAGTATATGAAGAGCTTACAAAGGTGTCAAAGATATGAGGAGCATGAAACGGTCTGAAAAATTGGAGGAGTATGAAAAGGTGTTCAAAAATATGAAGAGCCTGAAAAGTTGTGAAAAATTTGAAGAGCGTCAAAAGGTGTCAAAAATATGAGGAGCATGAAACTGTCTGAAAAATTGGAGGAGCATGAAACAGTGTTGAAACATGAAGAGACCAAAAAGGTGTGAAAAATTTGAAGAGCTTCAAAAAGTGTGAAAAATATGAAGAGCTTCAAAAGGTGTCAAAAATATGAGGAGCATGAAACGGTCTGAAAAATAAGAGGAGCATGAAGCGGTATTCAAAATCATGAAGCCTGAAATGGTGGGAAAACTATGAAGAGCTTCAAAAGGTGTGAAAAACATGAGGAGCATGAAACGGTCTGAAAAAGAGGTGGAGCCTGAAACGGTGTTGAAAAACAAGAAGAGCTTGACAAGGTGTGAAAAATATGAAGAGCTTCAAAAGAAGTCAAAAATATGACGAACATGAATCTTTCTGAAAAATAGGAGGAGCATGAAACGGAGTTCAAAAACATGAAGAGCCTGAAAAGGTGTGAAAAATATGAAGAGCTTCAAAAGGTGTCAAATATAGGAGGAGCATGAAACGGTCTGAAAAATAGTAAAGGCACGAAACGGTGTTCAAAAACATGAAGAGCCTGAGAAGGTGTGAAAAATATGACGAGTTTCAAAGGTGTCAAAAATATGAGGAGCATGAAACGGTCTGAAAAATTGGAGGAGCATGAAACGGTCTGAAAAATATGAGGAGCATGAAAAGGTCTGAAAAATAAGAGGAGCAATAAACGGTGTTGAAAAACATGAAGAGCATGGAAAGGTGTGAGAAATAAGAAGAGCTTCAAAAGGTGTCAAAAATATGAGGAGCTCGAATTACTCTGAAAAATAAGAGGAGCGTGAACCGGTGTTGAAAAGCATGAAGAGCATGAAAAGGTCTGAAAAATATGAAGAGCTTCAAAATATGTCAAATATATGAGGAGCATGAAATGGTCTGAAAAATAAGAGGAGCATGAAGCGGTGTTCAAAAACATGAAGAGCCTGAAAAGGTGTGAAAAATATGAGGAGCTTCAAAAGGTGTGAAATACATGAGAATTATTAAACGGTCTGAAAAATAGGAGGAGCATGAAGTGCTGTTGAAAAACATGAAGAGCCTGAAAATGTGTGAAAAATATGAAGAGCTTCAAAAGATGTCAAAAATATGAGGAGTATGAAACGGTCTGAAAAACAGGAGGAGCATGAAGCGGTGTTCAAAAACATGAAGAGCCTGAAAACGTGTGAAAAATATGAAGAGCTTCAAAAGATGTGAAAAATATGAAGAGCTTCACAAGGTGTGAAATACATGAGGAGCATGAAACTCTCTGAAAAATAGAAGAAGCATGAAGTGGTGTTCAGAAACATGAAGAGCCTGAAAAGGTGTGAAAAATATGAAGAGCCTCAAAAGGTGTGAAAAATATGAAGAGCTTCAAAAAGTGTGAAATACATGAGGAGGATTAAATGGTCTGAAAAATAGGAGGAGCATGACGGTGTTGAAAAACATGAAGAGCCTGAAAACGTGTGAAAAATATGAAGAGCTTCAAAAGGTGTGTAAAATATGAAGAGCTTCAAAAAGTGTGGAATACATGAGGAGGATTAAATGGTCTGAAAAAAAGGAGGAGCATGAAGCGGTGTTGAAAAACATGAAGAGCCTGAAAAATTGTGAAAAATATGAAGAGTCTCAAAAGGTGTGAAATACATGAGGAGCATGAAACTCTCTGAAAAATAGAAGGAGCATGAAACGGTGTTCAAAAACATGAAGAGCCTGAAAAGGTGTGAAAAATATGAACAACTTCAAAAAGTGTGAAATACGTGAGGAGGATTAAACGGTCTGAAAAATAGGAGGAGCATGAAGTGGTGTTGAAAAACATGAAGAGCCTGAAAAGTTGTGAAAAATATGAAGAGTTTCAGCAGGTGTGAAATACATGAGGAGCATGAAACTCCCTGAAAAATAGAAGGAGCATGAAACGGTGTTCAAAAACATGAAGAGCCTGAAAAGGTGTGAAAAATATGAACAGATAAAAAGTGTGAAATACGTGAGGAGGATTAAACGGTCTGAAAAATAGGAGGAGCATGAAGCGGTGTTGAAAAACATGAAGGCATGAAACGTGTGAAAAATATGAAGAGCTTCAAAAGGTGTGAAAAATACGAAGAGCTTCAACAGGTGTCAAAAATTAGATGAGCATGAAACGATCTGAAAAATAGGAGGAGCATGAAGTGGTGTTCAAAAAAATGAAAAGCGTGAAAAGTTTTGAAAAATATGAAAAGCTTCAAAAGGTGTCAAAAATATGCGGAGCATGAAACTGTCTCAAAAATAGGAGGAGCATGAAGCGGTGTTCAAAAACAAGAAGAGCCTGAAAAGGTGTGAAAAATATGAAGAGCTTCAAAAGGTGTCAAAAATATGAGGAGCATGAAACGGTCTGAAAAAAAGGAGGAGCATGAAGCCGTGTTGAAAAACATAAAGAGCCTGAAAAAGTGTGAAAAATATGAGGAGCTTCCAAAGGTGTGAAATACATGTGGAGCATTAAACGGTCTGAAAAACAGGATGAGCATGAAGAGGTGTTGAAAAATATGAAGAGCCTGAAAAGGTGTGAAAAATATGAAGAGCTTCAAAAGGTGTCAAAAATATGAGGAGCATGAAACGATCTGAAAAATAGGAGGAGCACGAAGCAGTGTTGAAAAACATGAAGAGTCTGAAAAAGTGTGAAAAATATGAAGAGCTTCAAAAGGTGTCAAAAATGAGATGAGCATGAAACGATCGGAAAAATAGTAGGAGCATGAAGTGGTGTTGAAAAAAATGAAAAGCGTGAAAAGTTTTGAAAAATATGAAAAGCTTCAAAAGGTGTCAAAAATATGAGGTGCATGAAACTGTCTCAAAAATAGGAGGAGCATGAAGCGGTGTTCCAAAACAAGAAGAGCCTGAAAAAGTGTGAAAAATATGAAGAGCTTCAAAAGATGGCAAAAATATGAGGAGTATGAAACGGTCTGAAAAATAGGAGGAGCATGAAGCGGTGTTCTAAAATATGAAGAGCCTGAAAAGGTGTGAAAAATATGAAGAGCTTCAAAAGGTGTCAAAATGAGATGAGCATGAAACGGTTTGAAAAATAGGAGGAGCATGAAGTAGTGTTGATAAAAATGAAAAGCCTAAAAAGGTGTGAAAAATATGAAGAGCTTCAAAAGTTGTCAAAATGAGATAATCATGAAACGGTCTGAAAATTAGGAGGAGCATGAAGTCGTGTTGAAAAAAATGAAAAGCCTGAAAAGGTGTGAGAAATATGAAGAGCTTTAAAAGGTGTCAAATATATTAGGAGCATGAAACGGTCTGGAAATTATAGGAGCATGAAGCGGTGTTGAAAAACATGAAGAACCTGAAAAGAAGTGTGAAATATGAAGAGCTTCAAAAGGTGTCAAAAATGAGATGAGCATGAAACGGTCTGAAAAATAGGAGAAGCATGAAGTGTTGTTGAAAAAAATGAAGAACCTGAAAAGGTGTGAAATATATGAAGAGCATCGAAAGGTGTCAAAAATATGAGGAGAACGAAACCGTCTGAAAAATAGGAGGAGCATGAAGCGGTGTTGAAAAGCATGAAGAGCCTGAAAATTGTGAAAAATATGAAGAGTTTCTAAAGTTGTCAAAAATATGAGGAGCATGAAACGGTCAGAAAAATAGGAGGAGCATGAAGCCATGTTCAAAAACATGTAGAGCCTGAAAATGTGTGAAAAATATGACGAGCTTCAAAAGATGTGAAATACATGAGGAGCATGATACGGTCTGAAAAATAGGAGGAGATTGAAGTGGTGTTGAAAAACATGAAGAGCCTGAAAACGTGTGAAAAATATGAAGAGCTTCAAAAGCTGTGAAAAATATGAAGAGCTTCAAAGAGTGTGAAATACGTGAGGAGGATTAAACGGTCTGAAAAATAGGAGGAGCATGAAGCGGTGTTGAAAAACATGAAGAGCCTGAAAAGCTGTGAAAAATATGAAGAGTTTCAAAAAGAGTGAAATACATGAGGAGCATGAAACTCTCGAAAAATAGAAGGAGCATGAAACGGTGTTCAAAAACATGAAGAGCCTGAAAGGGTGTGAAAAATATGAACAGCTTCAAAAAGTGTGAAATACGTGAGGAGGATTAAACGGTCTGAAAAATAGGAGGAGCATGAAGCGGTGTTGAAAAACATGAAGAGCCTGAAAAGGTGTGAAAAATAGGAAAAGCTTCAACAGGTGTCAAAAATAAGATGAGCATGAAACGATCGGAAAAATAGTAGGAGCATGAAGTGGTGTTGAAAAAAATGAAAAGCGTGAAAAGTTTTGAAAAATATGAAAAGCTTCAAAAGATGTCAAAAATATGAGGTGCATGAAACTGTCTCAAAAATAGGAGGAGCATGAAGCGGTGTTCAAAAACAAGAAGAGCCTGAAAAAGTGTGAAAAATATGAAGAGCTTCAAAAGGTGTCAAAAATATGAGGAGCATGAAACGGTCTGAAAAAAAGGAGGAGCATGAAGCCGTGTTGAAAAACATGAAGAGTCTGAAAAGGTGTAAAAAACATGAAGAGCTTCAAAAGATGGCAAAAATATGAGGAGTATGAAACGGTCTGAAAAATAGAAGGAGCATGAAGCGGTGTTCTAAAATATGAAGAGCCTGAAAAGGTGTGAAAAATATGAAGAGCTTCAAAAGGTGTCAAAATGAGATGAGCATGAAACGGTTTGAAAAATAGGAGGAGCATGAAGTGGTGTTGAAAAAAATGAAAAGCCTAAAAATGTGTGAGAAATACGAAGAGCTTCAAAAGTTGTCAAAATGAGATAATCATGAAACGGTCTGAAAATTAGGAGGAGCATGAAGTCGTGTTGAAAAAAATGAAAAGCCTGAAAAGGAGTGAGAAATATGAAGAGCTTTAAAAGGTGTCAAAAATATTAGGAGCATGAAACGGTCTGAAAATTATAGGAGCATGAAGCGGTGTTGAAAAACATGAAGAACCTGAAATGAAGTGTGAAATATGAAGAGCTTCAAAAGGTGTCAAAAATATGAGGAGCATGAAACGGTCAGAAAAAGAGGAGGAGCATGAAGTGGTGTTGAAAAACATGAAGAGCCTGAAAAGGTGTGAAAAATATGAAGAGCTTCTAAAGGATTCAAAAATATGAGAAACATGAAACGGTCTTAAGAATATGAGGAGCATGAAGTGGTGTTGAAAAACATGAAGAGCCTGAAAAGGTGTGAAAAATATGAAGAGCTTCAAAAGCTGTCAAATATATGAGGAGCATGAAACGGTCTGAAAATTAGGAGTATCATGAAACGGTGTTGAAAAACATGATGAGCCTGAAAAGATGTGAAAAATTTGAAGAGCTTCAAAAGCTGTCAAATATATGAGGAGCATAAAATGGTCTGAAAAATAGCAGGAGCATGAAGCGTTGTTGAAAAACAAGAAGAGCCTGCAAAGGTGTGAAAAATATGAAGAGGTTCAAAAGGTGTCAAAAATATGAAGAGCTTCAAAAGGTGTCAAAAATATAAAGAGCATGAAACGGTCTGAAAAATAGGAGGAGCATGAAGCGGTGTTGAAAAACATGAAGAGCCTGAAAAGGTGTGAAAAATATGAAGAGCTTCAAAAGGTGTCAAAAATATGAGGAGCATGAAACGATCTGAAAAATCGGAGGAGCATGAAATGGTGTTCAAAAACATGAAGAGCCTGAAAAGATGTGAAAAATTTGAAGAGCTTCAAAAGCTGTCAAATATATGAGGAGCATAAAATGGTCTGAAAAATAGCAGGAGCATGAAGCGTTGTTGAAAAACAAGAAGAGCCTGCAAAGGTGTGAAAAATATGAAGAGGTTCAAAAGGTGTCAAAAATATGAGGCGCATGAAAATGTCTGAAAATTAGGAGGAGCATGAAGCGGTGTTCAAAAACATGGAGAGCCTGAAAAGGTGTGAAAACTGTGAAGAGCTTCAAAAGGTGTCAAAAACATGAGGAGCATGAAATGATATGAAAAATAGGAGGAGAATGAAGCGGTGTTCAAAAACATAAGGAGCCTGGAAAGGTGTGAAAAATATTAAGAGCTTCAAAAGGTTCAAATATATAAGGAGCATAAAACGGTCTGAAAAATAGCAGGAGCAGGAAGCGTTGTTGAAAAACAAGAAAAGCCTGAAAAGGTGTGAAAAATATGAAGAGCTTCAAAAGGTTTCAAAAATATGAGGAGCATGAAACTTTCTGAAAAAGGAGTAGCATGAAACGGTTTTCAAAAACATGAAGAGAGTGGAAAGGTGTGAAAAATATGAAGAGCCTCAAAACGTTTCAAAAATATGAGGAGCATGAAATGGTATGAAAAATAGGAGGAGCTTGAAGCAGTGTTCAAAAACATGAAGAGCGTGAAATCCTGTGAAAAATATGAAGAGCTTCAAAATGTGTGAAAAATATGAAGAGCATCAAAAGGTGTAAGAAATGAGATGAGCATGAAATGGTCTGAAAAATAGGAGGAGCATGAAGTGGTGTTGAAAAACATGAAGAGCCTGAAAAGGTGTGAAAAATATGAAGAGCTTCAAAAGGTGTCAAAAATACGAGGAGCATGAAACGTTCTGAAAAATAGGAGGAGCATGAAGCGGTGTTGAAAAACATGAAGAGCCTGAAAAGGTGTGAAAAATATGGAGAGCTTCAAAAGGAGTCACAATATGAGGAGCAAGAATCGGTCTGAAAAAAAGGAGGAGCATGAAACGGTGTTGAAAAACATGAAGAGCCTGAAAAGCTGTGAAAAATATGAAGAGCTGCAAAAGGTGTCAAAAATATGAGGAGCATGAAACGGTCTGAAAAATAGGAGGAGCATGAAGCGGTGATCAAAAACATGGAGAGCCTGAAAAGGTGTTAAAAATATGAAGAGCTTCAAAACGTGTCAAAAATATGTGGAGCATGAAACGATTTGAAAAAGAGGAGGAGCATGAAGCGGTGTTGAAAAACATGAAAAGCCTGAAAACGTGTGAAAAATATGAAGAGCTTCAAAAGGTTGAAAAATATGAAGAGCTTCAAAAGTTGTCAAAAATGAGATGAGCATGAAACGGTCTGAAAAATAGGACGAGCATGAAGTGGTGTTGAAAAACATGAAGAGCCTGAAAAGGTGTGAAAAATATGAAGAGCCTCAAAAGGTGTCAGAAATATGAGGAGCATGAAACGGTTTAAAAAATAGGAGGAGCATGAAGCGGTGTTGAAAAACATGAAGAACCTGAAAAGGTGTGAAAAATATGAAAAGCTTCAAAAGTTGACAAAATATGAGGAGCATGAAACGGTCTGAAAAATAGGAGGAACATGAAACGTTGTTGAAAATCATTAAGAGCCTGAAAAGGTGTGAAAAATATGAAGAGGTTCAAAAGGTGTCAAAAATATGAGGAGCATGACACCGTCTGAAAAATAGGAGGAGCATGAAGCGGTGTTCAAAAACATGGAGAGCCTGAAATGGTGTGAAAAATATGAAGAGCTTCAAAAGGTGTCAAAAATATGAGGAGCATGAAACGGTCTGAAAAATAGGAGGAGCATGAAGCGGTGTTGAAAAACATGAAGAGCATGAAAAGGTGTGAAAAATATGAAGAGCTTCAAAATGTGTCAAAAATATGAGGAGCCTGAAACGGTCTGAAAAATAGGAGGAGCATGAAGCGGTGTTGAAAAGCATGAAGAGCCTGAAAAGGTGTGAAAAATATGAAGAGCTTCAAAAGCTGTCAAAAATATGAGGAGCATGAAACGGTCTGAAAAATCGAAGGAGCATGAAATGGTGTTCAAAAACATGAAGAGCCTGAAAAGGTGTGAAAAATATGAAGAGCTTCAAAAGGTGTAAAAAATACGAGGAGCATGAAAAGTTCTGAAAAATAGGAGGAGCGTGAAGCGGTGTTGAAAAACATGTAGAGCCTGAAAACGTGTGAAAAATATGAAGAGCTATAAAAGGTGTGAAAAATATTTGGCGCATGAAACGGTCTGAAAAATAGGAGGAGCATGAAGTGGTGTTGAAATCATGATGACCCTGAAAACGTGTGAAAAATATGAAGAGCTTCAAAAAGTGTGAAAAATATGAAAGGCTTTAAAAGGTTTCAAAAATGAGATGAGCATGATACTGTTGAAAAATAGGAGGAGCATGAAACGGTGTTCAAAAACATGAAAAGCCTGAAAAGGTGTGAAAAATATGAAGAGCCTCAAAAGGTGTCAAAAATATGAGGAGAATGAAACGGTCTGAAAAATAGGAGGAGCATGAAATGGAGTTCAAAAACATGAAGAGCCTGAAAAGATGTGAAAAATATGAAGAGCTTCAAAAGGTGTCAAAAATATGAGGAGCATAAAACGGTCTGAAAAATAGGAGGAGCATGAAGCGGTGTTGAAAAAAAAGAAGAGCCTGAAAAGGTGTGAAAAATATGAAAAGCTTCAAAAGCATCAAGAATATGAGGAGCATGAAACTTTCTGAAAAAGGAGTAGCATGAAACGGTGTTCAAAAACATGAAGAGACTGGAAATGAGTGAAAAATATGAAGAGCCTCAAAACGAGTCAAAAATATGAGGAGCATGAAATGGTATGAAAAATAGGAGGAGCTTGAAGCAGTGTTGAAAAACATGAAGAGCTTGAAAACCTGTGAAAAATATGAAGAGCTTCAAAATGTGTGAAAAATATGAAGAGCTTCAAAAGGTGTAAGAAATGAGATGAGCATGAAACGGTCTGAAAAATAGGAGGAGCATGAAGTGGTGTTGAATAACATGAAGAGCCTGAAAAGGTGTAAAATATGAAGAGCTGCAAAAGGTGTAAAAATAAGAGGGGCATGAAACGGTCTGAAAACTAGGAGGAGCATGAGGCGGTGTTGAAAAATATGAAGAGCCTGAATAGTTGTGAAAAATATGAAGAGCTTCGAAAGGTTTCAAAAATATGAGGAGCATGAAACCGTCTGAAAAATAGGAGGAGCATGAAACAGTGTTGAAAAATAAGAAGAGCCTGAAAAGGTGTGAAAAATATGAAGAGCTTCAAAAGGTGTCAAAAATATGAGGAGCATGAAACGTTCTGAAAAAGTAGTAGAATGAAACGGTGTTCAAAAACATGAAGAGACTGGAAAGTTGTGAAAAATATGAAGAGCCTCAAAACGTGTCAAAAATATTAGGAGCATGAAATGGTGTGAAAAATAGGAGCAGCTTGAAGCAGTGTTGAAAAACATGAAGAGCATGAAAACCTGTCTAAAATATGAAGAGCCTCAAAAGGTGTCAAAAATATGAAGAGTTTCAAAATGTGTAAGAAATGAGATGAGCATGAAACGGTCTGAAAAATAGGAGGAACATGAAACAATGTTGAAAAACATGAAGAGCCTGAAAAGGTGTGAAAAATATGAGGAGCATGAAAAGGTCTGAAAAATCGGAGGAGCATGAAAATTTGTTCAAAAACATGAAGAGCCTGAAAAGGTGTGAAAAATATGAAGAGCTTCAAAAGGTGTCAAAAATATTAGGAGCATGAAATGGTTTAAAAAATTGGAGAGGCATGAAACGGTGTTCAAAAACATGAAGAGCCTGAAAAGGTGTTAAATATATGAAGAGCCTCAAAGGGTGTCAAAAATATGAGGAGCATGAAACGGTCTGAAAAATAGGAGGAGTATGAAGCGATGTTGAAAAACATGAAGAGCCTGAAAACGTGTGAAAAATATGAAGAGCTTCAAAAGGTGTGAAAAATATGAAGAGCTTCAAAAGGTGTCAAAAAGAGATAAGCATGAAACGGTCTTAAAAATAGGAGGAGCATGAAGTGATGTTGAAAAACATGAAGAGCCAGAAAGGGTGTGAAAAATATGAAGAGCTTCAAAAGGTGTCAAATATATGAGGAGCATGAAAGGTCTGAAAAATAGGAGGAGCATGAAGCGGTGTTCAAAAACATGAAGAGCCTGAAAAGGTGTGAAAAATATGAAGAGCTTCAAAAGGTGTCAAAAATATGAGGAGCATGAAACGGTCTGAAATATAGGAGGAGCATGAAGCGGTGTTGAAAAACATGAAGAGCCTGAAAGGTGTGAAATATATGAAGAGCTTCAAAAGGTGTCAAAAATATGAGGAGAATGAAACTGTCTGAAAAATTGGAGGAGCATGAAGCGGTATTGAAAATCCAGAAGAGCCTGAAAAGGTGTGAAAAAATGTGAAGAGCTTCAAAAGGTGTCAAAAATATGAGGAGCATGAAACTTTCTGAAAAAGGAGTAACATGAAACGGTCTTCAGAAAAATGAAGAGACTGGAATGGTGTGAAAAACATGAAGAGCCTCAAAATGTGTCAAAAATATGAGGAGCATGAAATGGTATGAAAAATAAGAGGAGCTTGAAGCAGTGTTGAAAAACATGAAGAGCGTGAAAACCTGTGAAAAATATGAAGAGCTTCAAAAGGTGTGAAAAATATAAAGAGCGTCAAAAGGTGTAAGAAATGAGATGAGCATGAAACGGTCTGAAAAATAGGAGGGGCATGAAGTGGTGTTGAAAAACATGAAGAGCCTGAAAAGGTGTGAAAAATATGAAGAGGTTCAAAAGGTGTCAAAAATACGAGGAGCATGAAACGGTCTGAAAAATAAGAGGAGCATGAAGCATAGTTGAAAAACATGAAGAGCCTGAAAAGGTGTGAAAAATATGAAGAGCCTCAAAAGGTGTCAAAAATATGAGGAGAATGAAACGGTCTGAAAAATAGGAGGAGCATGAAACAGTGTTGAAAAACATGAAGAACCTGAAAAGGTGTGAAAAATATGAAAAGCCTCAGAATTTGACAAAATATGAGGAGCATGAAAAGGTCTGAAAAATCGGAGGAGCATGAAAATATGTTCAAAAACATGAAGAGCCTGAAAAGGTCTGAAAAATATGAAGAGCTTCAAAAGCTATCAAAAATATGAGGAGCATGAAACGTTCTGAAAAAGTAGTAGCATGAAACGGTGTTCAAAAACATGAAGAGACTGGAAAGTTGTGAAAAATATGAAGAGCCTCAAAACGTGTCAAAAATATTAGGAGCATGAAATGGTGTTAAAAATAGGAGGAGCTTGAAGCAGTGTTGAAAAACATGAAAAGCGTGAAAACCTGTGTAAAATATGAAGAGCCTCAAACGGTGTCAAAAATATGAGGAGCATGAAACGGTCTGAAAAATAGGAGGAGTATGAAGCGGTGGTGAAAAACATGAAGAGCCTGAAAAGGTGTGAAAAATATGAAGAGCTTCAAAAGTTGACAAAATATGAGGAGCATGAAAAGGTCTGAAAAATCGGAGGAGCATGAAAATTTGTTCAAAAACATGAAGAGCCTGAAAAGGTGTGAAAAATATGAAGAGCTTCAAAAGGTGTCAAAAATATGAGGAGCATGAAATGGTTTAAAAAATTGGAGAGGCATGAAACGGTCTTCAAAAACATGAAGAGCCTGAAAAGGTGTTAAATATATGAAGAGCCTCAAAGGGTGTCAAAAATATGAGGAGCATGAAACGGTTTGAAAAATAGGAGGAGTGTGAAGCGGTGGTGAAAAACATGAAGAGCCTGAAAACGTGTGAAAAATATGAAGAGCTTCAAAAGGTGTGAAAAATATGAAGTGGTTCCAAAGGTGTCAAATATATGAGGAGCATGACAGGTCTGAAAAATAGGAGGAGCATGAAGCGGTGTTCAAAAACATGAAAAGCCTGAAAAGATGTGAAAAATATGAAGAGGTTTAAAAGGTGTCAAAAATATGAGGAGCATGAAACGGTTTGAAAAATAGGAGGGGCATGAAGCGGTGTGGAAATACATGAAGAGCCTGAAAACGTGTGAAAAATATGAAGAGCTTCAAAAGGTGTCAAAACTATGAAGAGCGTGAAACGGTCTGAAAAATAGGAAGAGCATGAAGCGGTGTTGAAAAACATGAAGAGCCTCAAAAGGTGTGAAAAATATGAAGAGCTTTAAAAGGTGTCAAAAATATTAGGAGCATGAAACGGTCTGAAAAATAGGAGGAGCATGAAACAGTGTTGAAAAACATGAAGAGACTGAAAAGGTGTGAAAAATATGAAGAGCTTCAAAAGGTGTCAAAAATATGAGGAGCATGAAACGGTCTGAAAAATCGGAAGAGCATGAAGCGGTGTTCAAAAACGTGAAGAGCCTGAAAAGGTGTGAAAAATTTGAAGAGCTTCAAAATGTGTCAAAAATATGAGGAGCATGAAACGATCTGAAAAATAGGAGGAGCATGAAGCAGTGTTCAAAACCATGGAGAGACTGAAAAATTGTGAAAAATATGAAGAGATTCAAAAGGTGTCAAAAATATGAGGAGCATGAAAGTTCTGAAATATAGGAGGAGCATGAATTGGTGTTGAAAAACATGAAGAGCCTGAAAAGGTGTGAAAAATATGAAGAGTTATAAAAGGTATGAAAAATACTTCGAGCATGAAACGATCTGAAGAATAGGAGGATCATGAAGCGGTGTTGAAAAACATGAAGAGCCTGAACAGATGTGAAAAATATGAAGAGATTCAAAATTTGTCAAAAATATGAGGAGTATGAAACGGTCTGAAAAATAGGAGGATCATGAAGCGGTGTTGAAAAACAAGAAGAGGCTGAAAAGATGTGAAAAATATGAAGAGCTTCAAAAGGTGTCAAAAATATGAGGAGCATGAAACGATCTGAAAAATCGGAGGAGCATGAAATGGTGTTCAAAAACATGAAGAGCCTGAAAAGATGTGAAAAATATGAAGAGCTTCGAAAGGTGTCAAAAATATGAGGAGCATGAAAATGTCTGAGAAATAGGAGGAGCATGAAGCGGTGTTCAAAAAGATGGAGAGCCTGAAAAGGTGTGAAAAATGTGAAGAGCTTCAAAAGGTGTCAAAAATAAGAGGAGTATGTAACGGTCTGAAAAACAGGAAGAGCATGAAGCCATGTTGAAATTCATGAAGAGCCTGAAAACGTGTGGAAAATATGAAGAGGTTCAAAAGGTTTGAAAAATATGAGGAGTACGAAACGGTGTGAAAAAAAAAAAGAGGAGCATGAAGTGGTTTTGAAAAACATGAAGAGCCTGAAAAAGTGTGAAATATATGAAGAGCTTCAAAAAGTGTCCAAAATATGAGGAGCATGAAACAGTCTGAAAAGTAGGAGGAGCATGAAGCGTTGTTGAAAAGCAAGAAGAGCCTGAAAACGTGTGAAAAATATGAAGAGCTTCAAAATGTGTCAAAAATATGAAGAGCACCAAACGGTCTGAAAAGTAGGAGGAGAATGAAGTGGTGTTGAAAAACATGAAGAACCTGAGAAGCTGTGAAAAATATGAAGAGCTTGAAAAGGTGTCAAAAAATATGAGGAGCATGAAACAGTCTGAAAAATAGGAACAGGATGAAACGGTATTGAAAAACATGAAAAGCATGAACGGTTTGAAAAATATGAAGAGCTTCAAAAGGTGTCAAAAATAGGAGTAGCATGAAACGGTGTTCAAAAACATGAAGAACCTGATAAGGTGTGAATAATATGAAGAGATTAAAAGGTGTCAAATATATGAGGAGCATGAAACGGTCTGAAAAATAGGAGGAGCATGAAACAGTTTTCAAAAACATGAATAGCCTGAAAAAGTGTGAAATATATGAAGACCTTCAAAAGGTTTGAAAAATATAAAGAGCTTCAAAAGATGTCAAAAATTTGAGCAGCATGAAACAGTCTGAAAAATAGGAGGAGCATGAAAAGGTTTTCAAAAACATGAAGAGCATGAAATGGATTGAAAAATATGAAGAGCTTCAAAAGGTGTCAAAAATAGGAGGAGCATGAAGCGGTGTTGAAAAAAATGAAGAGCCTGAAAAGGTGAGAAAAATATGAAGAGCTTCAAAACGTGTCAAAAATATGAGGAGCATGAAACGGTCTGAAAAATAGGAGGAGCATGTAGCGGTGTTGAAAAAAATGAAGAGCCTGAGAAGGAGTGAAAAATATGAACAGCTTCAAAAGGTGTCAAAAATATGAGGAGCATGAAACGGTCTGAAAAATAAGAGGAGCATGAAGCGGTGTTCAAAAACATGAAGCCTGAAATGGTGGGAAAACTATGAAGAGCTTCAAAAGGTGTGAAAAACATGAGGAGCATGAAACGGTCTGAAAAATAGGAGGAGCATGAAGCGGTGTTGAAAACCATGAAGAGCCTGAAAAGGTGTGAAAAATATGAAGAGCTTCAAAAGGTGTGAAAATATGAGTAGCATGAAACGGTCTGAAAAATAGGAGGAGCATGAAGCCGTGTTGAAAAACATGAAGATCCTGAAAAGGTGTGAAATAAATGAAGAGCTTCAAAACGTGTCAAAAATATTAGGAGCATGAAACGGTCTGCAATACAGGAGGAGCATGAAGCGGTCTTGAAAGACATGAAGAGCCTGAAAAGGTGTGAAAAATATGAAGAGCTTCAAAAGGTGTCAAAATTATGAGGAACATGAAACGGTCTAAAAAATAAGCGGAGCATGAAGTGGTGTTTAAAAACCTGAAGAGCCTGAAAAGGTGTGAAATTATGAAGAGATTCAAAAGGTGTCAAATATTTGAGGAGCATGAAACGGTCTGAAAAATAGGAGGAGCATGAAGTGGTGTTGAAGAACATGAAGAGCCTGAAAAGGTGTGAAATATATGAAGAGTTTCAAAAGGTGTCAAAAATATGAGGAGCTTGATACGGTCTGAAAAATAGGAGGAGAATGAAGCGGAGTTTAAATCATGAAAAGCATGAAAAAGTGTGAAAATTATGAAGAGCTTAAAAGGTGTCAAAAATACGAGGAGCATTAAACAGTCTGAAAAATAGGAGGAGCATGAAGCGGTGTTGAAAAAAATGAAGAGCCTGAGAAGGTGTGAAAAATATGAAGAGTCAAAAGGTGTCAAAAATATGAGGAGCATGAAACGGTCTGAAAAATAAGAGGAGCATGAAGTGGTGTTCAAAAACATGAAGCCTGAAATGGTGGGAAAACTATGAAGAGCTTCAAAAGGTGTGAAAAACATGAGGAGCATGAAACGGCCTGAAAAAGTGGAGGAGCCTGAAACGGTGTTGAAAAACAAGAAGAGCTTGAAAAGGTGTGAAAAATATGAAGAGCTTCAAAAGACGTCAAAAATATGACGAACATGAATCTTTCTGAAAAATAGGAGGAGCATGAAGCGGCGTTCAAAAACATGAAGAGCCTGAAAAGGTGTGAAAAAAATGAAGAGCTTCAAAAGGTGTCAAATATAGGAGGAGCATGAAACGGTCTGAAAAATAGGAGGAGCATTAAGCGGTGTTGAAAAAAATGAAGAGCCTGAAAAGGTGTGAAAAATATGAAGAGCTTCAAAAGACGTCAAAAATATGATGAACATGAATCTTTCTGAAAAATAGGAGGAGCATTAAGCGGTGTTGAAAAACATGAAGAGCCTGAAGAGGTTTGAAAAATATGAAGAGCTTCAAAAGGTGTGAAAAATAGGAGGAGCATGAAAAAGTGTTCAAAAATATGAAGAGCATGAAAAGTTGTGAAAAATTTGAAGAGCGTCAAAAGGTGTCAAAAATATGAGGAGCATGAAACGGTCTGAAAAATTGGAGGAGCATGAAACAGTGTTGAAACATGAAGAGACCAAAAAGGTGTGAAAAATTTGAAGAGCTTCAAAAAGTGTGAAAAATATGAAGAGCTTCAAAAGTTGTGAAAAATATGAGGAGCATGAAACGGTCTAAAAAATAGGAGGAGTATGAAGCGGTGTTCAAAAACATGAAGAGCCTGAAAATGTGTGAAAAATATGAAGAGCTTCAAAACCTTTCAAAAATATGAGGAGCATGAAACGGTTTGAAAAATAGTTGGAGCATGAAGCGGTGTTGAAAACATGAAGAGCCTGAAAAGGTGTCAAAAAAATGAAGCGTTTCAAAAGGTGTCATAAATTTGAGGAACATGAAACTGTCTGAAAAATAGGAGTAGCATGAAACGGTGTTGAAAAACAAGAATAGCATGTAAAGGTGTGAAAAATATGAAGAGCTTCAAAATGTGTCGAAAATATGAGGAACATGAAACGGTATAAATAATAGGCGGATCACGAAACTGTCTGAAAAATTGGAGGAGCATGAAACGCTGTTGATAAATATGAAGAGCATGAAAATGTGTGAAAAATATGAAGAACTTCAAAAGGGGTCAAAAATATGAGGAGCATGAAACGGTGTGAAAAATAAGAGGAGCATGAAACAGTCCGAAAAATATGTGGAGCATGAAACAGTTTGAAAAATAGGAGGAGCATGAAGCGATGTTGAAAAACATGAAGAGCATGAAAAGGTGTGAAAAATATGAAGAGCTTCAAAAGTTGTCAAAATTTGAGGAGCATGAAACGGTCTGAAAAATAGGAGGAGCATGAAACGGTATGAAAAATGGGAGGAGCATGGAAAGGTGTTCAAAAATATGAAGAGCCTGAAAAGGTGTGAAAAATACGAAGAGCTTCAAAAGGTGTCAAAAATATGAGGAGCATGAAGTGGTGATGAAAAACATGAAGAGCCTGAAAAGGTGTGAAATATATGAAGAGTTTCAAAAGGTGTCAAAAATGTGAGGAGCATGAAACGGTCTGAAAAATAGGAGGAGCATGAAGCGATGTTGAAAAATATGAAGAGCCTGAAAAGGTGTGAAAAATATGAAGAGCTTCAAAAGGTGTCAAAAATATGAGGAGCATGAAACGGTCTGAAAAATAAGAGGAGCATGAAGCGGTGTTCAAAATCATGAAGCCTGAAATGGTGGGAAAACTATGAAGAGCTTCAAAAGGTGTGAAAAACATGAGGAGCATGAAACGGTCTGAAAAAGAGGTGGAGCCAGAAACGGTGTTGAAAAACAAGAAGAGCTTGACAAGGTGTGAAAAATATGAAGAGCTTCAAAAGAAGTCAAAAATATGACGAACATGAATCTTTCTGAAAAATAGGAGGAGCATGAAACGGCGTTCAAAAACATGAAGAGCCTGAAAAGGTGTGAAAAATATGAAGAGCTTCAAAAGGTGTCAAATATAGGAGGAGCATGAAACGGTCTGAAAAATAGTAAAGGCACGAAACGGTGTTCAAAAACATGAAGAGCCTGAGAAGGTGTGAAAAATATGACGAGTTTCAAAGGTGTCAAAAATATGAGGAGCATGAAACGGTCTGAAAAATTGGAGGAGCATGAAACGGTCTGAAAAATATGAGGAGCATGAAAAGGTCTGAAAAATAAGAGGAGCAATAAACGGTGTTGAAAAACTTGAAGAGCATGGAAAGGTGTGAGAAATAAGAAGAGCTTCAAAAGGTGTCAAAAATATGAGGAGCTCGAATTACTCTGAAAAATAAGAGGAGCGTGAACCGGTGTTGAAAAGCATGAAGAGCATGAAAAGGTCTGAAAAATATGAAGAGCTTCAAAATATGTCAAATATATGAGGAGCATGAAATGGTCTGAAAAATAAGAGGAGCATGAAACGGTGTTGAAAAACATGAAGAGACAGAAAAGGTGTGAAATATATGAAGAGCTTCAAAAGGTTTCAAAAATATGAGGAGCATGAAACGGTCTGAAAAATTGGAGGAGCATGAAATGGTGTTGAAAAATATGAAGAGCCTGAAAAGGTTTGAAAAATATGAAGAGCTTCAAATGGTGTCAAAAATATGAGGAGCATGAACTGGTGTTGAAAAACATGAAGAACCTGAAAAAGTGTGAAATATATGAAGAGATTCAAAAGGAGTCAAAAATATGAGGAACATGAAACGAACTGAAAAATAGGAGTAGCATGAAACGGTGTTCAAAAGTATGAAGAGCCTGAAAAGGTGTGAAAAATATGAAGAGCTTCAAAAGGTGTCAAAAATATGAGGAGCGTGAAGCGGTGTTGAACAACAGGAAGAGCCTGAAAAGGTGTGAAGTATATGAAGAGCTTCCAAAGGTGTCAAAGATATGAGGAGCATGAAACGGTCTGAAAAATTGGAGGAGTATGAAAAGGTGTTCAAAAATATGAAGAGCCTGAAAAGTTGTGAAAAATTTGAAGAGCGTCAAAAGGTGTCAAAAATATGAGGAGCATTAAACGGTCTGAAAAATTGGAGGAGCATGAAACAGTTTTCAAAAACATGAATAGCCTGAAAAAGTGTGAAATATATGAAGACCTTCAAAAGGTTTGAAAAATATAAAGAGCTTCAAAAGATGTCAAAAATTTGAGCAGCATGAAACAGTCTGAAAAATAGGAGGAGCATGAAAAGGTTTTCAAAAACATGAAGAGCATGAAATGGATTGAAAAATATGAAGAGCTTCAAAAGGTGTCAAAAATAGGAGGAGCATGAAGCGGTGTTGAAAAAAATGAAGAGCCTGAAAAGGTGAGAAAAATATGAAGAGCTTCAAAACGTGTCAAAAATATGAGGAGCATGAAACGGTCTGAAAAATAGGAGGAGCATGTAGCGGTGTTGAAAAAAATGAAGAGCCTGAGAAGGAGTGAAAAATATGAACAGCTTCAAAAGGTGTCAAAAATATGAGGAGCATGAAACGGTCTGAAAAATAAGAGGAGCATGAAGCGGTGTTCAAAAACATGAAGCCTGAAATGGTGGGAAAACTATGAAGAGCTTCAAAAGGTGTGAAAAACATGAGGAGCATGAAACGGTCTGAAAAATAGGAGGAGCATGAAGCGGTGTTGAAAACCATGAAGAGCCTGAAAAGGTGTGAAAAATATGAAGAGCTTCAAAAGGTGTGAAAATATGAGTAGCATGAAACGGTCTGAAAAATAGGAGGAGCATGAAGCCGTGTTGAAAAACATGAAGATCCTGAAAAGGTGTGAAATAAATGAAGAGCTTCAAAACGTGTCAAAAATATTAGGAGCATGAAACGGTCTGCAATACAGGAGGAGCATGAAGCGGTCTTGAAAGACATGAAGAGCCTGAAAAGGTGTGAAAAATATGAAGAGCTTCAAAAGGTGTCAAAATTATGAGGAACATGAAACGGTCTAAAAAATAAGCGGAGCATGAAGTGGTGTTTAAAAACCTGAAGAGCCTGAAAAGGTGTGAAATTATGAAGAGATTCAAAAGGTGTCAAATATTTGAGGAGCATGAAACGGTCTGAAAAATAGGAGGAGCATGAAGTGGTGTTGAAGAACATGAAGAGCCTGAAAAGGTGTGAAATATATGAAGAGTTTCAAAAGGTGTCAAAAATATGAGGAGCTTGATACGGTCTGAAAAATAGGAGGAGAATGAAGCGGAGTTTAAATCATGAAAAGCATGAAAAAGTGTGAAAATTATGAAGAGCTTAAAAGGTGTCAAAAATACGAGGAGCATTAAACAGTCTGAAAAATAGGAGGAGCATGAAGCGGTGTTGAAAAAAATGAAGAGCCTGAGAAGGTGTGAAAAATATGAAGAGTCAAAAGGTGTCAAAAATATGAGGAGCATGAAACGGTCTGAAAAATAAGAGGAGCATGAAGTGGTGTTCAAAAACATGAAGCCTGAAATGGTGGGAAAACTATGAAGAGCTTCAAAAGGTGTGAAAAACATGAGGAGCATGAAACGGCCTGAAAACGTGGAGGAGCCTGAAACGGTGTTGAAAAACAAGAAGAGCTTGAAAAGGTGTGAAAAATATGAAGAGCTTCAAAAGACGTCAAAAATATGACGAACATGAATCTTTCTGAAAAATAGGAGGAGCATGAAGCGGCGTTCAAAAACATGAAGAGCCTGAAAAGGTGTGAAAAAAATGAAGAGCTTCAAAAGGTGTCAAATATAGGAGGAGCATGAAACGGTCTGAAAAATAGGAGGAGCATTAAGCGGTGTTGAAAAAAATGAAGAGCCTGAAAAGGTGTGAAAAATATGAAGAGCTTCAAAAGACGTCAAAAATATGATGAACATGAATCTTTCTGAAAAATAGGAGGAGCATTAAGCGGTGTTGAAAAACATGAAGAGCCTGAAGAGGTTTGAAAAATATGAAGAGCTTCAAAAGGTGTGAAAAATAGGAGGAGCATGAAAAAGTGTTCAAAAATATGAAGAGCATGAAAAGTTGTGAAAAATTTGAAGAGCGTCAAAAGGTGTCAAAAATATGAGGAGCATGAAACGGTCTGAAAAATTGGAGGAGCATGAAACAGTGTTGAAACATGAAGAGACCAAAAAGGTGTGAAAAATTTGAAGAGCTTCAAAAAGTGTGAAAAATATGAAGAGCTTCAAAAGTTGTGAAAAATATGAGGAGCATGAAACGGTCTAAAAAATAGGAGGAGTATGAAGCGGTGTTCAAAAACATGAAGAGCCTGAAAATGTGTGAAAAATATGAAGAGCTTCAAAACCTTTCAAAAATATGAGGAGCATGAAACGGTTTGAAAAATAGTTGGAGCATGAAGCGGTGTTGAAAACATGAAGAGCCTGAAAAGGTGTCAAAAAAATGAAGCGTTTCAAAAGGTGTCATAAATTTGAGGAACATGAAACTGTCTGAAAAATAGGAGTAGCATGAAACGGTGTTGAAAAACAAGAATAGCATGTAAAGGTGTGAAAAATATGAAGAGCTTCAAAATGTGTCGAAAATATGAGGAACATGAAACGGTATAAATAATAGGCGGATCACGAAACTGTCTGAAAAATTGGAGGAGCATGAAACGCTGTTGATAAATATGAAGAGCATGAAAATGTGTGAAAAATATGAAGAACTTCAAAAGGGGTCAAAAATATGAGGAGCATGAAACGGTGTGAAAAATAAGAGGAGCATGAAACAGTCCGAAAAATATGTGGAGCATGAAACAGTTTGAAAAATAGGAGGAGCATGAAGCGATGTTGAAAAACATGAAGAGCATGAAAAGGTGTGAAAAATATGAAGAGCTTCAAAAGTTGTCAAAATTTGAGGAGCATGAAACGGTCTGAAAAATAGGAGGAGCATGAAACGGTATGAAAAATGGGAGGAGCATGGAAAGGTGTTCAAAAATATGAAGAGCCTGAAAAGGTGTGAAAAATACGAAGAGCTTCAAAAGGTGTCAAAAATATGAGGAGCATGAAGTGGTGATGAAAAACATGAAGAGCCTGAAAAGGTGTGAAATATATGAAGAGTTTCAAAAGGTGTCAAAAATATGAGGAGCATGAAACGGTCTGAAAAATAGGAGGAGCATGAAGCGATGTTGAAAAATATGAAGAGCCTGAAAAGGTGTGAAAAATATGAAGAGCTTCAAAAGGTGTCAAAAATATGAGGAGCATGAAACGGTCTGAAAAATAAGAGGAGCATGAAGCGGTGTTCAAAATCATGAAGCCTGAAATGGTGGGAAAACTATGAAGAGCTTCAAAAGGTGTGAAAAACATGAGGAGCATGAAACGGTCTGAAAAAGAGGTGGAGCCAGAAACGGTGTTGAAAAACAAGAAGAGCTTGACAAGGTGTGAAAAATATGAAGAGCTTCAAAAGAAGTCAAAAATATGACGAACATGAATCTTTCTGAAAAATAGGAGGAGCATGAAACGGCGTTCAAAAACATGAAGAGCCTGAAAAGGTGTGAAAAATATGAAGAGCTTCAAAAGGTGTCAAATATAGGAGGAGCATGAAACGGTCTGAAAAATAGTAAAGGCACGAAACGGTGTTCAAAAACATGAAGAGCCTGAGAAGGTGTGAAAAATATGACGAGTTTCAAAGGTGTCAAAAATATGAGGAGCATGAAACGGTCTGAAAAATTGGAGGAGCATGAAACGGTCTGAAAAATATGAGGAGCATGAAAAGGTCTGAAAAATAAGAGGAGCAATAAACGGTGTTGAAAAACTTGAAGAGCATGGAAAGGTGTGAGAAATAAGAAGAGCTTCAAAAGGTGTCAAAAATATGAGGAGCTCGAATTACTCTGAAAAATAAGAGGAGCGTGAACCGGTGTTGAAAAGCATGAAGAGCATGAAAAGGTCTGAAAAATATGAAGAGCTTCAAAATATGTCAAATATATGAGGAGCATGAAATGGTCTGAAAAATAAGAGGAGCATGAAACGGTGTTGAAAAACATGAAGAGACAGAAAAGGTGTGAAATATATGAAGAGCTTCAAAAGGTTTCAAAAATATGAGGAGCATGAAACGGTCTGAAAAATTGGAGGAGCATGAAACGGTGTTGAAAAATATGAAGAGCCTGAAAAGGTTTGAAAAATATGAAGAGCTTCAAATGGTGTCAAAAATATGAGGAGCATGAACTGGTGTTGAAAAACATGAAGAACCTGAAAAAGTGTGAAATATATGAAGAGATTCAAAAGGAGTCAAAAATATGAGGAACATGAAACGAACTGAAAAATAGGAGTAGCATGAAACGGTGTTCAAAAGTATGAAGAGCCTGAAAAGGTGTGAAAAATATGAAGAGCTTCAAAAGGTGTCAAAAATATGAGGAGCGTGAAGCGGTGTTGAACAACAGGAAGAGCCTGAAAAGGTGTGAAGTATATGAAGAGCTTCCAAAGGTGTCAAAGATATGAGGAGCATGAAACGGTCTGAAAAATTGGAGGAGTATGAAAAGGTGTTCAAAAATATGAAGAGCCTGAAAAGTTGTGAAAAATTTGAAGAGCGTCAAAAGGTGTCAAAAATATGAGGAGCATTAAACGGTCTGAAAAATTGGAGGAGCATGAAACAGTGTTGAAACATGAAGAGACCAAAAAGGTGTGAAAAATTTGAAGAGCTTCAAAAAGTGTGAAAAATATGAAGAGCTTCAAAAGGTGTCAAAAATATGAGGAGCATGAAACGGTCTGAAAAATAAGAGGAGCATGAAGCGGTATTCAAAATCATGAAGCCTGAAATGGTGGGAAAACTATGAAGAGCTTCAAAAGGTGTGAAAAACATGAGGAGCATGAAACGGTCTAAAAAAGAGGTGGAGCCTGAAACGGTGTTGAAAAACAAGAAGAGCTTGACAAGGTGTGAAAAATATGAAGAGCTTCAAAAGAAGTCAAAAATATGACGAACATGAATCTTTCTGAAAAATAGGAGGAGCATGAAACGGAGTTCAAAAACATGAAGAGCCTGAAAAGGTGTGAAAAATATGAAGAGCTTCAAAAGGTGTCAAATATAGGAGGAGCATGAAACGGTCTGAAAAATAGTAAAGGCACGAAACGGTGTTCAAAAACATGAAGAGCCTGAGAAGGTGTGAAAAATATGACGAGTTTCAAAGGTGTCAAAAATATGAGGAGCATGAAACGGTCTGAAAAATTGGAGGAGCATGAAACGGTCTGAAAAATATGAGGAGCATGAAAAGGTCTGAAAAATAAGAGGAGCAATAAACGGTGTTGAAAAACATGAAGAGCATGGAAAGGTGTGAGAAATAAGAAGAGCTTCAAAAGGTGTCAAAAATATGAGGAGCTCGAATTACTCTGAAAAATAAGAGGAGCGTGAACCGGTGTTGAAAAGCATGAAGAGCATGAAAAGGTCTGAAAAATATGAAGAGCTTCAAAATATGTCAAATATATGAGGAGCATGAAATGGTCTGAAAAATAAGAGGAGCATGAAGCGGTGTTCAAAAACATGAAGAGCCTGAAAAGGTGTGAAAAATATGAGGAGCTTCAAAAGGTGTGAAATACATGAGAATTATTAAACGGTCTGAAAAATAGGAGGAGCATGAAGTGCTGTTGAAAAACATGAAGAGCCAGAAAATGTGTGAAAAATATGAAGAGCTTCAAAAGATGTCAAAAATATGAGGAGTATGAAACGGTCTGAAAAACAGGAGGAGCATGAAGCGGTGTTCAAAAACATGAAGAGCCTGAAAACGTGTGAAAAATATGAAGAGCTTCAAAAGATGTGAAAAATATGAAGAGCTTCACAAGGTGTGAAATACATGAGGAGCATGAAACTCTCTGAAAAATAGAAGAAGCATGAAGTGGTGTTCAGAAACATGAAGAGCCTGAAAAGGTGTGAAAAATATGAAGAGCCTCAAAAGGTGTGAAAAATATGAAGAGCTTCAAAAAGTGTGAAATACATGAGGAGGATTAAATGGTCTGAAAAATAGGAGGAGCATGACGGTGTTGAAAAACATGAAGAGCCTGAAAACGTGTGAAAAATATGAAGAGTCTCAAAAGGTGTGAAATACATGAGGAGCATGAAACTCTCTGAAAAATAGAAGGAGCATGAAACGGAGTTCAAAAACATGAAGAGCCTGAAAAGGTGTGAAAAATATGAACAACTTCAAAAAGTGTGAAATACGTGAGGAGGATTAAACGGTCTGAAAAATAGGAGGAGCATGAAGCGGTGTTGAAAAACATGAAGAGCCTGAAAATGTGTGAAAAATATGAAGAGCTTCAAAAGGTGTCAAAAATATGAGGAGCATGATACGGTCTGAAAAATAGGAGTAGCATGAAGCGGTGTTGAAAAACATGAAGAGCCTGAAAAAGTGTGAAAAATATGAAGTGCTTCAAAAGGTGTCAAAAATATGAGGAGCATGATACGGTCTGAAAAATAGGAGTAGCATGAAGCGGTGTTGAAAAACATGAAGAGCCTGAAAAAGTGTGAAAAATATGAAGTGCTTCAAAAGGTGTCAAAAATATGAGGAGCATAAAACGGTCTGAAAAATAGGAGGAGCATGAAGCGGTGTTGAAAAACATGAAGAGCCTGAAAAGGTGGGAAAATTATGAAGAGTTTCAAAAGGTGTCAAAAATATGAGGAACATGAAACTTTCTGAAAAATAGGAGGATCATGAAGTGCTGTTGAAAAACATGAAGAGCCTGAAAAGGTGTGAAATATACGAAGAGCTTCAAAATGTGTCAAAAATATGAGGATATGAAACGGTCTGAAAAACAGGAGGAGCATGAAGCGGTGTTGAAAACATGAAGAGCCTGAAAATGTGTGAAAAATATGAAGAGCTTCAAAAGGTGTCAAAAATATGAGGAGCATGATACGGTCTGAAAAATAGGAGTAGCATGAAGCGGTGTTGAAAAACATGAAGAGCCTGAAAAAGTGTGAAAAATATGAAGTGCTTCAAAAGGTGTCAAAAATATGAGGAGCATAAAACGGTCTGAAAAATAGGAGGAGCATGAAGCGGTGTTGAAAAACATGAAGAGCCTGAAAAGGTGGGAAAATTATGAAGAGTTTCAAAAGGTGTCAAAAATATGAGGAACATGAAACTTTCTGAAAAATAGGAGGATCATGAAGTGCTGTTGAAAAACATGAAGAGCCTGAAAAGGTGTGAAATATACGAAGAGCTTCAAAATGTGTCAAAAATATGAGGATATGAAACGGTCTGAAAAACAGGAGGAGCATGAAGCGGTGTTGAAAAACATGAAGAGCCTGAAATGGTGTGAAAAACATGAAGAGCCTGAAAAGGTGTGATGAATATGAAGAGGTTCAAAAGGTGTTCAAAAATATGAGGAGCATGAAACGGTCTGAAAAATAGGAGGAGTGTGAAACTATGTTGAAAAACATGAAGTGCATGAAAATTGGTGAAAAATATGAAGAGCTTGAAAAGGTGTCAAAAATATGAGTAGCATGAAACAGTCTGAAAAATTGGAGGAGCATGAAGTGGTGTTGAAAATCATGAAGAGCCTGAAAAGGTGTGAAAAATATGAAGAGCTTCAAAAGGTGTGAAAAATATGAAGAGCTTCAAAAGATGTCAAAAATATGAGGAGTATGAAACGGTCTGAAAAACAGGAGGAGCATGAAGCGGTGTTCAAAAACATGAACACCCTGAAAAGGTGTGAAAAATATGAGGAGCTTCAAAAGGTGTGAAATACATGAGGAGCGTTAAACGGTCTGAAAAATAAGAGAAGCATGAAGTGTTGTTGAAAAACATGAAGAGCCTGAAAATGTGTGAAAAATATGAACAGCTTCAAAAAGTGTGAAATACGTGAGGAGGATTAAACGGTCTGGAAAATAGGAGGAACATGAAGCGGTGTTGAAAAACATGAAGGCCTGAAAACGTGTGAAAAATATGAAGAGCTTCAAAAAGTGTGAAAAATATGAAGAGCTTCAAAAAGTGTCAAAAATTAGATGAGCATGAAACGATCTGAAAAATAGGAGGAGCATGAAGTGATGTTGAAAAAAATGAAGAGCCTGAAAAGGTTTGAAAAATATGAAAAGCTTCAAAAGGTGTCAAAAATATGAGGAGCATGAAACTGTCTCAAAAATAGGAGGAGCATGAAGCGGTGTTCAAAAACATGAAGAGCCTGAAAAGGTGTGAAAAATATGAGGAGCTTCAAAAGGTGTGAAATACATGAGAATTATTAAACGGTCTGAAATATAGGAGGAGCATGAAGTGCTGTTGAAAAACATGAAGAGCCTGAAAATGTGTGAAAAATATGAAGAGCTTCAAAAGATGTCAAAAATATGAGGAGTATGAAACGGTCTGAAAAACAGGAGGAGCATGAAGCGGTGTTCAAAAACATGAAGAGCCTGAAAACGTGTGAAAAATATGAAGAGCTTCAAAAGATGTGAAAAATATGAAGAGCTTCACAAGGTGTGAAATACATGAGGAGCATGAAACTCTCTGAAAAATAGAAGAAGCATGAAGTGGTGTTCAGAAACATGAAGAGCCTGAAAAGGTGTGAAAAATATGAAGAGCCTCAAAAGGTGTGAAAAATATGAAGAGCTTCAAAAAGTGTGAAATACATGAGGAGGATTAAATGGTCTGAAAAATAGGAGGAGCATGACGGTGTTGAAAAACATGAAGAGCCTGAAAACGTGTGAAAAATATGAAGAGCTTCAAAAGGTGTGTAAAATATGAAGAGCTTCAAAAAGTGTGGAATACATGAGGAGGATTAAATGGTCTGAAAAAAAGGAGGAGCATGAAGCGGTGTTGAAAAACATGAAGAGCCTGAAAAATTGTGAAAAATATGAAGAGTCTCAAAAGGTGTGAAATACATGAGGAGCATGAAACTCTCTGAAAAATAGAAGGAGCATGAAACGGTGTTCAAAAACATGAAGAGCCTGAAAAGGTGTGAAAAATATGAACAACTTCAAAAAGTGTGAAATACGTGAGGAGGATTAAACGGTCTGAAAAATAGGAGGAGCATGAAGTGGTGTTGAAAAACATGAAGAGCCTGAAAAGTTGTGAAAAATATGAAGAGTTTCAACAGGTGTGAAATACATGAGGAGCATGAAACTCCCTGAAAAACAGAAGGAGCATGAAACGGTGTTCAAAAACATGAAGAGCCTGAAAAGGTGTGAAAAATATGAACAGATAAAAAGTGTGAAATACGTGAGGAGGATTAAACGGTCTGAAAAATAGGAGGAGCATGAAGCGGTGTTGAAAAACATGAAGGCATGAAACGTGTGAAAAATATGAAGAGCTTCAAAAGGTGTGAAAAATACGAAGAGCTTCAACAGGTGTCAAAAATTAGATGAGCATGAAACGATCTGAAACATAGGAGGAGCATGAAGTGGTGTTCAAAAAAATGAAAAGCGTGAAAAGTTTTGAAAAATATGAAAAGCTTCAAAAGGTGTCAAAAATATGCGGAGCATGAAACTGTCTCAAAAATAGGAGGAGCATGAAGCGGTGTTCAAAAACAAGAAGAGCCTGAAAAGGTGTGAAAAATATGAAGAGCTTCAAAAGGTGTCAAAAATATGAGGAGCATGAAACGGTCTGAAAAAAAGGAGGAGCATGAAGCCGTGTTGAAAAACATAAAGAGCCTGAAAAAGTGTGAAAAATATGAGGAGCTTCCAAAGGTGTGAAATACATGTGGAGCATTAAACGGTCTGAAAAACAGGATGAGCATGAAGAGGTGTTGAAAAATATGAAGAGCCTGAAAAGGTGTGAAAAATATGAAGAGCTTCAAAAGGTGTCAAAAATATGAGGAGCATGAAACGGTCTGAAAAAAAGGAGGAGCATGAAGCCGTGTTGAAAAACATGAAGAGCCTGAAAAGGTGTGAAAAACATGAAGAGCTTCAAAAGATGGCAAAAATATGAGGAGTATGAAACGGTCTGAAAAATAGAAGGAGCATGAAGCGGTGTTCTAAAATATGAAGAGCCTGAAAAGGTGTGAAAAATATGAAGAGCTTCAAAAGGTGTCAAAATGAGATGAGCATGAAACGGTTTGAAAAATAGGAGGAGCATGAAGTGGTGTTGAAAAAAATGAAAAGCCTAAAAATGTGTGAGAAATACGAAGAGCTTCAAAAGTTGTCAAAATGAGATAATCATGAAACGGTCTGAAAATTAGGAGGAGCATGAAGTCGTGTTGAAAAAAATGAAAAGCCTGAAAAGGAGTGAGAAATATGAAGAGCTTTAAAAGGTGTCAAAAATATTAGGAGCATGAAACGGTCTGAAAATTATAGGAGCATGAAGCGGTGTTGAAAAACATGAAGAACCTGAAATGAAGTGTGAAATATGAAGAGCTTCAAAAGGTGTCAAAAATATGAGGAGCATGAAACGGTCAGAAAAAGAGGAGGAGCATGAAGTGGTGTTGAAAAACATGAAGAGCCTGAAAAGGTGTGAAAAATATGAAGAGCTTCTAAAGGATTCAAAAATATGAGAAACATGAAACGGTCTTAAGAATATGAGGAGCATGAAGTGGTGTTGAAAAACATGAAGAGCCTGAAAAGGTGTGAAAAATATGAAGAGCTTCAAAAGCTGTCAAATATATGAGGAGCATGAAACGGTCTGAAAATTAGGAGTATCATGAAACGGTGTTGAAAAACATGATGAGCCTGATAAGGTGTCAAAAATATGAAGAGCTTCAAAAGGTGTCAAAAATATAAAGAGCATGAAACGGTCTGAAAAATAGGAGGAGCATGAAGCGGTGTTGAAAAACATGAAGAGCCTGAAAAGGTGTGAAAAATATGAAGAGCTTCAAAAGGTGTCAAAAATATGAGGAGCATGAAACGATCTGAAAAATCGGAGGAGCATGAAATGGTGTTCAAAAACATGAAGAGCCTGAAAAGATGTGAAAAATTTGAAGAGCTTCAAAAGGTGTCAAATATATGAGGAGCATAAAATGGTCTGAAAAATAGCAGGAGCATGAAGCGTTGTTGAAAAACAAGAAGAGCTTGCAAAGGTGTGAAAAATATGAAGAGGTTCAAAAGGTGTCAAAAATATGAGGCGCATGAAAATGTCTGAAAATTAGGAGAAGCATGAAGCGGTGTTCAAAAACATGGAGAGCCTGAAAAGGTGTGAAAACTGTGAAGAGCTTCAAAAGGTGTCAAAAACATGAAGAGCATGAAATGATATGAAAAATAGGAGGAGCATGAAGCGGTGTTCAAAAACATAAGGAGCCTGGAAAGGTGTGAAAAATATTAAGAGCTTCAAAAGGTTCAAATATATAAGGAGCATAAAACGGTCTGAAAAATAGCAGGAGCAGGAAGCGTTGTTGAAAAACAAGAAAAGCCTGAAAAGGTGTGAAAAATATGAAGAGCTTCAAAAGGTTTCAAAAATATGAGGAGCATGAAACTTTCTGAAAAAGGAGTAGCATGAAACGGTTTTCAAAAACATGAAGAGAGTGGAAAGGTGTGAAAAATATGAAGAGCCTCAAAACGTTTCAAAAATATGAGGAGCATGAAATGGTATGAAAAATAGGAGGAGCTTGAAGCAGTGTTCAAAAACATGAAGAGCGTGAAATCCTGTGAAAAATATGAAGAGCTTCAAAATGTGTGAAAAATATGAAGAGCATCAAAAGGTGTAAGAAATGAGATGAGCATGAAATGGTCTGAAAAATAGGAGGAGCATGAAGTGGTGTTGAAAAACATGAAGAGCCTGAAAAGGTGTGAAAAATATGAAGAGCTTCAAAAGGTGTCAAAAATACGAGGAGCATGAAACGTTCTGAAAAATAGGAGGAGCATGAAGCGGTGTTGAAAAACATGAAGAGCCTGAAAAGGTGTGAAAAATATGAAGAGCTTCAAAAGGAGTCACAATATGAGGAGCAAGAATCGGTCTGAAAAAAAGGAGGAGCATGAAACGGTGTTGAAAAACATGAAGAGCCTGAAAAGCTGTGAAAAATATGAAGAGCTGCAAAAGGTGTCAAAAATATGAGGAGCATGAAACGGTCTGAAAAAACGGAGGAGCATGAAACGGTGTTCAAAAACTTGAAGAGCCTGAAAAGGTGTGAAAAATATGAAGAGCTCCAAAAGATGTGAAAAATATGAGGAGAATGAAAAGGTCTGAAAAATAGGAGGAGCCTGAAGCCGTGTTCAAAAACATGAAGAGCCTGAAAACGTGTGAGAAATTTGAATAGCTTCAAAAGGTGTTAAAAATATGAAGAGCTTCAAAAAGTGTGAAAAATATGAGGAGCAAGAAAGGGTCTGAAAAATAGGAGGAGCATGAAGCGGTGATCAAAAACATGGAGAGCCTGAAAAGGTGTTAAAAATATGAAGAGCTTCAAAACGTGTCAAAAATATGTGGAGCATGAAACGGTTTGAAAAAGAGGAGGAGCATGAAGCGGTGTTGAAAAACATGAAAAGCCTGAAAACGTGTGAAAAATATGAAGAGCTTCAAAAGGTTGAAAAATATGAAGAGCTTCAAAAGTTGTCAAAAATGAGATGAGCATGAAACGGTCTGAAAAATAGGACGAGCATGAAGTGGTGTTGAAAAACATGAAGAGCCTGAAAAGGTGTGAAAAATATGAAGAGCCTCAAAAGGTGTCAGAAATATGAGGAGCATGAAACGGTTTAAAAAATAGGAGGAGCATGAAGCGGTGTTGAAAAACATGAAGAACCTGAAAAGGTGTGAAAAATATGAAAAGCTTCAAAAGTTGACAAAATATGAGGAGCATGAAACGGTCTGAAAAATAGGAGGAACATGAAACGTTGTTGAAAATCATTAAGAGCCTGAAAAGGTGTGAAAAATATGAAGAGGTTCAAAAGGTGTCAAAAATATGAGGAGCATGACACGGTCTGAAAAATAGGAGGAGCATGAAGCGGTGTTCAAAAACATGGAGAGCCTGAAATGGTGTGAAAAATATGAAGAGCTTCAAAAGGTGTCAAAAATATGAGGAGCATGAAACGGTCTGAAAAATAGGAGGAGCATGAAGCGGTGTTGAAAAACATGAAGAGCATGAAAAGGTGTGAAAAATATGAAGAGCTTCAAAATGTGTCAAAAATATGAGGAGCCTGAAACGGTCTGAAAAATAGGAGGAGCATGAAGCGGTGTTGAAAAGCATGAAGAGCCTGAAAAGGTGTGAAAAATATGAAGAGCTTCAAAAGCTGTCAAAAATATGAGGAGCATGAAACGGTCTGAAAAATCGAAGGAGCATGAAATGGTGTTCAAAAACATGAAGAGCCTGAAAAGGTGTGAAAAATATGAAGAGCTTCAAAAAGTGTAAAAAAATACGAGGAGCATGAAAAGTTCTGAAAAATAGGAGGAGCGTGAAGCGGTGTTGAAAAACATGTAGAGCCTGAAAACGTGTGAAAAATATGAAGAGCTATAAAAGGTGTGAAAAATATTTGGCGCATGAAACGGTCTGAAAAATAGGAGGAGCATGAAGTGGTGTTGAAATCATGATGACCCTGAAAACGTGTGAAAAATATGAAGAGCTTCAAAAAGTGTGAAAAATATGAAAGGCTTCAAAAGGTTTCAAAAATGAGATGAGCATGATACTGTTGAAAAATAGGAGGAGCATGAAACGGTGTTCAAAAACATGAAAAGCCTGAAAAGGTGTGAAAAATATGAAGAGCCTCAAAAGGTGTCAAAAATATGAGGAGAATGAAACGGTCTGAAAAATAGGAGGAGCATGAAATGGTGTTCAAAAACATGAAGAGCCTGAAAAGATGTGAAAAATATGAAGAGCTTCAAAAGGTGTCAAAAATATGAGGAGCATAAAACGGTCTGAAAAATAGGAGGAGCATGAAGCGGTGTTGAAAAAAAAGAAGAGCCTGAAAAGGTGTGAAAAATATGAAAAGCTTCAAAAGCATCAAGAATATGAGGAGCATGAAACTTTCTGAAAAAGGAGTAGCATGAAACGGTGTTCAAAAACATGAAGAGACTGGAAATGAGTGAAAAATATGAAGAGCCTCAAAACGAGTCAAAAATATGAGGAGCATGAAATGGTATGAAAAATAGGAGGAGCTTGAAGCAGTGTTGAAAAACATGAAGAGCTTGAAAACCTGTGAAAAATATGAAGAGCTTCAAAATGTGTGAAAAATATGAAGAGCTTCAAAAGGTGTAAGAAATGAGATGAGCATGAAACGGTCTGAAAAATAGGAGGAGCATGAAGTGGTGTTGAATAACATGAAGAGCCTGAAAAGGTGTAAAATATGAAGAGCTGCAAAAGGTGTAAAAATAAGAGGGGCATGAAACGGTCTGAAAACTAGGAGGAGCATGAGGCGGTGTTGAAAAATATGAAGAGCCTGAATAGTTGTGAAAAATATGAAGAGCTTCGAAATGTTTCAAAAATATGAGGAGCATGAAACCGTCTGAAAAATAGGAGGAGCATGAAGCAGTGTTGAAAAATAAGAAGAGCCTGAAAAGGTGTGAAAAATATGAAGAGCTTCAAAAGGTGTCAAAAATATGAGGAGCATGAAACGTTCTGAAAAAGTAGTAGAATGAAACGGTGTTCAAAAACATGAAGAGACTGGAAAGTTGTGAAAAATATGAAGAGCCTCAAAACGTGTCAAAAATATTAGGAGCATGAAATGGTGTGAAAAATAGGAGCAGCTTGAAGCAGTGTTGAAAAACATGAAGAGCATGAAAACCTGTCTAAAATATGAAGAGCCTCAAAAGGTGTCAAAAATATGAAGAGTTTCAAAATGTGTAAGAAATGAGATGAGCATGAAACGGTCTGAAAAATAGGAGGAACATGAAACAATGTTGAAAAACATGAAGAGCCTGAAAAGGTGTGAAAAATATGAAGAGCTTCAAAAGTTGACAAAATATGAGGAGCATGAAAAGGTCTGAAAAATCGGAGGAGCATGAAAATTTGTTCAAAAACATGAAGAGCCTGAAAAGGTGTGAAAAATATGAAGAGCTTCAAAAGGTGTCAAAAATATTAGGAGCATGAAATGGTTTAAAAAATTGGAGAGGCATGAAACGGTGTTCAAAAACATGAAGAGCCTGAAAAGGTGTTAAATATATGAAGAGCCTCAAAGGGTGTCAAAAATATGAGGAGCATGAAACGGTCTGAAAAATAGGAGGAGTATGAAGCGATGTTGAAAAACATGAAGAGCCTGAAAACGTGTGAAAAATATGAAGAGCTTCAAAAGGTGTGAAAAATATGAAGAGCTTCAAAAGGTGTCAAAAAGAGATAAGCATGAAACGGTCTTAAAAATAGGAGGAGCATGAAGTGATGTTGAAAAACATGAAGAGCCAGAAAGGGTGTGAAAAATATGAAGAGCTTCAAAAGGTGTCAAATATATGAGGAGCATGAAAGGTCTGAAAAATAGGAGGAGCATGAAGCGGTGTTCAAAAACATGAAGAGCCTGAAAAGGTGTGAAAAATATGAAGAGCTTCAAAAGGTGTCAAAAATATGAGGAGCATGAAACGGTCTGAAATATAGGAGGAGCATGAAGCGGTGTTGAAAAACATGAAGAGCCTGAAAGGTGTGAAATATATGAAGAGCTTCAAAAGGTGTCAAAAATATGAGGAGAATGAAACGGTCTGAAAAATTGGAGGAGCATGAAGCGGTATTGAAAATCCAGAAGAGCCTGAAAAGGTGTGAAAAAATGTGAAGAGCTTCAAAAGGTGTCAAAAATATGAGGAGCATGAAACTTTCTGAAAAAGGAGTAACATGAAACGGTCTTCAGAAAAATGAAGAGACTGGAATGGTGTGAAAAACATGAAGAGCCTCAAAATGTGTCAAAAATATGAGGAGCATGAAATGGTATGAAAAATAAGAGGAGCTTGAAGCAGTGTTGAAAAACATGAAGAGCGTGAAAACCTGTGAAAAATATGAAGAGCTTCAAAAGGTGTGAAAAATATAAAGAGCGCCAAAAGGTGTAAGAAATGAGATGAGCATGAAACGGTCTGAAAAATAAGAGGAGCATGAAGCATAGTTGAAAAACATGAAGAGCCTGAAAAGGTGTGAAAAATATGAAGAGCCTCAAAAGGTGTCAAAAATATGAGGAGAATGAAACGGTCTGAAAAATAGGAGGAGCATGAAACAGTGTTGAAAAACATGAAGAACCTGAAAAGGTGTGAAAAATATGAAAAGCTTCAAAAGTTGACAAAATATGAGGAGCATGAAAAGATCTGAAAAATCGGAGGAGCATGAAAATTTGTTCAAAAACATGAAGAGTCTGAAAAGGTCTGAAAAATATGAAGAGCTTCAAAAGCTATCAAAAATATGAGGAGCATGAAACGTTCTGAAAAAGTAGTAGCATGAAACGGTGTTCAAAAACATGAAGAGACTGGAAAGTTGTGAAAAATATGAAGAGCCTCAAAACGTGTCAAAAATATTAGGAGCATGAAATGGTGTTAAAAATAGGAGGAGCTTGAAGCAGTGTTGAAAAACATGAAAAGCGTGAAAACCTGTGTAAAATATGAAGAGCCTCAAACGGTGTCAAAAATATGAGGAGCATGAAACGGTCTGAAAAATAGGAGGAGTATGAAGCGGTGGTGAAAAACATGAAGAGCCTGAAAAGGTGTGAAAAATATGAAGAGCTTCAAAAGTTGACAAAATATGAGGAGCATGAAAAGGTCTGAAAAATCGGAGGAGCATGAAAATTTGTTCAAAAACATGAAGAGCCTGAAAAGGTGTGAAAAATATGAAGAGCTTCAAAAGGTGTCAAAAATATGAGGAGCATGAAATGGTTTAAAAAATTGGAGAGGCATGAAACGGTCTTCAAAAACATGAAGAGCCTGAAAAGGTGTTAAATATATGAAGAGCCTCAAAGGGTGTCAAAAATATGAGGAGCATGAAACGGTTTGAAAAATAGGAGGAGTGTGAAGCGGTGGTGAAAAACATGAAGAGCCTGAAAACGTGTGAAAAATATGAAGAGCTTCAAAAGGTGTGAAAAATATGAAGTGGTTCAAAAGGTGTCAAATATATGAGGAGCATGACAGGTCTGAAAAATAGGAGGAGCATGAAGCGGTGTTCAAAAACATGAAGAGCCTGAAAAGATGTGAAAAATATGAAGAGGTTTAAAAGGTGTCAAAAATATGAGGAGCATGAAACGGTTTGAAAAATAGGAGGGGCATGAAGCGGTGTTCAAAAAGATGGAGAGCCTGAAAAGATGTGAAAAATATGAAGAGTTATAAAAGGTATGAAAAATACTTCGAGCATGAAACGATCTGAAGAATAGGAGGATTATGAAGCGGTGTTGAAAATCATGAAGAGCCTGAACAGGTGTGAAAAATATGAAGAGATTCAAAATGTGTCAAAAATATGAGGAGTATGAAACGGTCTGAAAAATAGGAGGATCATGAAGCGGTGTTGAAAAACAAGAAGAGGCTGAAAAGATGTGAAAAATATGAAGAGCTTCAAAAGGTGTCAAAAATATGAGGAGCATGAAACGATCTGAAAAATCGGAGGAGCATGAAATGGTGTTCAAAAACATGAAGAGCCTGAAAAGATGTGAAAAATATGAAGAGCTTCGAAAGGTGTCAAAAATATGAGGAGCATGAAAATGTCTGAGAAATAGGAGGAGCATGAAGCGGTGTTCAAAAAGATGGAGAGCCTGAAAAGGTGTGAAAAATGTGAAGAGCTTCAAAAGGTGTCAAAAATAAGAGGAGTATGTAACGGTCTGAAAAACAGGAAGAGCATGAAGCCATGTTGAAATACATGAAGAGCCTGAAAACGTGTGAAAAATATGAAGAGGTTCAAAAGGTGTGAAAAATATGAAGAGCTTCAAAAGGTGTCAAAAATGTGATAAGCATGAAACGGTCTGAAATATAGGAGGAGCATGAAGCGGTGTGGAAAAACATGAAGAGCCTGAAAGGTGTGAAATATATGAAGAGCTTCAAAAGGTGTCAAAAATATGAGGAGAATGAAACGGTCTGAAAAATAGGAGGAGCAGGAAGCGGTATTGAAAAACCAGAAGAGCCTGAAAAGGTGTGAAAAAATATGAAGAGCTTCAAAAGGTGTCAAAAATATGAGGAGCATGAAACTTTCTGAAAAAGGAGAAACATGAAAAGGTCTTCAGAAACATGAAGAGACTGGAATGGTGTGAAAAACATGAAGAGCCTCAAAATGTGTCAAAAATATGAGGAGCATGAAATGGTATGAAAAATAAGAGGAGCTTGAAGCAGTGTTGAAAAATATGAAGAGCGTGAAAACCTGTGAAAAATATGAAGAGCTTCAAAAGGTGTGAAAAATATAAAGAGCGTCAAAAGGTGTAAGAAATGAGATGAGCATGAAACGGTCTGAAAAATAGGAGGAGCATGAAGTGGTTTTGAAAAACATGAAGAGCCTGAAAATGTGTGAAAAATATGAAGAGCTTCAAAAGTGTCAAAAATATGAGGAGCATGAAACGGTCTGAAAAATAGGAGGAGCATGAAACGGTGTTCCAAAACATGAAGAGCCTAGAATGGTTTGAAAAATATGAAGAGCCTCAAATCGTGTCAAAAATATGAGAAGCATGAAACGGTCTGAGAAATAGGAGGAGCATGAAGCTGTGTTTAAAAACATGAAGAGCCTGAAAATAGGTGAAAAATATGAAGAGCTTCAAAAGGTGTGAAAATATGAAGAGCTTCAAAAGGTCTCATTTATGAGATGAGCATGAAACTGTCTGAAAAATAGGAGGAGCATGAAACGGTCCTGAAAAACATGAAGAGCCTGAAAAGGTGTGAAAAATATGAAGAGCTTCAAAAGGTGTCAAAAATATGAGGAGCATGAAAAGGTCTGAAAAATAAGAGGAGCATGAAGCGGTGTTCAAAAAGTGAAGAGCCTGAAAACGTGTGAAAAATATGAAGAACTTCAAAATGTGTCAAAAATATGAGGAGCATGAAAGGGTCTGAAAAATCGGAGGAGCATGAAATGGTGTTCAAAAACATGAAGAGCCTGAAAAGCTGTGAAATATAGGAAGAGCTTCAAAAGGTGTAAAAAATACGAGGAGCATTAAAAGGTCTGAAAAATAGGAGGAGCATGAAGCGGTGTTGAAAAACATGTAGAGCCTGAAAACGTGTGAAAAATATGTAGAGCTATAAAAGGTGTGAAAAATATTTGGCGCATGAAACGGTCTGAAAAATAGGAGGAGTATGAAGTGGTGTTGAAATCATGAAGACCCTGAAAACGTGTGAAAAATATGAAGAGCTTCAAAAGGTGTGAAAAATATGAAAGGCTTCAAAAGGTTTCAAAAATGAGATGAGCATGATACTGTTGAAAAATAGGAGGAGCATGAAACGGTGTTCAAAAACATGAAGAGCCTGAAAAGGTGTGAAAAATATGAAGAGCCTCAAAATGTGTCAAAAATATGAGGAGAATGAAACGGTCTGAAAAATAGGAGGAGAATGAAGCGGTGTTGAAAAACAAGAAGAGCCTGAAAAGGTGTGAAAAATATGAAAAGCTTCAAAAGCGTCAAAAATATGAGAAGCATGAAACTTTCTGAAAAAGGAGTAGCATGAAACGGTGTTCAAAACATGAAGAGACTGGAAATGAGTGAAAAATATGAAGAGCCTCAAAACGTGTCAAAAATATGAGGAGCATGAAATGGTATGAAAAATAGGAGGAGCTTGAAGTAGTGTTGAAAAACATGAAGAGCTTGAAAACCCGTGAAAAATATGAAGAGCTTCAAAATGTGTCAAAAATATGAGGAGCATGAAACGGTCTGAAAAATAGGAGGAGCATGAAGCGTTGTTGAAAAACATGAAAAGCCTGAAAACGTGTGAAAAATATGAAGAGCTTCAAAAGGTGTCAAAAATATGAGGAGCATGAAATGGTCTGAAAAATAGGAGGAGCATGAAACAATGTTGAAAAACATGAAGAGCCTGAAAAGGTGTGAAAAATATGAAGAGCTTCAAAAGGTGTCAAAAATATGAGGAGCATGACACGGTCTGAAAAATAGGAGGAGCATGAAGCGGTGTTCAAAAACATGGAGAGCCTGAAATGGTGTGAAAAATATGAAGAGCTTCAAAATGTGTCAAAAATATGAGGAGCATGAAACATTCCGAAAAATCGAAGGAGCATGAAATGGTGTTCAAAAACATGAAGAGCCTGAAAAGATGTGAAAAATATGAAGAGCTTCAAAAGGTGTCAAAAATATGTGGAGCATAAAACGGTCTGAAAAATAGCAGGAGCATGAAGCGTTGTTGAAAAACAAGAAGAGCCTGAAAAGTTGTGAAAAATATGAAGAGCTTCAAAAGGTGTCAAAAATATGAGGAGCATGAAACGTTCTGAAAAAGGAGTAGCATGAAACGGTGTTCAACAACATGAAGAGACTGGAAAGTTGTGAAAAATATGAAGAGCCTAAAAACGTGTCAAAAATATGAGGAGCATGAAATGGTATGAAAAATAGGAGGAGCTTGAAGCAGTGTTGAAAAACATGAAGAGCGTGAAAACCTGTGAAAAATATGAAGAGCTTCAAAAGATGTAAGAAATGAGATGAGCATGAAACGGTCTTAAAAATAGGAGGAGCATGAAGTGGTGTTGAAAAACATGAAGAGCCTTAAAAGGTGTGAAAAATACGAAGAGCCTCAGAAGATGTCAAAAATATGAGGAGCTTGAAATGGTCTGAAAAATAGGAGGAGCATGAAATGGTGTTGAAAAACATGAAGAGCCTGAAAACGTGTGAAAAATATGAAGAGCTTCAAAAGGTGTGAAAAATATGAAGAGCTTCAAAAAGTGTCAAAAATGAGATGAGCATGAACGGTCTGAAAAATAGGAGGAGTATGATATGTTGTTGAAAATCATGCTGAGCCTGAAAAGGTGTGAAATATATTAAGAGCTTCAAAAGGTGTCAAAAATTAGAGGAACATGAAACGGTCTGAAAAATAGGAGGAGCATGAAACGGTCTGAAATAAAGGAGGAGCATGAAACGGTGTGGAAAACATGAAGAGCCGGAAAAGGTGTGAAAAATAGGAAGAGCTTCAAAAGTTGTCAAAAATATGAGGAGCATGAAACGGTCTGAAAAATAGGAGGAGTAGGAAGCGGTTTTCAAAAATATGAAGAGCCTGAAAATGTGGGAAAAATATGAAGAGCTTCAAAAAGTGTCAAAAAAATGAGGAGCATGAAACGGTCTGAAAATAGGAGGAGAATGAAGCGGTGCTCAAAAACATGGAGAACCTGAAAAGGTGTGAAAAATATGAAGAGCTTCAAAAGCTGTGAGAAATATGAAGAGCTTCAAAAGGTGTCAAAAATGAGAAGAGCATGAAGCGGTATGAAAAATAGGAGGAGCATGAAGCTGTGTTCAAAAACATGGAGACCCTGAAAAGGTGTGAAAAATAGGAAGAGCTTCAAAAGGTGTGAAAAATATGAAGAGCTTCAAAAGGTGTGAAAAATATGAGAAGCATGAAACTGTCTCAAAAATAAGAAGAGCATGAAGTGGTGTTGAAATACATGAAGAGCCTGAAAAGGTGTGAAATATATGAAGAGCTGCAAAATGTGTCAAAAATATGAGAAGCATGAAACTGTCTCAAAAATAAGAAGAGCATGAAGTGGTGTTGAAATACATGAAGAGCCTGAAAAGGTGTGAAAAATATGAACTGCTTCAAAAGGTGTCAAAAATAGGAGGAGCATGAAACGGTCTGCAAAATAGGAGGAACATGAAGTGGTGTTGAAAACATGAAGAGCCTGAAAAGGTGTGAAAATTATGAAGAGCTATAAAAGGTGTGAAACATATTAGGAGCATGAAACGGTCTGAAAAATAGGAGGATCATGAAGCGGTGTTGAAAAACATGAAGAGCCGGAAAAGGTGTAAAAAATATGAAGAGCTTCAAAAGGTGTCAAAAATATGTGGAGCATGAAACAGTCTGAAAAATAGGAGAAGCATGAAGCAGTCTTCAAAAACATGGAGAGCCTGAAAAGGTGTGAAAAATATGAAGAGCTTCAAAAGGTGTCAAAAATATGAGGATCATGAAAAGTTCTGAAAAATAGGAGGAGCATGAAACGGTGTTCAAAAACATGAAGAGCCTGAAAAGGTGTGAAAAATATGAAGAGCTTCAAAAGGTGTGAAAAATATGAATAGCTTCAAAAGGTGTGAAAAATATGAACAGCTTCAAAATGTGTCCAAAATGAAATGAGGATGAAAAGGTCTGAAAAAAGGGAGAGCATAAAGTGGTGTTGAAAAACATGAAGAGCCTGAAAGGTGTGAAATACATGAAGAGCTTCAAAAGGTGTCAAAAATATGAGGAGAAAGAAACGATCTGAAAAATAGGTGGAGCAAGAAACGGTATGAAAAATAGGAGGAGCATGAATCGGTGTGGAAAAACATGGAGAGCCTGAAAAGGTGTGAAAAATAGGAAGAGCTTCAAAAGGTGTCAAAAATATGACGAGCATGAAATGGTCTGAAAGATAGGAGGAGCATGAAGCGGTGTTGAAGAACATGAAGAGCCTGAAAAGGTGTGAAATATATGAAGAGCTTCAAAAAGTGTGAAAATATGAAGAGCCTCAAAAGGTTCAAAAATATGAAGACATGAAACCGTCTGAAAAACAGGAGGACATGAAGTGGTGTTGAAAAACATGAAGAGCCTGAAAAGGTGTGAAATATATGAACAGCTTCAAAAGGTGTCAAAAATATTAGGGGCATAAAACGGTCTGAAAAATTGGAGGGTATGAATTGTTGATGAAAAACAAGAAGAGCCTCAAAAGGTGTGAAAGATATGAAGAGCTTGAAAAGGTGTCAAAAATATGATGAACATGAAAAGGTCTGAAAAATAGGAGGAGCATGAAACTGTGGTAAAAACATGAAGAGGCTGAAAAGGTGTGAAAAATATGAAGAGCTTCAAAAGGTGTCAAAAATATGAGGAGCATGAAACAGAATGAAAAATAGGAGGAGCATGAAACGGTCAGGAAAAAAGGAGGATCATGAAACGGTGTGGAAAAACATGAAGAGTCTGAAAAGCTGTGAAAAATATGAAGAGCTTCTAAAGGTGTCAAAATATGAGGAGCATGAAACGGTCTGAAAAATAGGAGGAGCATGAAGTGGTGTTGAAGAACATGAAGAGCCTGAAAAGGTGTGAAAAATATGAAGAGCTATAAAAGGTGTGAAAATATTTGGAGGATGAAACGGTCTGAAGAATAGGAGGAGCATGAAACGGTGTTCAAAAACATGAGGAGACTGAAAACGTGTGAAAAACATGAAGAGCCTGAAAATGTGTGAAAAATATAAAGAGCTTCAAAAGGTGTGCAATGCATGAGGAGCATGAAACGGTCTGAAAAATAGGAGGAGCATGAAACGGTGTTCAAAAACATGAGGAGACTGAAAACGTGTGAAAAACATGAAGAGCTGCAAAAGGTGTGAAAAATATGAGGAGCATCAAATGGTCTGAAAAATAGGAGGATCATGAAGCAGTGTTGAAAAACATGAAGAGCCTGAAAAGGTGTGAAAAATATGAAGAGATTCAAAAGGTGTGAAAATATGAGGAGCATGAAAGAGCCTGAAAATTAGGGGGAACATGAAGCGGTGTTGAAAAACATGAAGAGACTGAAAAGGTGTGAAAATTATGAAGAGCTTCAAAAGGTGTCAAAAATATGAGGAGCATGAAACAGAATGAAAAATAGGAGGAGCATGATGCGGTGTTGTAAAACATGAAGAGCCTGAAAAGGTGTGAAAAATATGAAGAGCTTCAAAAGGTGTCAAAATATGAGGAGCATGAAACAGTCTGAAAAATAGGAGGAGCATGAAGTGGTGTTGAAAAACATGAAGAACTTGAAAAGGTGTGAAAAATATGAAGAGCTTCAAAAGGTGTCAAAATTATGAGGAGCATGATACGGTCTGAAAAATAGGAGGAGCATGAAGTGGTGTTGAAAAACATGAAGAACTTGAAAAGGTGTGAAAAATATGAAGAGCTTCAAAGGTGTGAAAAATATGCAGAGCTTCAAAAGTTGTCAAAAATACGAGGAGCATGAAACGGTCCTAAATATAGGAGGAGCATGAAGTGGTGTTGAAAAACATGAAGAGCTTGAAAAGGTGTGAAAAATATTAAGAGCTTCAAAAGGAGTGGAAAATATGAGGAGCATTAAACAGTTTGAAAAATAGGTGGAGCATGAAACGGTGTTCAAAAACATGAAGAACCTGAAAAAGTGTGAAAAATATGAAGAGTTTGAAAAGATGTGAAATACATGAGGAGGATTAAACGGTCTGAGAAATAGGAGAAGAATGAAATGATGTTCAGAAACATCAAGAGCCTGAAAAGGTGTGAAAAATATGAAGAGCTTCAAAAGATGTGACATACATGAGGAACATTAAACGGTCTGAAAAATAGGAGGAGCATGAAACGGTGTTCAAAAACATGAAGAGATTTAAACGGTGTGAATAATATGAAGATCTTCTAAAGTTGTGAAAAATATGAGGAGCATGAAACGGTCTAAAAAATAGGAGGAGCATGAAGCGTTTTTGAAAAACATGAAGAGCCTGAAAAGGTGTGAAAATTATGAGGAGCACGAAATGGTCTGAAAAATAGGAGATTCATGAAGCGGTGTTGCAAAACCTGAAGAGCCTGAAAAGGTGTGAAATATGTGAAGAGCTTCAAAAGGTGTCAAAAATATGAGGAGCATGAAACGGTCTGAAAATTAGGAGGTGCATGAAGCGGTGTTGAAAAAAATGGAGAGCCTGAAAAGGTGTGAAAAATATGAAGAGGTTCAAAAGGAGTAAAAATATGAGGAGCATGAAATGGTTTGAAAAATAGGAGGAGCATGAAGTGATGTTGAAAAACATGAAGAGCCTGAAAAGGAGTGAAAAATATGAAGAGCCTCAAAAGGTTTGAAATAAATGAGGAGAATGAAATGGTCTGAAAAATAGGAGGAGCATGAAGCAGTGTTGAAAAACATGAAGAGTCTTAAAAGGTGTGAAAATTATGAAGAGCTTCAAAAGTTGTCAAAAATATGAGGAGCATGAAACGGTCTGAAAAATAGGAGGTGCATGAATCGGTGTATAAAAACTTCAAAAGCCTGAAAACGTGTCAAAAATATGAAGAGCTTCAAACGGTGTGAAAAATATGAAGAGCTTCAAAAGGTGTCAAAAATGAGATGAGCATGAAACGGTCTGAAAAATAGGAGGAGCATGTAGTGGTGTTGAAAAACATGAAGAGCCTGAAAAGGTGTGAACAATATGAAGAGCTTCAAAAGGTGTGAAAAATATGAGGAGCATGAAACGGTCGGTGAATTAGGAGGAGCATGAGGCGGGTTTGAAAAACATGAAGAGTCTGAAAAGGTGTGAAAAATATGAAGAGCTTCAAAAGGTGTCAAAAATATGAGGAGCATGAAACGGTCTGAAAAATAGGAGCTGCATGAAACGGTGTTTAAAAACATCAAAAGCATGAAAACTTGTCAAAAATATGAAGAGCTTCAAAAGGTGTGAAAAATATGAGGAGCATGAAACAGTCTGAAAAATAGGATGAGAATGAAACGGTTTTGAAAAAGATGAAGAGCATGAAAATGTGTGAAAAATATGAAGAGCTTCAAAAGGTATCAAAAATATGAGAAGCATGAAACGGTCTGAAAAATAGGAAGAACATGAAACCATGTTGAAAAACACGAAGAGCCTGAAAAGATGTGAAATATATGAAAACTTCAAAAGGTGTTAAAAAAGAGAGGAGCATGAAACGGTCTGTGAAATAGGAGGAGCATGAAGTGGTGTTGAAAAACATGAAGAGCCTGAAAAGGTTTAAATATATGAAGAGCTTCAAAAGGTGTCAAAAATATGAGGAGCATGAAACGGTCTGAAAAATAGGAGGAGCATGAAGCGTTGTTGAAAACATGAGGAGCCTGAAATGCTGTGAAAAATATGAAGAGCTTCAAAAGGTGTCAAAAATATGAGGAGCATGAAACGTTCTGAAAAATAGGAGGAGCATGAAGCGGTGTTGAAAAACATGTAGAGCCGGAAAAAGTGTGAAAAATATGAAGAGCTTCAAAAGGTGTCAAAAAAGATGGAGCCTTAAACGGTCTGTAAAATAGAAGGAGCATGAAGTGGTGTTCAAAAACATGAAGAGCTTCAAAACGTGTCAAAAATATGAGGAGCATGAAACGGTCTGAAAAATAGTAGGAGCATGAAGCGGTGTTCAAAAACATAAAGAGCCTGAAAAGGTGTGAAAAATATGAAGAGCTTCAAAAGGTGTCAAAACTATGAGGAGCATGAAACGGTCTGAAAAATAGGAGGAGCATGAAACGGTGTTCAAAAACATGAATGAGAGTGACAAAGTTTGAAAAATATGAAGATCTTCAAAAGGTGTCAAAAATATTAGGAGCATGAAAAAGGTCTGAAAAATAGGAGGAGCATGAAACGGTGTTGAAACACATGAAGAGAGTGAAAAGGTGTGAAAAATATGAATGGCTTCAAAACGTGTCAAAAATAGGAGGAGCATGAAACGGTGTTCAAAAACATGAATAGCGTGAAAAGGTGTGAAAACTATGAAGAGATTCAAAAGGTGTCAAATATTTGAGTTGCATGAAACGGTCTGAAATATAGGAGGAGCATGAAGCGGTGTTGAAAAGCAGGAAGAGCCTGAAAATGTGTGAAATATATGAAGAGCTTCAAAAGGTGCCAAAAATATGAGGAGCATGAAACGGTCTGAAAAATAGGAGCAGCATGAAGCGGTGAGGAAATACATGAAGATCCTGAAAAGGTGTGAAAAACATGAAGAGCCTGAAAGTTGTGAAATACATGAAGAGCTTCAAAAGGTGTCAAAAATATGAGGAGTATGAAACAGTCTGAAAAATAGGAGGACCATGAAACAGTGTTGAAAAACATGAAGAGCCTGAAAAGGTGTGAAATATATGAAGAGTTTTAAAAGGTGTCAATATATGAGGAGTATGAAACAGTCTGAAAAATAGGAGGACCATGAAACAGTGTTGAAAAACATGAAGAGCCTGAAAAGGTGTGAAAAATATGAGGAGCTTCAAAAGGTGTCAAAAATATGAGGAGCATGAAACGGTCTGAAAAATAGGAGGAGCATGAAACGGTGTTGAAAAAGATGAAGATCATGAAAAGGGGTGAAAAATATGAAGAGCTTCAATAGGTGTCAAAAATTTGAGGAGCATGAAACTGTCTGAAAAATAGGAGGAGCATGAAACGGTGTTGAAAAACATGAAGAGCTTGAAAAAGTGTGAAAAATATGAAGAGCTTAAAAAGGTGGCAAAAATATGAGGAGCATGACGGTCTGAAAAATAGGAGGAGCATGAAGCGGTGTTGAAAATCATGAAGAGCCTGAAAAGGTGTGAAAAATATGAAGAGCTTCAAAAGGTGTCAAAAATATGAGGAGCATAAAATGGTCTGAAAAATAGGACGAGCTTTAAGCGGTGTTGAGAAACATGAAGAGCATCAAAAGGTGTGAAAAATATGGAGAGCTTCAAAAGGTGTCAAAAATATGAAGAGCATGAAACGGTCTGAAAAATAGAAGTTGCATGAAGTGGTGTTGAAAAGCATGAAGAGACTGAAAAGGTGTTAAAAATATGAACAGCTTCAAAAGGTGTGAAAAATATGAGAATCCTGAAACGGTCGGAAATATAGGAGGAGCATGAAGTGGAGTTGAAAAACATGAAGAGCCTGAAAAGGTGTGAAAAATATGAAGAGATTCAAAAGGTGTAAAAAATATGAGGAGCATGATACGGTGTGAAATATAAAAGGAGCATGAAACGTTGTTGAAAAACATGAAGATTCTGAAAAGTTGTGAAAAATATGAACAGCTTCAAAAGGTGTCAAAAATGTGAACAGCATGAAACGGTCTGAAAAATAGGAGGAGCATGAAACGGTGTTGAAAAACTTGAAAAGCCTGATAAGGTGTGAAATATAAGAACAGCTTCAAAAGGTGTCAAAAATATGAAGAGCATGAAACGGTCTGAAAAATAGGAGGAGCATGAAGCGGTGTTGAAAAACATGAAGAGCCTGAAAAGGTGTGAAAAATATGAAGAGTTTCAAAACGTGTAAAAATATGAAGAGCTTCAAAAGGTTTGAAAAATATGAGGAGCATGATACGGTCTGATATAAAAGGAGCATGAAACGTTGTTCAAAAACATGAAGAGCCTGAAATGGTGGGAAATATATGAAGAGATTCAAAAGGTGTCAAAAATATGAGGATCATGAAACGGTCTCAAAAATAAGAGGAGCATGAATCAGTGTTGAAAAACATGAAGAGCCTGAAAAGGTGTGAAATATATGAAGAGATTCAAAAGGTGTCAAAAATACGAGGATCTTGAAACGGTCTCAAAAATAGGAGGAGCATGAAGGGGTGTTCAAAAACATGAAGAGCCTAAAAAGGAAGGAATAATATGAAGAGCTTAAAAAGGTGTAAAAAATATGAGAAGCATGAAATAATCTGAAATATAGGAGGAGCATGAAATGGTGTTCAAAAACATGAAGAGCGTGAAAAGGTGTGAATTATATGAAGAGCTTCAAAAGGTGTCAAAAATATGAGGAGCATGAAGCGGTGTTGAAAAACATGAAGAGCCTGAAAAGGTGTGAAATATATGAAGAGGTTCAAAAGATGTCAAAAATATGAGGAGCATGAAACGGTCTCAAAAATAGGAGGAGCATGAACTGGTGTTCAAAAATATGAAGAGCTTGAAAAGCTTTGAAATCTATGAAGAGATTCAAAATGTGTCAAATATTTGAATAGGATTAAACGGTGTGAAAAATAGGAGGAGCCTGAAACGGTGTTCAAAAACATGAAGAGCCTGAAAATGTGTGAATAAATATGAAGAGCTTAAAAAGGTGTCAAAAATATGAAGAGAACGAAACGGTCTGAAAAATAGAAGGAGCATGAAACGGTGTTCATAAACTTGAAGAGACTAAAAGGTGTGAAAAATATGAACAACTTCAAAGGATGTCCAAAGTATGAGGAGCATGAAACGGTCTGAAAAATAGGAGGAGCATGAAGTGGTGTTGAAAAACATGAAGAGCCTGAAAAGGTGTGAAAAATATGAGGAGCTTCAAAACGTGTGAAAAATATGAGGAGCATGATACGGTCTGAAATATAGGAGGAGCATGAAACGGTGTTCAAAAACATGAAGAGCATGATAAGGTGTGAAATATATGAAGAGCTTCAAAAGGTGTCAAAAATATGAAGAGCTTCAAAAGGTGTCAATAATATGAGGAGCATGAAACCGTCTGAAAAATAGGAGGAGCATGAAACGGTGTTGAAAAACATGAAGAGCATGAAAAGGTTGAAAAATATGAAGAGCTTCAAAAGGTGTCAAAAATATGAGGAGCATGAAAAGGTTTGAAAATTATCAGTAGAATGAAGCGGTGTTCAAAGACATGAAGAGCATGAAAAGGTGTGAAAAATATGTAGAGCTTAAAAAGGTGTCAAAATATGAGGAGCATGAAACGGTCTGAAAATTAGGAGGAGCATGAAGCTGTGTTGAAAACATGAAGAGCCTGAAGAGGTGTGAAATATATGAAGAGTTTCAAAATGTGTCAAAAATATGAGGAGCATGAAACATTCTGAAAAATAGGAGGAACACGAAGTGGTGTTGAAATACATGAAGTGCCGGAAAAGGTGTGAAAAATATGAAGAGCTTCAAAAGGTGTCAAAAATATGAGGAGCATGAAACGGTCTGAAAAATAGGAGGAGACATGAAGTGGTGTTGAAAAACATGAAGAGCTTGAAATGGTGTGAAAAATATGACGAGCTTCAAAAGGTGTCAAAAATGTAAAGAGCATGAAACGGTCTGAAAAATAGGAGGAGCATGAAACGGTGTTGAAAAACATGAAAAGCCTGATAAGGTGTGAAATATATGAAAAGCTTCAAAAGGTGTCAAAAATATGAAGAGCATGAAACGTTCTGAAAAATTGAAGGAGCAGGAAGCGGTGTTGAAAAACATGAAGAGCCTGAAAAGGTGTCAATAATATGAAGAGTTTCAAAACGTGTGAAAAATATGAAGAGCTTCAAAAGGTGTCAAAAAATGAGGAGCATGAAACGGTCTGAAAAATAGGAGGAGCATGAAGCGGTGTTGAAAAACATGGAGAGCCTGAAAAGGTGTGAAAAATATGAAGAGCTTCAAAAGGTGTCAAAAATATGAGGAGCATGATACGGTCTGAAATATAAGGGAGCATGAAACAGTGTTCAAAAACACGAGCAGCCTGAAAAGTTGTGAAAAATATGAAGAGCTTAAAAATGTGTGAAAAATATGACGAGCATGAAACGGTCGGAAAAATAGGAGGAGCGTGAAGGGGTGTTCAAAAACATGAAGAGCCTGAAAAGGTGTGAAAAATATGAAGAGCTTCAAAAGGTGTCAAAAATATGAGGAGCATGAAATGATCTGAAATATAGGAGGAGCATGAAATTGTGCTCAAAAACATGAAGAGCCTGAAAAGGTGTGAAAAAAATGAAGAGCTTCAAAATTTGTCAAATATATGAAGAGCATGAAACGGTCTGAAATATAGGAGGAGCATGAAGTGGTGTAGAAAAGCATGAACAGACTGAAAAGGTGTTAAAAATATGAACAGCTTCAAAAGGTGTGAAAAATATGAGGATCATGAAACGTTCTCAAAAATAAGAGGAGCATGAAGCGGTGTTGAAAAACATGAAGAGCTTAAAAAGGTATGAATAATATGAAGAGCTTCAAAAGTTGTCAAAAATATGCAGAGCATGAAATGATCTGAAATATAGGAGGAGTATGAAACGGTGCTCAAAAACATGAAGAGCCTGAAAAGGTGTGAATTATATGAAGAGCTTCAAAAGTTGTCAAAAATATGAGGAGCATGAAGCGGTGTTGAAAAACATGAAGACCCTGAAAAGGTGTGAAATATATGAAGAGGTTCAAAAGGTGTCAAAAATATGAGGAGCATGAAACGGTCTCAAAAATAGGAGGAGCATGAAGTGGTGTTCAAAAACATGAAGAGCCTGAAAAGGTGTGAAATATATGAAGAGGTTCAAAAGGTGTCAAAATATGAGGAGCATGAAACGGTCTGAAAAATAGAAGGAGCATGAAACGGTGTTCATAAACTTGAAGAGACTAAAAGGTGTGAAAAATATTAAGAGCTTCAAAAGGTGTCAAAAATATGAGGAGTATGAAACGTTCTGAAAAATAGGAGTAGCAAGAAACGGTGTTCAAAGACATGAAGAGCCTGAAAAGGTGTGAAATATATGAAGAGCTTCAAAAGGTGTCAAAAATATGAAGAGCTTCAAACGGTGTGAAATACATGAGGAGCATGAAACGGTCTGAAAAATACGAGGAGCATGAAACGGTGTTCAAAAACAAGAAGAGCCTGAAAACGTGTGAAAAACATGAAGAGCCTGAAAAGGTGTGAAAATTATGAAGAGCTTCAAAAGTGTCAAAAATATGAGGAAAATGAAACGGTCTGAAAAATAGGAGGCTCATGAAAAGGTGTTGAAAAACATGAAAAGCCTGAAAACGTGTCAAAAATATGAAGAGCTTCAGGCTGGCGGGTAAAGCTGGGAAGTACCGGCCGGGGGCGCCGGTTGGAGACATGATTGCAATGTGGGCCTTAGGATTTGAGCCAAAGAAAGAAGAAATTACAAAGATGATAGCTGAAACTGACAAAGAAGGAATTGGCACCATTAATTTTGAAGAATTTTTTGCCATAATGAGTGTAAAAATGAGTGAAAAGGATGAAAAAGAAGAAATATTGAAGGCTTTCAAACTATTTGATGATGATGATACAGGAAGCATACCACTGAACAATATCAAGAGGGTTGCTAAGGAGCTAGGGGAAAATTTAACAGATGATGAACTTCAGGAAATGCTTGATGAGGCTGATCATGATGGGGATGGAGAAATAAACAAGGAAGAATTTTTGAAAATGATGCAAAAGACCACTCTTTATTAACACTGTCTTTTGTGCCTTTTGGAAAGTTGTTAACAAGTTTGTATTTGCTATAAGTTCCATAATAGCTGAATATATTCATTTTCAGTGTTTAAGTTTATATACATAAACTGGTCTCTTGATGTCTAATCCATGGGAGAAGTTACATGTTGCTACCAATATGTTGTTAAATCTATAACATCAAGAAATAAAATGTAGTGACTTCCTTAAACTATGAATCTGAAGAACAGTATTAATTACAAGTGCTATTTTTTGAGACCCACGTTCTAAAAATTAGATTTTTTATTTAACTTATGGAAATTGGCCCCACATCATAAGCCAGCCATCACTTTCCTATTATTTTCCTTTTGTGCAATACTAAAAATGAACATTTGATTTTAAATGATTATTCAGACATGTAAAGTCTTAAATATAACTGGCAGCATCAAAAGGTGTGAAAAATATGAAGAGCTTCAAAAGGTGTCAAAAATGAGATGAGCATGACACTGTCTGAAAAATAGGAGGAGCATGAAATGGTGTTCAAAAACATGAAGAGCCTGAAAAGGTGTGAAATCCATGAAGAGCTTCAAAAGGTGTGAAAAATATGAGGAGCATGAAACGGTCTGAAAAATAGGAGGAGCATGAAGCGGTGTTGAAAAACATGAAGAGCCTGAAAAGGGGTGAAAAATATGAAGAGCTTCAAAAGGTGTAAAAAATATGAGGAGCATTAAACGGTCTGAAAAATAGGAGGAGCATGAAGCGGTTTTCAAAAACATGAAGAGCCTGAAAAGGTGTGAAAAATATGAGGAGCTTGAAAAGAAGTGAAATACATGAGGAGCATTAAACGGTCTGAAAAATAGGAGGAGCATGAAGCGGTGTTGAAAAACATGAAGAGCCTGAAAAGGTGTGAAAAATATGAGGAGCTTGAAAAGAAGTGAAATACATGAGGAGCATTAAACGGTCTGAAAAATAGGAGGAGCATGAAGCGGTGTTGAAAAACATGAAGAGCCTGAATATGTGAGAAAAATATGAAGAGCTTCAAAAGGTGTCAAAAATGAGATGAGCATGACACTGTCTGAAAAATAGGAGGAGCATGAAATGGTGTTCAAAAACATGAAGAGGCTGAACAGGTGTGAAATCCATGAAGAGCTTCAAAAGGTGTGAAAAATATGAGGATCATGAAACGGTCTGAAAAATAGGAGGAGCATGAAGTTGTGTTGAAAAACATAAAGAGCTTGAAAATGTGTGAAAAATATGAGAAGCATTAAACGGTCTGAAAAATAGGAGGAGCATGAAGTGGTGTTGAAAAACATAAAGAGCTTGAAAAGGTGTGAAAAATATGAGAAGCATTAAACGGTCTGAAAAATAGGAGGAGCATGAAGCGGTGTTGAAAAACATGAAGTGACTGAAACCGTGTGAAAAATATGAGGAGCTTGAAAAGAAGTGAAATACATGAGGAGCATTAAACGGTCTGAAAAATAGGAGGAGCATCAAGCGGTGTTGAAAAACATGAAGAGCCTAAAAAGGGGTGAAAAATATGAAGAGCTTCAAGAGGTGTGAAAAATATGAGGAGCATTAAACGGTCTGAAACAAAGGAGGAGCATGAAGCAGTGTTCAAAAACATGAAGAGCCTGAAAAAGTGTGAAAAATATGAGGAGCTTGAAAAGAAGTGAAATACATGAGGAGCATTAAACGGTCTGAAAAATAGGAGGAGCATGAAGCGGTGTTGAAAAACGTGAAGAGCCTGAATATGTGTGAAAAATATGAAGAGCTTCAAAAGGTGTCAAAAATGAGATGAGCATGAAACGGTCTGAAAAATAGGAGGAGCATGAAGCGGTGTTGAAAAACATGAAGAGCCTGAAAAGGTGTGTAATGTATGAAGAGTCTCAAAACGTGTCAAAAATATGAGGAGCATGAAACGGTCTGAAATATAGGAGGAGCATGAAGCGGTGTTGAAAAACATGAAGAGCCTGAAATGGTGTGAAAAATATGAAGAGCTTCAAAAGGTGTGAAAAATATGAGGAGCATGAAACGGTCTGAAAAATAGGAGGAGCATGAACCTGTGTTGAAAAACATGAAGAGCCTAAAAAGGTGTGAAAAATATGAAGAGCCTCAAAACGTGTCAAAAATATGAGGAGCATGAAACGGTCTGAAAAATAGGAGGAGCATGAAGTGGTGTTGAAAAACATAAAGAGCTTGAAAAGGTGTGAAAAATATGAGAAGCATTAAACGGTCTGAAAAATAGGAGGAGCATGAAGCGGTGTTGAAAAACATGAAGAGACTGAAAACGTGTGAAAAATATTAAGAGCTTCAAAAGGTGTCAAAAATATGAGGAGCATGAAACGGTCTGAAAAATAGGAGGAGCATGAAGTAGTGTTGAAAAACATGAAGAGACTTAAAACGTGTGAAAAATATTAAGAGCTTCAAAAGGTGTCAAAAATATGAGGAGCATGAAACGGTCTGAAAAATAGGAGGAGCATGAAGTAGTGTTGAATAATATGAAGAGCCTGAAAAGGGGTGAAAAATATGAAGAGCTTCAAGAGGTGTGAAAAATATGAGGAGCATTAAACGGTCTGAAAAATAGGAGGAGCATGAAGCGATGTTCAAAAACATAAAGAGCCTGAAAATGTGTGAAAAATATGAAGAGCTTCAAAAGGTGTCAAAAATATGAGGAGCATAAAACGGTCTGAAAAATAGGAGGAGCATGAAGTAGTGTTGAAAAATATGAAGAGCCTGAAAAGGGGTGAAAAATATGAAGAGCTTCAAGAGGTGTGAATAATATGAGGAGCATTAAACGGTCTGAAAAATAGGAGGAGCATGAAGCGGTGTTGAAAAACATGAAGAGCCTGAATATGTGTGAAAAATATGAAGAGCTTCAAAAGGTGTCAAAAATGAGATGAGCATGACACTGTCTGAAAAATAGGAGGAGCATGAAATGGTGTTCAAAAACATAAAGAGGCTGAACAGGTGTGAAATCCATGAAGAGCTTCAAAAGGTGTGAAAAATATGAGGAGCATGAAACGGTCTGAAAAATAGGAGGAGCATGAAGCAGTGTTGAAAAACATGAAGAGCCTGAAAAAGTGTGAAAATTATGAGGAGCTTGAAAATTAGTGAAATACATGAGGAGCATTAAACGGTTTGAAAAATAGGAGGAGCATGAAGCGGTGTTGAAAAACATGAAGAGCCTGAAAAGGGGTGAAAAATATGAAGAGCTTCAAGAGGTGTGAAAAATATGAGGAGCATTAAACGGTCTGAAAAATAGGAGGAGCATGAAGCGGTTTTCCAAAACATGAAGAGCCTGAAAAAGTGTGAAAAATATGAGGAGCTTGAAAAGAAGTGAAATACATGAGGAGCATTAAACGGTCTGAAAAATAGGAGGAGCATGAAGCGGTGTTGAAAAACATGAAGAGCCTGAATATGTGTGAAAAATATGAAGAGCTTCAAAAGGTGTCAAAAATGAGATGAGCATTACACTGTCTGAAAAATAGGAGGAGCATGAAATGGTGTTCAAAAACATGAAGAGGCTGAACAGGTGTGAAATCCATGAAGAGCTTCAAAAGGTGTGAAAAATATGAGGAGCATGAAACGGTCTGAAAAATAGGAGGAGCATGAAGTGGTGTTGAAAAACATAAAGAGCTTGAAAATGTGTGAAAAATATGAGAAGCATTAAACGGTCTGAAAAATAGGAGGAGCATGAAGTGGTGTTGAAAAACATAAAGAGCTTGAAAAGGTGTGGAAAATATGAGAAGCATTAAACGGTCTGAAAAATAGGAGGAGCATGAAGCGGTGTTGAAAAACATGAAGTGACTGAAACCGTGTGAAAAATATGAGGAGCTTGAAAAGAAGTGAAATACATGAGGAGCATTAAACGGTCTGAAAAATAGGAGGAGCATGTAGCGGTGTTGAAAAACACGAAGAGCCTAAAAAGGGGTGAAATATATGAAGAGCTTCAAGAGGTGTGAAAAATATGAGGAGCATTAAACGGTCTGAAAAATAGGAGGAGCATGAAGCGGTGTTCAAAAACATGAAGAGCCTGAAAAAGTGTGAAAAATATGAGGAGCTTGAAAAGAAGTGAAATATATGAGGAGCATTAAACGGTCTGAAAAATAGGAGGAACATGAAGCGGTGTTGAAAAACACGAAGAGCCTAAAAAGGGGTGAAATATATGAAGAGCTTCAAGAGGTGTGAAAAATATGAGGAGCATTAAACGGTCTGAAAAATAGGAGGAGCATGAAGCGGTGTTGAAAAACTTAAAGAGCCTGAAAACGTGTGAAAAATATAAAGAGCTTCAAAAGCTGTGAGAAATATGAAGAGCTTTAAAAGGTGTCAAAAATGAGGAGAGCATGAAACGGTCTACAAAATAGGAGGAGCATGAAGTGGTGTTGAAAAACATGAAGAGCCTGAAAAGTTGTGAAATATATGAAGAGCTTCAAAAGGTGTCAAAAATATGAGGAGCAAGAAACGGTCTGAAAAATAGGAGGAGCATGAAACGGTGTTCAAAAACATAAAGAGCCTGAAAAGGTGTCAAAAATATGAAGAGCTTCAAAAGGTGTCAAAAATATGAGGAGCATGAAACGGTCGGAAAAATATGAGGAGCATGAAGCGATGTTCAAAAACATGGAGAGCCTGAAAAGGTGTGAAAAATATGAAGAGCTTCAAAAGGTGTCAAAAATATGAGGAGCATGAAACCGTCTGAAGAATAGGAGGAGCATGAATCGGTGTTTAAAACATGAAGAGTCTGAAAAGGTGTGAAAAATATGAAGAGCTTCAAAAGGTGTCAAAAATATGAGGAGCATGAAACAGTCTGAAAAATAGGAGGAGTATGAAGTGGTGTTGAGAAACATGAAGAGCCTGAAAAGGTGTGAAAAATATGAAGAGCTTCAAAGGGTGTGAAATTCATGAGGAGCATGAAACGGTCTGAAATATAGGAGGAGCATGAAGCTGGGCTCAAAAACATGAAGAACCTGAAAAGGTGTGAAAAAATGAAGAGCTTCAAAAGGTGTCAAAAATATGAGGAGCATTAAACGGTCTGAAAAATAGGAGGAGCATGAAACAGTGTTCAAAAACAAGAAGAGCCTAAAAACGTGTGAAAAACATGAAGAGCCTGAAAAGGTGTGAAAATTATGAAGAGCTTCAAAAGGTGTCAAAAATATGAGGAAAATGAAACGGTCTGAAAAATAGGAGGCTCATGAAACGGTGTTGAAAAACATGAAAAGCCTGAAAACGTGTCAAAAATATGAAGAGCTTCAGGCTGGCGGGTAAAGCTAGGAGGTACCGGCCGGGGGCGCAGGTTGGAGACATGATTGCAATGTGGGCCTTAGGATTTGAGCCAAAGAAAGAAGAAATTAAAAAGATGATAGCTGAAACTGACAAAGAAGGAATTGGCACCATTTATTTTGAAGAATTTTTTGCCATAATGAGTGTAAAAATGAGTGAAAAGGATGAAAAAGAAGAAATATTGAAGGCTTTCAAACTATTTGATGATGATGATACAGGAAGTATATCATTGAACAATATCAAGAGGGTTGCTAAGGAGCTAGGGGAAAATTTAACAGATGATGAACTTCAGGAAATGCTTGATGAGGCTGATCATGATGGGGATGGAGAAATAAACAAGGAAGAATTTTTGAAAATGATGCAAAAGACCACTCTTTATTAACACTGTCTTTTGTGCCTTTTGGAAAGTTGTTAACAAGTTTGTATTTGCTATAAGTTCCATAATAGCTGAATATATTCATTTTCAGTGTTTAAGTTTAGATACATAAACTGGTCTCTTGATGTCTAATCCATGTGAGAAGTTACATGTTGCTACCAATATGTTGTTAAATCTATAACATCAAGAAATAAAATGTAGTGACTTCCTTAAACTATGAATCTGAAGAACAGTATTAATTACAAGTGCTATTTTTAGAGCCCCAGTTTCTAAAACTTGGATTTTTTATTTAACTTATGGAACTTGGCCCCACATCATAAGCCAGCCATCACTTTCCCTATTATTTTCATTTTGTGCAGCTCTAAAAATGAACATTTGCTTTTTAACTGATTATTCAGATATGTAAAGTCTTAAATAAAACTGGCAGCATCAAAAGGTGTGAAAAATATGAAGAGCTTCAAAAGGTGTCAAAAATGAGATGAGCATGACACTGTCTGAAAAATAGGAGGAGCATGAAACGGTGTTCAAAAACATGAAGAGCCTGAAAAGGTGTGAAAAATATGAAGAGCTCCAAAAGGTGTCAAAAATATGAGGAGCATGAAAACATCTGAAAAATAGGAGGAGCATGAAGCGATGTTGAAAAATATGAATAGCCTGAAAAAGTGTGAAAAACATGATGAGCTTCAAAAGGTGTGAAAAATATTAAGAGCTTCAAAAGGTGTCAAAAATGAGATGAGCATGAAACGGTCTGAAAAATAGTAGAAGCATGAAGCGGTGTTGAAAAAAATGAAGAGCCTGAAAAGGTGTGAAATACATGAAGAGCTTCAAAAGGTGTCAAAAATACGAGGAGGATGAAACGGTCTGAAAAACAGGAGGAGCATGAAGCAGTGTTGAAAAACATGAAGAGCCTGAAAAGGTGTTAAAAATATGAAGAGCTTCAAAAGTGTCAAAAACATGAGGAGCATGAAACGTTCAGAAATATAGGAGGTGCATGAAGTGGTGTTCAAAATCATGAAGAGCCTGAAAGGGTGTGAAGTATAGGAAGAGTTTCAAAAGTTGTGAAAAGTAAGAAGAGCTTCAAAAGGTGTCAAAAATGAGATAAGCATGAAACGGTCTGAAATATAGGAGTTGCATGAAGTGGTGTTCAAAAACATGAAGAGCGTGAAAAGGTGTGAAATATATGAAGAGCTTCAAAAGGTGTGAAATGTAAGAAGAGCTTCAAAAGTTGTCAAAAATGAGATGGGCATGAATCGGTCTGAAAAATAGGAGAAGCATGAAGCGGTGTTGAAAAACATGAAGAGTTTGAAAAGGTTTGAACAATATGAAGTGCTTCAAAAGGTGTCAAAAATAAGAAGAGCATGAAACGGTCTGAAAAATAGGAGGAGCATGAAGAGGTGTTCAAAAACATGAAGAGTCTGAAAACGTGTGAAAAATATGAAGACCTTCAAAAGGTGTGAAAAATATGAAGAGCTACAAAAGGTGTCAAAAATGAGATGTGCATGAAACGGACTGAAAAATAGTAGGAGCATGAAGAGTTGTTGAAAAACATGAAGAGCCTGAAAAGGTGTGAAATATATGAAGAGCTTCAAAAGGTGTAAAAAATATGAAGAGCTTCAAAAGGTGTCAAAAATATGAGGAGCATGAAGCGGTCTGAAAAATAGGAGGAGCATGAAACGGTGTTCAAAAACATGAAGAGCCTGAAAAGTTGTGAAAAATATGAAGAGATTCAAAAGTTGTGAAATACATGAGGAGCATGAACCGGTCTGAAAAATAGGAGGAGCATGAAGCGGTGTTGAAAAACATGAAGAGCCTGAAAAAGTGTGAAAAATATGAAGAGCTTCAAAAAGTGTCAAAAATATAAGGAGCATGAAACGGCCTGAAAAATAGGAGAAGCAAGAAGCGGGGTTGAAAAACATGAAGAGTCTGAAAAGCTGTGAAAAATATGAAGAGCTTCAAAAGGTGTGAAAAATATGAGAAGCATGAAACAGCCTGAAATTTAGGGAGAACATGAAGCGGTGTTGAAAAACATGAAGAGCCTGAAAAGGTGTGAAAAATATGAAGAGCTTCAAAAGGTGTCAAAAATATGAGGAGCATGAAACAGAATGAAAAATAGGAGGAGCATGTTGCGGTGTTGTAAAACATGAAGAGCCTGAAAAGGTGTGAAAAATATGAAGAGCCTCTAGAGGTGTCAAAAATATGAGGAGCATGAAACAATCTGAAAAATAGGAGGAGCATGAAACAGTGTTGAAAAAAATGAAGAGCCTGAAAAGTTGTGAAAAATAGGAAGAGCTTCAAAAGGTGTGGAAGACATGAGGAGAATGAAACGGTCTGTAAAATAGGAGGAGCATGAAGCGGTGTTCAAAAACATGAAGAGCATGAAAAGGTATGAAAAATATGAAGAGCTTCAAAAGATGTGAAAAATATGAGGAGCATGAAACTGTCTGAAATATGGGAGGAGCATGAAGTGGTGTTCAAAACATGAAGAGCCTGAAAAGGTGTGAAAAATATGCAGAGCTTCAAAAGTTGTCAAAAATATGAGGAGCATAAAAAAGTCTGAAAAATATCAGGAGCATGAAGCTGTGTTCAAAAACATGAAGAGCCTGAAAAGGTGTGAAAAATATGAAGAGCTTCACAACGTGTCAAAAATATAAGGAGCATGAAACCGCCTGAAAAATAGGAGGAGCATGAAGCGGTGTTCAAAAACAAGAAGAGCCTGAAAAGGTGTGAAAAATATGAAGAGCTTCAAAAGGTGTGAAAAATATGAAGAGCTTCAAAAGGTGTCAAAAATGAGATGTGCATAAAACGGACTGAAAAATAGTAGGAGCATGAAGAGTTGTTGAAAAACATGAAGAGCCTGAAAAGGTGTGAAATATATGAAGAGCTTCAAAATGTGTCAAAAATATGAGGAGCATGAAACGGTCTGAAAAATAGGAGGAGCATGAACCGGTGTTGAAAAACATGAAGAGCCTGAAAACGTGTGAAAAATATGAAGAGCTTCTAAAGGTGTGAAAAATATGAAGAGCTTCAAAAGGTGACAAAAATGAGATATGCATGAAACGGACTGAAAAATAGGAGGAGCATGAAGTGTTGTTGAAAAACATGAAGGGCCTGAAAAGGTGTGAAAAATATGAAGAGCTTCAAAAGGTGTGAAAAATATGAAGAGCTTCAAAAGGTGTCAAAAATGAGATGAGCATTAAACGGTGTGAAAAATAGGAGGAGCATGAAGTGGGGTTGAAAAACATGAAAAGCCTGAAAAGGTGTGAGTATTATGAAGAGCTTCAAAAGGTGTAAAAATATAAGGTACATGAAACGGTCTGCAAAAAAGTAGGAGCATGAAGTGGTGTTGATAAACATGAAGAGCCTGAAAAGTTGTGAAAAATATGAAGAGCTTCCAAAGGTGTCAAAAAATGAGGAGCATTAAACGGTCTGAAAAATAGGAGGAGCATGAAACGTTGTTCAAAAACATGAAGAGCCTGAAAATGTGTGATAAATATGAAGAGCTTAAAAAGGTGTCAAAAATATTAAGAGCACGAAACGGTCTGAAAAATAGAACGAGCATGAAACGGTGTTCATAAACTTGAAGAGACTAAAAGGTGTGAAAAATATGAAGAGCTTCAAAAGGTGTCAAAAATATGAGGAGCATGAAACGTTCTGAAAATAGGAGTAGCAAGAAACGGAGTTCAAAGACATGAAGAGCCTGAAAAGGTGTGAAAAATATGAAGAGCTTCAAAAAGTGTGAAAAATATGAGGAGAATGAAACGTTCTGAAAAATAGGAGTAGCATGAAACGGTGTTCAAAAGCATGAAGAGCCTGAAAAGGTGTAAAAAATATGAAGAGCTTCAAAAGGTGTCAAAAATATGAAGAGCTTCAAAAGGTGTCAAAAATACGAGGAGCATGAAACTGTCTGAAAAATAGGAGGAGCTTGAAAATGTGTTGAAAAACATGAAGAGTCTGAAAAGGTGTGAAAAAATATGAAGAGCTTCAAAACGTGTGAAAAATATGAAGAGCTTCAAAAGGTGTCATAAATATGAGGAACTTGAAACGGTCAGAAAAATAGGAGGAGCATGAAACGGTGTTAAATACATGAAGAGCCTGAAAAGGTGAGAAATATGAAGAGCTTCAAAATGTTTCAAAAATATGAGGAGCATGAAACGGTCTGAAAAACAGGAGGAACATGAAACGGTGTTCAAAAACATGAAGAGCCTGAAAAGGTGTGAAAAATATGAAGAGCTTCAATTCTTGTCAAAAATATGAGGAGCATGAAACTGTCTGAAAAATAGAATGAGCATGAAACGGTGTTCAAAACATGAAGAGCTTGAAAAGCAGTGAAAAATATGAAGAGCTTCAAACGGTGTGAAATACATGAGGAGCATGAAACGGTCTGAAAAATACGAGGAGCATGAAACGGTGTTCAAAAACAAGAAGAGCCTGAAAACGTGTGAAAAACATGAAGAGCCTGAAAAGGTGTGAAAATTATGAAGAGCTTCAAAAGTGTCAAAAATATGAGGAAAATGAAACGGTCTGAAAAATAGGAGGCTCATGAAACGGTGTTGAAAAACATGAAAAGCCTGAAAACGTGTCAAAAATGTGAAGAGCTTCAGGCTGGCGGGTAAAGCTGGGAGGTACCGGCCGGGGGCGCCGGTTGGAGACATGATTGCAATGTGGGCCTTAGGATTTGAGCCAAAGAAAGAAGAAATTACAAAGATGATAGCTGAAACTGACAAAGAAGGAATTGGCACCATTAATTTTGAAGAATTTTTTGCCATAATGAGTGTAAAAATGAGTGAAAAGGATGAAAAAGAAGAAATATTGAAGGCTTTCAAACTATTTGATGATGATGATACAGGAAGCATACCACTGAACAATATCAAGAGGGTTGCTAAGGAGCTAGGGGAAAATTTAACAGATGATGAACTTCAGGAAATGCTTGATGAGGCTGATCATGATGGGGATGGAGAAATAAACAAGGAAGAATTTTTGAAAATGATGCAAAAGACCACTCTTTATTAACACTGTCTTTTGTGCCTTTTGGAAAGTTGTTAACAAGTTTGTATTTGCTATAAGTTCCATAATAGCTGAATATATTCATTTTCAGTGTTTAAGTTTAGATACATAAACTGGTCTCCTGATGTCTAATCCATGGGAGAAGTTACATGTTGCTACCAATATGTTGTTAAATCTATAACATCAAGAAATAAAATGTAGTGATTTCCTTAAACTATGAATCTGAAGAACAGTATTAATTACAAGTGCTCTTTTTTGAGACCCACGTTCTAAAACTTAGATTTTTTATTTAACTTATGGAAATTGGCCCCACATCATAAGCCAGCCATCACTTTCCCTATTATTTTCCTTTTGTGCAATACTAAAAATGAACATTTGATTTTAAATGATTATTCAGACATGTAAAGTCTTAAATATAACTGGCAGCATCAAAAGGTGTGAAAAATATGAAGAGCTTCAAAAGGTGTCAAAAATGAGATGAGCATTACACTGTCTGAAAAATAGGAGGAGCATGAAATGGTGTTCAAAAACATGAAGAGGCTGAACAGGTGTGAAATCCATGAAGAGCTTCAAAAGGTGTGAAAAATATGAGGAGCATGAAACGGTCTGAAAAATAGGAGGAGCATGAAGTGGTGTTGAAAAACATAAAGAGTTTGAAAATGTGTGAAAAATATGAGAAGCATTAAACGGTCTGAAAAATAGGAGGAGCATGAAGTGGTGTTGAAAAACATAAAGAGCTTGAAAAGGTGTGAAAAATATGAGAAGCATTAAACGGTCTGAAAAATAGGAGGAGCATGAAGCGGTGTTGAAAAACATGAAGTGACTGAAACCGTGTGAAAAATATGAGGAGCTTGAAAAGAAGCGAAATACATGAGGAGCATTAAACGGTCTGAAAAATAGGAGGAGCATGAAGCGGTGTTGAAAAACATGAAGAGCCTAAAAAGGGGTGAAAAATATGAAGAGCTTCAAGAGGTGTGAAAAATATGAGGAGCATTAAACGGTCTGAAACATAGGAGGAGCATGAAGCGGTGTTCAAAAACATGAAGAGCCTGAAAAAGTGTGAAAAATATGAGGAGCTTGAAAAGAAGTGAAATACATGAGGAGCAGTAAACGGTCTAAAAAATAGGAGGAGCATGAAGCGGTGTTGAAAAACATGAAGAGCCTGAATATGTGTGAAAAATATGAAGAGCTTCAAAAGGTGTCAAAAATGAGATGAGCATGAAACGGTCTGAAAAATAGGAGGAGCATGAAGCGGTGTTGAAAAACATGAAGAGCCTGAAAAGGTGTGTAATGTATGAAGAGTCTCAAAACGTGTCAAAAATATGAGGAGCATGAAACGGTCTGAAATATAGGAGGAGCATGAAGCGGTGTTGAAAAACATGAAGAGCCTGAAATGGTGTGAAAAATATGAAGAGCTTCAAAAGGTGTGAAAAATATGAGGAGCATGAAACGGTCTGAAAAATAGGAGGAGCATGAACCTGTGTTGAAAAACATGAAGAGACTGAAAACGTGTGAAAAATATTAAGAGCTTTAAAAGGTGTCAAAATATGAGGAGCATGAAACGGTCTGAAAAATAGGAGGAGCATGAATTAGTGTTGAATAATATGAAGAGCCTGAAAAGGGGTGAAAAATATGAAGAGCTTCAAGAGGTGTGAAAAATATGAGGAGCATTAAACGGTCTGAAAAATAGGAGGAGCATGAAGCGATGTTCAAAAACATAAAGAGCCTGAAAATGTGTGAAAAATATGAAGAGCTTCAAAAGGTGTCAAAAATATAAGGAGCATGAAACGGTCTGAAAAACAGGAGGAGCATGAAGTAGTGTTGAAAAATATGAAGAGCCTGAAAAGGGGTGAAAAATATGAAGAGCTTCAAGAGGTGTGAAAAATATGAGGAGCATTAAACGGTCTGAAAAATAGGAGGAACATGAAGCGGTTTTCAAAAACATGAAGAGCCGGAAAAAGTGTGAAAAATATGAGGAGCTTGAAAAGAAGTAAAATACATGAGGAGCATTAAACGGTCTGAAAAATAGGAGGAGCATGAAGCGGTGTTGAAAAACATGAAGAGCCTGAATATGTGTGAATAATATGAAGAGCTTCAAAAGGTGTCAAAAATGAGATGAGCATGACACTGTCAGAAAAATAGGAGGAGCATGAAATGGTGTTCAAAAACATGAAGAGGCTGAACAGGTGTGAAATCCATGAAGAGCTTCAAAAGGTGTGAAAAATATGAGGCCATGAAACGGTCTGAAAAATAGGAGGAACATGAAGTGGTGTTGAAAAACATAAAGAGCTTGAAAATATGTGAAAAATAAGAGAAGCATTAAACGGTCTGAAAAATAGGAGGAGCATGAAGTGGTGTTGAAAAACATAAAGAGCTTGAAAAGGTGTGAAAAATATGAGAAGCATTAAACGGTCTGAAAAATAGGAGGAGCATGAAGCGGTGTTGAAAAACATGAAGTGACTGAAAACGTGTGAAAAATATGAAGAGCTTCAAAAGGTGTGAAAAATATGAGGAGCATGAAACGATCTGAAAAATAGGAGGAGCATGAACCTGTGTTGAAAAACATGAAGAGCCTAAAAAGGTGTGAAAAATATGAAGAGCTTCAAGAGGTGTGAAAAATATGAGGAGCATGAAACGGTCTGAAAAATAGGAGGAGCATGAAGTGGTGTTGAAAAACATAAAGAGCTTGAAAATGTGTGAAAAATATAAGAAGCATTAAACGGTCTGAAAAATAGGAGGAGCATGAAGTGGTGTTGAAAAACATAAAGAGCTTGAAAAGGTGTGAAAAATATGAGAAGCATTAAACGGTCTGAAAAATAGGAGGAGCATGAAGCGGTGTTGAAAAACATGAAGTGACTGAAACCGTGTGAAAAATATGAGGAGCTTGAAAAGAAGTGAAATACATGAGGAGCATTAAACGGTCTGAAAAATAGGAGGAGCATGTAGCGGTGTTGAAAAACATGAAGAGCCTAAAAAGGGGTGAAAAATATGAAGAGCTTCAAGAGGTGTGAAAAATATGAGGAGCATTAAACGGTCTGAAAAATAGGAGGAGCATGAAGCGGTGTTCAAAAACATGAAGAGCCTGGAAAAGTGTGAAAAATATGAGGAGCTTGAAAAGAAGTGAAATACATGAGGAGCATTAAACGGTCTGAAAAATAGGAGGAGCATGAAGCGGTGTTGAAAAACATGAAGAGCCTGAAATGGTGTGAAAAATATGAAGAGCTTCAAAAGCTGTCAAAAATGAGATGAGCATGAAACGGTCTGAAAAATAGGAGGAGCATGAAGCGGTGTTGAAAAACATGAAGAGCCTGAAAAGGTTTGTAATGTATGAAGAGTCTCAAAACGTGTCAAAAATATGAGGAGCATGAAACGGTCTGAAAAATAGGAGGAGCATGAAGCGGTGTTGAAAAACATGAAGAGCCTGAAATGGTGTGAAAAATATGAAGAGCTTCAAAAGGTGTGAAAAATATGAGGAGCATGAAACGGTCTGAAAAATAGGAGGAGCATGAACCTGTGTTGAAAAACATGAAGAGCCTAAAAAGGTGTGAAAAATATGAAGAGCCTCAAAACGTGTCAAAAATATGAGGAGCATGAAACGGTCTGAAAAATAGGAGGAGCATGAAGCGGTGTTGAAAAACATAAAGAGCCTGAAAACGTGTGAAAAATATAAAGAGCTTCAAAAGCTGTGAGAAATATGAAGAGCTTTAAAAGGTGTCAAAAATGAGGAGAGCATGAAACGGTCTACAAAATAGGAGGAGCATGAAGTGGTGTTGAACAACATGAAGAGCCTGAAAAGTTGTGAAATATATGAAGAGCTTCAAAATGTGTCAAAAATATGAGGAGCAAGAAACGGTCTGAAAAATAGGAGGAGCATGAAACGGTGTTCAAAAACATAAAGAGCCTGAAAAGGTGTCAAAAATATGAAGAGCTTCAAAAGGTGTCAAAAATATGAGGAGCATGAAACGGTCGGAAAAATATGAGGAGCATGAAGCGATGTTCAAAAACATGGAGAGCCTGAAAAGGTGTGAAAAATATGAAGAGCTTCAAAAGGTGTCAAAAATATGAGGAGCATGAAACCGTCTGAAGAATAGGAGGAGCATGAATCGGTGTTTAAAACATGAAGAGTCTGAAAAGGTGTGAAAAATATGAAGAGCTTCAAAAGGTGTCAAAAACATGAGGAGCATGAAACAGTCTGAAAAATAGGAGGAGTATGAAGTGGTGTTGAGAAACATGAAGAGCCTGAAAAGGTGTGAAAAATATGAAGAGCTTCAAAGGGTGTGAAATTCATGAGGAGCATGAAACGGTCTGAAATATAGGAGGAGCATGAAGCTGGGCTCAAAAACATGAAGAACCTGAAAAGGTGTGAAAAAATGAAGAGCTTCAAAAGGTGTCAAAAATATGAGGAGCATTAAATGGTCTGAAAAATAGGAGGAGCATGAAACAGTGTTCAAAAACAAGAAGAGCCTAAAAACGTGTGAAAAACATGAAGAGCCTGAAAAGGTGTGAAAATTATGAAGAGCTTCAAAAGGTGTCAAAAATATGAGGAAAATGAAACGGTCTGAAAAATAGGAGGCTCATGAAACGGTGTTGAAAAACATGAAAAGCCTGAAAACGTGTCAAAAATATGAAGAGCTTCAGGCTGGCGGGTAAAGCTAGGAGGTACCGGCCGGGGGCGCCGGTTGGAGACATGATTGCAATGTGGGCCTTAGGATTTGAGCCAAAGAAAGAAGAAATTAAAAAGATGATAGCTGAAACTGACAAAGAAGGAATTGGCACCATTAATTTTGAAGAATTTTTTGCCATAATGAGTGTAAAAATGAGTGAAAAGGATGAAAAAGAAGAAATATTGAAGGCTTTCAAACTATTTGATGATGATGATACAGGAAGTATATCATTGAACAATATCAAGAGGGTTACTAAGGAGCTAGGGGAAAATTTAATAGATGATGAACTTCAGGAAATGCTTGATGAGGCTGATCATGATGGGGATGGAGAAATAAACAAGGAAGAATTTTTGAAAATGATGCAAAAGACCACTCTTTATTAACACTGTCTTTTGTGCCTTTTGGAAAGTTGTTAACAAGTTTGTATTTGCTATAAGTTCCATAATAGCTGAATATATTCATTTTCAGTGTTTAAGTTTAGATACATAAACTGGTCTCTTGATGTCTAATCCATGTGAGAAGTTACATGTTGCTACCAATATGTTGTTAAATCTATAACATCAAGAAATAAAATGTAGTGACTTCCTTAAACTATGAATCTGAAGAACAGTATTAATTACAAGTGCTATTTTTAGAGCCCCAGTTTCTAAAACTTGGATTTTTTATTTAACTTATGGAACTTGGCCCCACATCATAAGCCAGCCATCACTTTCCCTATTATTTTCATTTTGTGCAACTCTAAAAATGAACATTTGCTTTTTAACTGATTATTCAGATATGTAAAGTCTTAAATAAAACTGGCAGCATCAAAAGGTGTGAAAAATATGAAGAGCTTCAAAAGGTGTCAAAAATGAGATGAGCATGACACTGTCTGAAAAATAGGAGGAGCATGAAATGGTGTTCAAAAACATGAAGAGGCTGAACAGGTGTGAAATCCATGAAGAGCTTCAAAAGGTGTGAAAAATATGAGGAGCATGAAACGGTCTGAAAAATAGGAGGAGCATGAAGTGGTGTTGAAAAACATAAAGAGCTTGAAAATGTGTGAAAAATATGAGAAGCACTAAACGGTCTGAAAAATAGGAGGAGCATGAAGTGGTGTTGAAAAACATAAAGAGCTTGAAAAGGTGTGAAAAATATGAGAAGCATTAAACGGTCTGAAAAATAGGAGGAGCATGAAGCGGTGTTGAAAAACATGAAGTGACTGTAAACGTGTGAAAAATATGAAGAGCTTCAAAAGGTGTGAAAAATATGAGGAGCATGAAACGATCTGAAAAATAGGAGGAGCATGAACCTGTGTTGAAAAACATGAAGAGCCTAAAAAGGTGTGAAAAATATGAAGAGCCTCAAAACGTGTCAAAAATATGAGGAGCATGAAACGGTCTGAAAAATAGGAGAAGCATGAAGTTGTGTTGAAATACATAAAGAGCTTGAAAAGGTGTGAAAAATATGAGAAGCATTAAACGGTCTGAAAAATAGGAGGAGCATGAAGCAGTGTTGAAAAACAAGAAGAGACTGAAAACGTGTGAAAAATATTAAGAGCTTCAACAGGTGTCAAAAATATGAGGAGCATGAAACGGTCTGAAAAATAGGAGGAGCATGAAGTAGTGTTGAAAAACATGAAGAGACTGAAAACGTGTGAAAAATATTAAGAGCTTCAAAAGATGTCAAAAATATGAGGAGCATGAAACGGTCTGAAAAATAGGAGGAGCATGAAGTAATGTTGAATAATATGAAGAGCCTGAAAAGGGGTGAAAAATATGAAGAGCTTCAAGAGGTGTGAAAAATATGAGGAGCATTAAACGGTCTGAAAAATAGGAGGAGCATGAAGCGGTGTTGAAAAACATGAAGAGTCTGAAAAAGTGTGAAAATTATGAGGAGCTTGAAAATTAGTGAAATACATGAGGAGCATTAAACGGTTTGAAAAATAGGAGGAGCATGAAGCGGTGTTGAAAAACATGAAGAGCCTGAAAAGGTGTGAAAAATATGAAGAGCTTCAAGAGGTGTGAAAAATATGAGGAGCATTAAACGGTCTGAAAAATAGGAGGAGCATGAAGCGGTTTTCCAAAACATGAAGAGCCTGAAAAAGTGTGAAAAATATGAGGAGCTTGAAAAGAAGTGAAATACATGAGGAGCATTAAACGGTCTGAAAAATAGGAGGAGCATGAAGCGGTGTTGAAAAACATGAAGAGCCTGAATATGTGTGAAAAATATGAAGAGCTTCAAAAGGTGTCAAAAATGAGATGAGCATTACACTGTCTGAAAAATAGGAGGAGCATGAAATGGTGTTCAAAAACATGAAGAGGCTGAACAGGTGTGAAATCCATGAAGAGCTTCAAAAGGTGTGAAAAATATGAGGAGCATGAAACGGTCTGAAAAATAGGAGAGCATGAAGTGGTGTTGAAAAACATAAAGAGCTTGAAAATGTGTGAAAAATATGAGAAGCATTAAACGGTCTGAAAAATAGGAGGAGCATGAAGTGGTGTTGAAAAACATAAAGAGCTTGAAAAGGTGTGAAAAATATGAGAAGCATTAAACGGTCTGAAAAATAGGAGGAGCATGAAGCGGTGTTGAAAAACATGAAGTGACTGAAACCGTGTGAAAAATATGAGGAGCTTGAAAAGAAGTGAAATACATGAGGGGCATTAAACGGTCTGAAAAATAGGAGGAGCATGTAGCGGTGTTGAAAAACATGAAGAGCCTAAAAAGGGGTGAAAAATATGAAGAGCTTCAAGAGGTGTGAAAAATATGAGGAGCATTAAACGGTCTGAAAAATAGGAGGAGCATGAAGCGGTGTTCAAAAACATGAAGAGCCTGAAAAAGTGTGAAAAATATGAGGAGCTTGAAAAGAAGTGAAATACATGAGGAGCATTAAACGGTCTGAAAAATAGGAGGAGCATGAAGCGGTGTTGAAAAACATGAAGAGCCTGAAATGGTGTGAAAAATATGAAGAGCTTCAAAAGCTGTCAAAAATGAGATGAGCATGAAACGGTCTGAAAAATAGGAGGAGCATGAAGCGGTGTTGAAAAACATGAAGAGCCTGAAAAGGTTTGTAATGTATGAAGATTCTCAAAACGTGTCAAAAATATGAGGAGCATGAAACGGTCTGAAATATAGGAGGAGCATGAAGCGGTGTTGAAAAACATGAAGAGCCTGAAATGGTGTGAAAAATATGAAGAGCTTCAAAAGGTGTGAAAAATATGAGGAGCATGAAACGGTCTGAAAAATAGGAGGAGCATGAACCTGTGTTGAAAAACATGAAGAGCCTAAAAAGGTGTGAAAAATATGAAGAGCCTCAAAACGTGTCAAAAATATGAGGAGCATGAAACGGTCTGAAAAATAGGAGGAGCATGAAGCGGTGTTGAAAAACATAAAGAGCCTGAAAACGTGTGAAAAATATAAAGAGCTTCAAAAGCTGTGAGAAATATGAAGAGCTTTAAAAGGTGTCAAAAATGAGGAGAGCATGAAACGGTCTACAAAATAGGAGGAGCATGAAGTGGTGTTGAAAAACATGAAGAGCCTGAAAAGTTGTGAAATATATGAAGAGCTTCAAAAGGTGTCAAAAATATGAGGAGCAAGAAACGGTCTGAAAAATAGGAGGAGCATGAAACGGTGTTCAAAAACATAAAGAGCCTGAAAAGGTGTCAAAAATATGAAGAGCTTCAAAAGGTGTCAAAAATATGAGGAGCATGAAACCGTCTGAAGAATAGGAGGAGCATGAATCGGTGTTTAAAACATGAAGAGTCTGAAAAGGTGTGAAAAATATGAAGAGCTTCAAAAGGTGTCAAAAACATGAGGAGCATGAAACAGTCTGAAAAATAGGAGGAGTATGAAGTGGTGTTGAGAAACATGAAGAGCCTGAAAAGGTGTGAAAAATATGAAGAGCTTCAAAGGGTGTGAAATTCATGAGGAGCATGAAACGGTCTGAAATATAGGAGGAGCATGAAGCTGGGCTCAAAAACATGAAGAACCTGAAAAGGTGTGAAAAAATGAAGAGCTTCAAAAGGTGTCAAAAATATGAGGAGCATTAAATGGTCTGAAAAATAGGAGGAGCATGAAACAGTGTTCAAAAACAAGAAGAGCCTAAAAACGTGTGAAAAACATGAAGAGCATGAAAAGGTGTGAAAATTATGAAGAGCTTCAAAAGGTGTCAAAAATATGAGGAAAATGAAACGGTCTGAAAAATAGGAGGCTCATGAAACGGTGTTGAAAAACATGAAAAGCCTGAAAACGTGTCAAAAATATGAAGAGCTTCAGGCTGGCGGGTAAAGCTAGGAGGTACCGGCCGGGGGCGCCGGTTGGAGACATGATTGCAATGTGGGCCTTAGGATTTGAGCCAAAGAAAGAAGAAATTAAAAAGATGATAGCTGAAACTGACAAAGAAGGAATTGGCACCATTTATTTTGAAGAATTTTTTGCCATAATGAGTGTAAAAATGAGTGAAAAGGATGAAAAAGAAGAAATATTGAAGGCTTTCAAACTATTTGATGATGATGATACAGGAAGTATATCATTGAACAATATCAAGAGGGTTGCTAAGGAGCTAGGGGAAAATTTAACAGATGATGAACTTCAGGAAATGCTTGATGAGGCTGATCATGATGGGGATGGAGAAATAAACAAGGAAGAATTTTTGAAAATGATGCAAAAGACCACTCTTTATTAACACTGTCTTTTGTGCCTTTTGGAAAGTTGTTAACAAGTTTGTATTTGCTATAAGTTCCATAATAGCTGAATATATTCATTTTCAGTGTTTAAGTTTAGATACATAAACTGGTCTCTTGATGTCTAATCCATGTGAGAAGTTACATGTTGCTACCAATATGTTGTTAAATCTATAACATCAAGAAATAAAATGTAGTGACTTCCTTAAACTATGAATCTGAAGAACAGTATTAATTACAAGTGCTATTTTTAGAGCCCCAGGTTCTAAAACTTGGATTTTTTATTTAACTTATGGAACTTGGCCCCACATCATAAGCCAGCCATCACTTTCCCTATTATTTTCATTTTGTGCAACTCTAAAAATGATCATTTGCTTTTTAACTGATTATTCAGATATGTAAAGTCTTAAATAAAACTGGCAGCATCAAAAGGTGTGAAAAATATGAAGAGCTTCAAAAGGTGTCAAAAATGAGATGAGCATGACACTGTCTGAAAAATAGGAGGAGCATGAAATGGTGTTCAAAAACATGAAGAGGCTGAACAGGTGTGAAATCCATGAAGAGCTTCAAAAGGTGTGAAAAATATGAGGAGCATGAAACGGTCTGAAAAATAGGAGGAGCATGAAGTGGTGTTGAAAAACATAAAGAGCTTGAAAATGTGTGAAAAATATGAGAAGCACTAAACGGTCTGAAAAATAGGAGGAGCATGAAGTGGTGTTGAAAAACATAAAGAGCTTGAAAAGGTGTGAAAAATATGAGAAGCATTAAACGGTCTGAAAAATAGGAGGAGCATGAAGCGGTGTTGAAAAACATGAAGTGACTGAAAACGTGTGAAAAATATGAAGAGCTTCAAAAGGTGTGAAAAATATGAGGAGCATGAAACGATCTGAAAAATAGGAGGAGCATGAACCTGTGTTGAAAAACATGAAGAGCCTAAAAAGGTGTGAAAAATATGAAGAGCCTCAAAACGTGTCAAAAATATGAGGAGCATGAAACGGTCTGAAAAATAGGAGGAGCATGAAGTGGTGTTGAAAAACATAAAGAGCTTGAAAAGGTGTGAAAAATATGAGAAGCATTAAACGGTCTGAAAAATAGGAGGAGCATGAAGCGGTGTTGAAAAACAAGAAGAGACTGAAAACGTGTGAAAAATATTAAGAGCTTCAACAGGTGTCAAAAATATGAGGAGCATGAAACGGTCTGAAAAATCGGAGGAGCATGAAGTAGTGTTGAAAAACATGAAGAGACTGAAAACGTGTGAAAAATATTAAGAGCTTCAAAAGGTGTCAAAAATATGAGGAGCATGAAACGGTCTGAAAAATAGGAGGAGCATGAAGTAGTGTTGAATAATATGAAGAGCCTGAAAAGGGGTGAAAAATATGAAGAGCTTCAAGAGGTGTGAAAAATATGAGGAGCATGAAACGGTCTGAAAAATAGGAGGAGCATGAAGTAGTGTTGAATAATATGAAGAGCCTGAAAAGGGGTGAAAAATATGAAGAGCTTCAAGAGGTGTGAAAAATATGAGGAGCATTAAACGGTCTGAAAAATAGGAGGAGCATGAAGCGGTTTTCCAAAACATGAAGAGCCTGAAAAAGTGTGAAAAATATGAGGAGCTTGAAAAGAAGTGAAATACATGAGGAGCATTAAACGGTCTGAAAAATAGGAGGAGCATGAAGCGGTGTTGAAAAACATGAAGAGCCTGAATATGTGTGAAAAATATGAAGAGCTTCAAAAGGTGTCAAAAATGAGATGAGCATTACACTGTCTGAAAAATAGGAGGAGCATGAAATGGTGTTCAAAAACATGAAGAGGCTGAACAGGTGTGAAATCCATGAAGAGCTTCAAAAGGTGTGAAAAATATGAGGAGCATGAAACGGTCTGAAAAATAGGAGGAGCATGAAGTGGTGTTGAAAAACATAAAGAGCTTGAAAATGTGTGAAAAATATGAGAAGCATTAAACGGTCTGAAAAATAGGAGGAGCATGAAGTGGTGTTGAAAAACATAAAGAGCTTGAAAAGGTGTGAAAAATATGAGAAGCATTAAACGGTCTGAAAAATAGGAGGAGCATGAAGCGGTGTTGAAAAACATGAAGTGACTGAAACCGTGTGAAAAATATGAGGAGCTTGAAAAGAAGTGAAATACATGAGGAGCATTAAACGGTCTGAAAAATAGGAGGAGCATGTAGCGGTGTTGAAAAACATGAAGAGCCTAAAAAGCGGTGAAAAATATGAAGAGCTTCAAGAGGTGTGAGAAATATGAGGAGCATGAAACGGTCGGAAAAATATGAGGAGCATGAAGCGATGTTCAAAAACATGGAGAGGCTGAAAAGGTGTGAAAGATATGAAGAGCTTCAAAAGGTGTCAAAAATATGAGGAGCATGAAACCGTCTGAAGAATAGGAGGAGCATGAATCGGTGTTTAAAACATGAAGAGTCTGAAAAGGTGTGAAAAATATGAAGAGCTTCAAAAGGTGTCAAAAACATGAGGAGCATGAAACAGTCTGAAAAATAGGAGGAGTATGAAGTGGTGTTGAGAAACATGAAGAGCCTGAAAAGGTGTGAAAAATATGAAGAGCTTCAAAGGGTGTGAAATTCATGAGGAGCATGAAACGGTCTGAAATATAGGAGGAGCATGAAGCTGGGCTCAAAAACATGAAGAACCTGAAAAGGTGTGAAAAAATGAAGAGCTTCAAAAGGTGTCAAAAATATGAGGAGCATTAAACGGTCTGAAAAATAGGAGGAGCATGAAACAGTGTTCAAAAACAAGAAGAGCCTAAAAACGTGTGAAAAACATGAAGAGCCTGAAAAGGTGTGAAAATTATGAAGAGCTTCAAAAGGTGTCAAAAATATGAGGAAAATGAAACGGTCTGAAAAATAGGAGGCTCATGAAACGGTGTTGAAAAACATGAAAAGCCTGAAAACGTGTCAAAAATATGAAGAGCTTCAGGCTGGCGGGTAAAGCTAGGAGGTACCGGCCGGGGGCGCAGGTTGGAGACATGATTGCAATGTGGGCCTTAGGATTTGAGCCAAAGAAAGAAGAAATTAAAAAGATGATAGCTGAAACTGACAAAGAAGGAATTGGCACCATTTATTTTGAAGAATTTTTTTGCCATAATGAGTGTAAAAATGAGTGAAAAGGATGAAAAAGAAGAAATATTGAAGGCTTTCAAACTATTTGATGATGATGATACAGGAAGTATATCATTGAACAATATCAAGAGGGTTGCTAAGGAGCTAGGGGAAAATTTAACAGATGATGAACTTCAGGAAATGCTTGATGAGGCTGATCATGATGGGGATGGAGAAATAAACAAGGAAGAATTTTTGAAAATGATGCAAAAGACCACTCTTTATTAACACTGTCTTTTGTGCCTTTTGGAAAGTTGTTAACAAGTTTGTATTTGCTATAAGTTCCATAATAGCTGAATATATTCATTTTCAGTGTTTAAGTTTAGATACATAAACTGGTCTCTTGATGTCTAATCCATGTGAGAAGTTACATGTTGCTACCAATATGTTGTTAAATCTATAACATCAAGAAATAAAATGTAGTGACTTCCTTAAACTATGAATCTGAAGAACAGTATTAATTACAAGTGCTATTTTTAGAGCCCCAGTTTCTAAAACTTGGATTTTTTATTTAACTTATGGAACTTGGCCCCACATCATAAGCCAGCCATCACTTTCCCTATTATTTTCATTTTGTGCAACTCTAAAAATGAACATTTGCTTTTTAACTGATTATTCAGATATGTAAAGTCTTAAATAAAACTGGTAGCATCAAAAGGTGTGAAAAATATGAAGAGCTTCAAAAGGTGTCAAAAATGAGATGAGCATGACACTGTCTGAAAAATAGGAGGAGCATGAAACGGTGTTCAAAAACATGAAGAGCCTGAAAAGGTGTGAAAAATATGAAGAGCTCCAAAAGGTGTCAAAAATATGAGGAGCATGAAAACATCTGAAAAATAGGAGGAGCATGAAGCGATGTTGAAAAATATGAATAGCCTGAAAAAGTGTGAAAAATATCATGAGCTTCAAAAGGTGTGAAAAATATTAAAAGCTTCAAAAGGTGTCAAAAATGAGATGAGCATGAAACGGTCTGAAAAATAGTAGAAGCATGAAGCGGTGTTGAAAAAAATGAAGAGCCTGAAAAGGTGTGAAATACATGAAGAGCTTCAAAAGGTGTCAAAAATACGAGGAGGATGAAACGGTCTGAAAAACAGGAGGAGCATGAAGCAGTGTTGAAAAACATGAAGAGCCTGAAAAGGTGTTAAAAATATGAAGAGCTTCAAAAGTGTCAAAAACATGAGGAGCATGAAACGTTCAGAAATATAGGAGGTGCATGAAGTGGTGTTCAAAATCATGAAGAGCCTGAAAAGGTGTGAAGTATAGGAAGAGTTTCAAAAGTTGTGAAAAGTAAGAAGAGCTTCAAAAGGTGTCAAAAATGAGATAAGCATGAAACGGTCTGAAATATAGGAGTTGCATGAAGTGGTGTTCAAAAACATGAAGAGCGTGAAAAGGTGTGAAATATATGAAGAGCTTCAAAAGGTGTGAAAAGTAAGAAGAGCTTCATAAGTTGTCAAAAATGAGATGGGCATGAATCGGTCTGAAAAATAGGAGAAGCATGAAGCGGTGTTGAAAAACATGAAGAGTTTGATAAGGTTTGAACAATATGAAGTGCTTCAAAAGGTGTCAAAAATAAGAAGAGCATGAAACGGTCTGAAAAATAGGAGGAGCATGAAGAGGTGTTCAAAAACATGAAGAGCCTGAAAACGTGTGAAAAATATGAAGACCTTCAAAAGGTGTGAAAAATATGAAGAGCTACAAAAGGTGTCAAAAATGAGATGTGCATGAAACGGACTGAAAAATAGTAGGAGCATGAAGAGTTGTTGAAAAACATGAAGAGCCTGAAAAGGTGTGAAATATATGAAGAGCTTCAAAAGGTGTAAAAAATATGAAGAGCTTCAAAAGGTGTCAAAAATATGAGGAGCATGAGGCGGTCTGAAAAATAGGAGGAGCATGAAACGGTGTTCAAAAACATGAAGAGCCTGAAAAGTTGTGAAAAATATGAAGAGATTCAAAAGTTGTGAAATACATGAGGAGCATGAACCGGTCTGAAAAATAGGAGGAGCATGAAGCGGTGTTGAAAAACATGAAGAGCCTGAAAAAGTGTGAAAAATATGAAGAGCTTCAAAAGGTGTCAAAATATAAGGAGCATGAAGCGGCCTGAAAAATAGGAGAAGCAAGAAGCGGGGTTGAAAAACATGAAGAGTCTGAAAAGCTGTGAAAAATATGAAGAGATTCAAAAGGTGTGAAAAATATGAGAAGCATGAAACAGCCTGAAATTTAGGGAGAACATGAAGCGGTGTTGAAAAACATGAAGAGCCTGAAAAGGTGTGAAAAATATGAAGAGCTTCAAAAGGTGTCAAAAACATGAGGAGCATGAAACAGTCTGAAAAATAGGAGGAGTATGAAGTGGTGTTGAGAAACATGAAGAGCCTGAAAAGGTGTGAAAAAATGAAGAGCTTCAAAAGGTGTCAAAAATATGAGGAGCATTAAACGGTCTGAAAAATAGGAGGAGCATGAAACAGTGTTCAAAAACAAGAAGAGCCTAAAAACGTGTGAAAAACATGAAGAGCCTGAAAAGGTGTGAAAATTATGAAGAGCTTCAAAAGGTGTCAAAAATATGAGGAAAATGAAACGGTCTGAAAAATAGGAGGCTCATGAAACGGTGTTGAAAAACATGAAAAGCCTGAAAACGTGTCAAAAATATGAAGAGCTTCAGGCTGGCGGGTAAAGCTAGGAGGTACCGGCCGGGGGCGCAGGTTGGAGACATGATTGCAATGTGGGCCTAAGGATTTGAGCCAAAGAAAGAAGAAATTAAAAAGATGATAGCTGAAACTGACAAAGAAGGAATTGGCACCATTTATTTTGAAGAATTTTTTGCCATAATGAGTGTAAAAATGAGTGAAAAGGATGAAAAAGAAGAAATATTGAAGGCTTTCAAACTATTTGATGATGATGATACAGGAAGTATATCATTGAACAATATCAAGAGGGTTGCTAAGGAGCTAGGGGAAAATTTAACAGATGATGAACTTCAGGAAATGCTTGATGAGGCTGATCATGATGGGGATGGAGAAATAAACAAGGAAGAATTTTTGAAAATGATGCAAAAGACCACTCTTTATTAACACTGTCTTTTGTGCCTTTTGGAAAGTTGTTAACAAGTTTGTATTTGCTATAAGTTCCATAATAGCTGAATATATTCATTTTCAGTGTTTAAGTTTAGATACATAAACTGGTCTCTTGATGTCTAATCCATGTGAGAAGTTACATGTTGCTACCAATATGTTGTTAAATCTATAACATCAAGAAATAAAATGTAGTGACTTCCTTAAACTATGAATCTGAAGAACAGTATTAATTACAAGTGCTATTTTTAGAGCCCCAGTTTCTAAAACTTGGATTTTTTATTTAACTTATGGAACTTGGCCCCACATCATAAGCCAGCCATCACTTTCCCTATTATTTTCATTTTGTGCAACTCTAAAAATGAACATTTGCTTTTTAACTGATTATTCAGATATGTAAAGTCTTAAATAAAACTGGTAGCATCAAAAGGTGTGAAAAATATGAAGAGCTTCAAAAGGTGTCAAAAATGAGATGAGCATGACACTGTCTGAAAAATAGGAGGAGCATGAAACGGTGTTCAAAAACATGAAGAGCCTGAAAAGGTGTGAAAAATATGAAGAGCTCCAAAAGGTGTCAAAAATATGAGGAGCATGAAAACATCTGAAAAATAGGAGGAGCATGAAGCGATGTTGAAAAATATGAATAGCCTGAAAAAGTGTGAAAAATATCATGAGCTTCAAAAGGTGTGAAAAATATTAAAAGCTTCAAAAGGTGTCAAAAATGAGATGAGCATGAAACGGTCTGAAAAATAGTAGAAGCATGAAGCGGTGTTGAAAAAAATGAAGAGCCTGAAAAGGTGTGAAATACATGAAGAGCTTCAAAAGGTGTCAAAAATACGAGGAGGATGAAACGGTCTGAAAAACAGGAGGAGCATGAAGCAGTGTTGAAAAACATGAAGAGCCTGAAAAGGTGTTAAAAATATGAAGAGCTTCAAAAGTGTCAAAAACATGAGGAGCATGAAACGTTCAGAAATATAGGAGGTGCATGAAGTGGTGTTCAAAATCATGAAGAGCCTGAAAGGGTGTGAAGTATAGGAAGAGTTTCAAAAGTTGTGAAAAGTAAGAAGAGCTTCAAAAGGTGTCAAAAATGAGATAAGCATGAAAAGGTCTGAAATATAGGAGTTGCATGAAGTGGTGTTCAAAAACATGAAGAGCGTGAAAAGGTGTGAAATATATGAAGAGCTTCAAAAGGTGTGAAATGTAAGAAGAGCTTCATAAGTTGTCAAAAATGAGATGGGCATGAATCGGTATGAAAAATAGGAGAAGCATGAAGCGGTGTTGAAAAACATGAAGAGTTTGAAAAGGTTTGAACAATATGAAGTGCTTCAAAAGGTGTCAAAAATAAGAAGAGCATGAAACGGTCTGAAAAATAGGAGGAGCATGAAGAGGTGTTCAAAAACATGAAGAGTCTGAAAACGTGTGAAAAATATGAAGACCTTCAAAAGGTGTGAAAAATATGAAGAGCTACAAAAGGTGTCAAAAATGAGATGTGCATGAAACGGACTGAAAAATAGTAGGAGCATGAAGAGTTGTTGAAAAACATGAAGAGCCTGAAAAGGTGTGAAATATATGAAGAGCTTCAAAAGGTGTAAAAAATATGAAGAGCTTCAAAAGGTGTCAAAAATATGAGGAGCATGAAGCGGTCTGAAAAATAGGAGGAGCATGAAACGGTGTTCAAAAACATGAAGAGCCTGAAAAGTTGTGAAAAATATGAAGAGATTCAAAAGTTGTGAAATACATGAGGAGCATGAACCGGTCTGAAAAATAGGAGGAGCATGAAACGGTGTTCAAAAACATAAAGAGCCTGAAAAAGTGTGAAAAATATGAAGAGCTTCAAAAGGTGTCAAAATATAAGGAGCATGAAGCGGCCTGAAAAATAGGAGAAGCAAGAAGCGGGGTTGAAAAACATGAAGAGTCTGAAAAGCTGTGAAAAATATGAAGAGATTCAAAAGGTGTGAAAAATATGAGAAGCATGAAACAGCCTGAAATTTAGGGAGAACATGAAGCGGTGTTGAAAAACATGAAGAGCCTGAAAAGGTGTGAAAAATATGAAGAGCTTCAAAAGGTGTCAAAAACATGAGGAGCATGAAACAGTCTGAAAAATAGGAGGAGTATGAAGTGGTGTTGAGAAACATGAAGAGCCTGAAAAGGTGTGAAAAATATGAAGAGCTTCAAAGGGTGTGAAATTCATGAGGAGCATGAAACGGTCTGAAATATAGGAGGAGCATGAAGCTGGGCTCAAAAACATGAAGAACCTGAAAAGGTGTGAAAAAATGAAGAGCTTCAAAAGGTGTCAAAAATATGAGGAGCATTAAATGGTCTGAAAAATAGGAGGAGCATGAAACAGTGTTCAAAAACAAGAAGAGCCTAAAAACGTGTGAAAAACATGAAGAGCCTGAAAAGGTGTGAAAATTATGAAGAGCTTCAAAAGGTGTCAAAAATATGAGGAAAATGAAACGGTCTGAAAAATAGGAGGCTCATGAAACGGTGTTGAAAAACATGAAAAGCCTGAAAACGTGCCAAAAATATGAAGAGCTTCAGGCTGGCGGGTAAAGCTAGGAGGTACCGGCCGGGGGCGCCGGTTGGAGACATGATTGCAATGTGGGCCTTAGGATTTGAGCCAAAGAAAGAAGAAATTAAAAAGATGATAGCTGAAACTGACAAAGAAGGAATTGGCACCATTAATTTTGAAGAATTTTTTGCCATAATGAGTGTAAAAATGAGTGAAAAGGATGAAAAAGAAGAAATATTGAAGGCTTTCAAACTATTTGATGATGATGATACAGGAAGTATATCATTGAACAATATCAAGAGGGTTGCTAAGGAGCTAGGGGAAAATTTAATAGATGATGAACTTCAGGAAATGCTTGATGAGGCTGATCATGATGGGGATGGAGAAATAAACAAGGAAGAATTTTTGAAAATGATGCAAAAGACCACTCTTTATTAACACTGTCTTTTGTGCCTTTTGGAAAGTTGTTAACAAGTTTGTATTTGCTATAAGTTCCATAATAGCTGAATATATTCATTTTCAGTGTTTAAGTTTAGATACATAAACTGGTCTCTTGATGTCTAATCCATGTGAGAAGTTACATGTTGCTTCCAATATGTTGTTAAATCTATAACATCAAGAAATAAAATGTAGTGACTTCCTTAAACTATGAATCTGAAGAACAGTATTAATTACAAGTGCTATTTTTAGAGCCCCAGGTTCTAAAACTTGGATTTTTTATTTAACTTATGGAACTTGGCCCCACATCATAAGCCAGCAATCACTTTCCCTATTATTTTCATTTTGTGCAACTCTAAAAATGAACATTTGCTTTTTAACTGATTATTCAGATATGTAAAGTCTTAAATAAAACTGGCAGCATCAAAAGGTGTGAAAAATATGAAGAGCTTCAAAAGGTGTCAAAAATGAGATGAGCATGACACTGTCTGAAAAATAGGAGGAGCATGAAATGGTGTTCAAAAACATGAAGAGGCTGAACAGGTGTGAAATCCATGAAGAGCTTCAAAAGGTGTGAAAAATATGAGGAGCATGAAACGGTCTGAAAAATAGGAGGAGCATGAAGTGGTGTTGAAAAACATAAAGAGCTTGAAAATGTGTGAAAAATATGAGAAGCACTAAACGGTCTGAAAAATAGGAGGAGCATGAAGTGGTGTTGAAAAACATAAAGAGCTTGAAAAGGTGTGAAAAATATGAGAAGCATTAAACGGTCTGAAAAATAGGAGGAGCATGAAGCGGTGTTGAAAAACATGAAGTGACTGAAAACGTGTGAAAAATAAGAAGAGCTTCAAAAGGTGTGAAAAATATGAGGAGCATGAAAACGTGTGAAAAATATGAAGAGCTTCAAAAGGTGTGAAAAATATGAGGAGCATGAAACGGTCTGAAAAATAGGAGGAGCATGAAGTGGTGTTGAAAAACATAAAGAGCTTGAAAATGTGTGAAAAATATGAGAAGCACTAAACGGTCTGAAAAATAGGAGGAGCATGAAGTGGTGTTGAAAAACATAAAGAGCTTGAAAAGGTGTGAAAAATATGAGAAGCATTAAACGGTCTGAAAAATAGGAGGAGCATGAACCTGTGTTGAAAAACATGAAGAGCCTAAAAAGGTGTGAAAAATATGAAGAGCCTCAAAACGTGTCAAAAATATGAGGAGCATGAAACGGTCTGAAAAATAGGAGGAGCATGAAGTGGTGTTGAAAAACATAAAGAGCTTGAAAAGGTGTGAAAAATATGAGAAGCATTAAACGGTCTGAAAAATAGGAGGAGCATGAAGCGGTGTTGAAAAACAAGAAGAGACTGAAAACGTGTGAAAAATATTAAGAGCTTCAACAGGTGTCAAAAATATGAGGAGCATGAAACGGTCTGAAAAATCGGAGGAGCATGAAGTAGTGTTGAAAAACATGAAGAGACTGAAAACGTGTGAAAAATATTAAGAGCTTCAAAAGGTGTCAAAAATATGAGGAGCATGAAACGGTCTGAAAAATAGGAGGAGCATGAAGTAGTGTTGAATAATATGAAGAGCCTGAAAAGGGGTGAAAAATATGAAGAGCTTCAAGAGGTGTGAAAAATATGAGGAGCATTAAACGGTCTGAAAAATAGGAGGAGCATGAAGCGGTGTTGAAAAACATGAAGAGCCTGAAAAAGTGTGAAAATTATGAGAAGCTTGAAAATTAGTGAAATACATGAGGAGCATTAAACGGTTTGAAAAATAGGAGGAGCATGAAGCGGTGTTGAAAAACATGAAGAGCCTGAAAAGGGGTGAAAAATATGAAGAGCTTCAAGAGGTGTGAAAAATATGAGGAGCATTAAACGTTCTGAAAAATAGGAGGAGCATGAAGCGGTTTTCCAAAACATGAAGAGCCTGAAAAAGTGTGAAAAATATGAGGAGCTTGAAAAGAAGTGAAATACATGAGGAGCATTAAACGGTCTGAAAAATAGGAGGAGCATGAAGCGGTGTTGAAAAACATGAAGAGCCTGAATATGTGTGAAAAATATGAAGAGCTTCAAAAGGTGTCAAAAATGAGATGAGCATTACACTGTCTGAAAAATAGGAGGAGCATGAAATGGTGTTCAAAAACATGAAGAGGCTGAACAGGTGTGAAATCCATGAAGAGCTTCAAAAGGTGTGAAAAATATGAGGAGCATGAAACGGTCTGAAAAATAGGAGGAGCATGAAGTGGTGTTGAAAAACATAAAGAGCTTGAAAACGTGTGAAAAATATGAGAAGCATTAAACGGTCTGAAAAATAGGAGGAGCATGAAGTGGTGTTGAAAAACATAAAGAGCTTGAAAAGGTGTGAAAAATATGAGAAGCATTAAACGGTCTGAAAAATAGGAGGAGCATGAAGCGGTGTTGAAAAACATGAAGTGACTGAAACCGTGTGAAAAATATGAGGAGCTTGAAAAGAAGTGAAATACATGAGGAGCATTAAACGGTCTGAAAAATAGGAGGAGCATGTAGCGGTGTTGAAAAACATGAAGAGCCTAAAAAGGGGTGAAAAATATGAAGAGCTTCAAGAGGTGTGAAAAATATGAGGAGCATTAAACGGTCTGAAAAATAGGAGGAGCATGAAGCGGTTTTCCAAAACATGAAGAGCCTGAAAAAGTGTGAAAAATACGAGGAGCTTGAAAAGAAGTGAAATACATGAGGAGCATTAAACGGTCTGAAAAATAGGAGGAGCATGAAGCGGTGTTGAAAAACATGAAGAGCCTGAAATGGTGTGAAAAATATGAAAAGCTTCAAAAGGTGTCAAAAATGAGATGAGCATGAAACGGTCTGAAAAATAGGAGGAGCATGAAGCGGTGTTGAAAAACATGAAGAGCCTGAAAAGGTGTGTAATGTATGAAGAGTCTCAAAACGTGTCAAAAATATGAGGAGCATGAAACGGTCTGAAATATAGGAGGAGCATGAAGCGGTGTTGAAAAACATGAAGAGCCTGAAATGGTGTGAAAAATATGAAGAGCTTCAAAAGGTGTGAAAAATATGAGGAGCATGAAACGGTCTGAAAAATAGGAGGAGCATGAACCTGTGTTGAAAAACATGAAGAGCCTAAAAAGGTGTGAAAAATATGAAGAGCCTCAAAACGTGTCAAAAATATGAGGAGCATGAAACGGTCTGAAAAATAGGAGGAGCATGAAGCGGTGTTGAAAAACATAAAGAGCCTGAAAACGTGTGAAAAATATAAAGAGCTTCAAAAGCTGTGAGAAATATGAAGAGCTTTAAAAGGTGTCAAAAATGAGGAGAGCATGAAACGGTCTACAAAATAGGAGGAGCATGAAGTGGTGTTGAAAAACATGAAGAGCCTGAAAAGTTGTGAAATATATGAAGAGCTTCAAAAGGTGTCAAAAATATGAGGAGCAAGAAACGGTCTGAAAAATAGGAGGAGCATGAAACGGTGTTCAAAAACATAAAGAGCCTGAAAAGGTGTCAAAAATATGAAGAGCTTCAAAACGTGTCAAAAATATGAGGAGCATGAAACGGTCGGAAAAATATGAGGAGCATGAAGCGATGTTCAAAAACATGGAGAGCCTGAAAAGGTGTGAAAAATATGAAGAGCTTCAAAAGGTGTCAAAAATATGAGGAGCATGAAACCGTTTGAAGAATAGGAGGAGCATGAATCGGTGTTTAAAACATGAAGAGTCTGAAAAGGTGTGAAAAATATGAAGAGCTTCAAAAGGTGTCAAAAACATGAGGAGCATGAAACAGTCTGAAAAATAGGAGGAGTATGAAGTGGTGTTGAGAAACATGAAGAGCCTGAAAAGGTGTGAAAAATATGAAGAGCTTCAAAGGGTGTGAAATTCATGAGGAGCATGAAACGGTCTGAAATATAGGAGGAGCATGAAGCTGGGCTCAAAAACATGAAGAACCTGAAAAGGTGTGAAAAAATGAAGAGCTTCAAAAGGTGTCAAAAATATGAGGAGCATTAAACGGTCTGAAAAATAGGAGGAGCATGAAACAGTGTTCAAAAACAAGAAGAGCCTAAAAACGTGTGAAAAACATGAAGAGCCTGAAAAGGTGTGAAAATTATGAAGAGCTTCAAAAGGTGTCAAAAATATGAGGAAAATGAAACGGTCTGAAAAATAGGAGGCTCATGAAACGGTGTTGAAAAACATGAAAAGCCTGAAAACGTGTCAAAAATATGAAGAGCTTCAGGCTGGCGGGTAAAGCAAGGAGGTACCGGCCGGGGGCGCAGGTTGGAGACATGATTGCAATGTGGGCCTTAGGATTTGAGCCAAAGAAAGAAGAAATTACAAAGATGATAGCTGAAACTGACAAAGAAGGAATTGGCACCATTTATTTTGAAGAATTTTTTGCCATAATGAGTGTAAAAATGAGTGAAAAGGATGAAAAAGAAGAAATATTGAAGGCTTTCAAACTATTTGATGATGATGATACAGGAAGTATATCATTGAACAATATCAAGAGGGTTGCTAAGGAGCTAGGGGAAAATTTAACAGATGATGAACTTCAGGAAATGCTTGATGAGACTGATCATGATGGGGATGGAGAAATAAACAAGGAAGAATTTTTGAAAATGATGCAAAAGACCACTCTTTATTAACACTGTCTTTTGTGCCTTTTGGAAAGTTGTTAACAAGTTTGTATTTGCTATAAGTTCCATAATAGCTGAATATATTCATTTTCAGTGTTTAAGTTTAGATACATAAACTGGTCTCTTGATGTCTAATCCATGTGAGAAGTTACATGTTGCTACCAATATGTTGTTAAATTTATAACATCAAGAAATAAAATGTAGTGACTTCCTTAAACTATGAATCTGAAGAACAGTATTAATTACAAGTGCTATTTTTAGAGCCCCAGGTTCTAAAACTTGGATTTTTTATTTAACTTATGGAACTTGGCCCCACATCATAAGCCAGCCATCACTTTCCCTATTATTTTCATTTTGTGCAACTCTAAAAATGAACATTTGCTTTTTAACTGATTATTCAGATATGTAAAGTCTTAAATAAAACTGGCAGCATCAAAAGGTGTGAAAAATATGAAGAGCTTCAAAAGGTGTCAAAAATGAGATGAGCATGAAACGGTCTGAAAAATAGGAGGAGCATGGAACAGTGATCAAAAACATGAAGAGCCTGAAAAGGTGTGAAAAATATGAAGAGCTCCAAAAGGTGTCAAAAATATGAGGAGCATGAAAACATCTGAAAAATAGGAGGAGCATGAAGCGATGTTGAAAAATATGAATAGCCTGAAAAAGTGTGAAAAATATGATGAGCTTCAAAAGGTGTGAAAAATATTAAGAGCTTCAAAAGGTGTCAAAAATGAGATGAGCATGAAACGGTCTGAAAAATAGTAGAAGCATGAAGCGGTGTTGAAAAAAATGAAGAGCCTGAAAAGGTGTGAAATACATGAAGAGCTTCAAAAGGTGTCAAAAATACGAGGAGGATGAAACGGTCTGAAAAACAGGAGGAGTATGAAGCAGTGTTGAAAAACATGAAGAGCCTGAAAAGGTGTTAAAAATATGAAGAGCTTCAAAAGTGTCAAAAACATGAGGAGCATGAAACGTTCAGAAATATAGGAGGTGCATGAAGTGGTGTTCAAAATCATGAAGAGCCTGAAAAGGTGTGAAGTATAGGAAGAGTTTCAAAAGTTGTGAAAAGTAAGAAGAGCTTCAAAAGGTGTCAAAAATGAGATAAGCATGAAACGGTCTGAAATATAGGAGTTGCATGAAGTGGTGTTCAAAAACATGAAGAGCGTGAAAAGGTGTGAAATATATGAAGAGCTTCAAAAGGTGTGAAAAGTAAGAAGAGCTTCATAAGTTGTCAAAAATGAGATGGGCATGAATCGGTCTGAAAAATAGGAGAAGCATGAAGCGGTGTTGAAAAACATGAAGAGTTTGAAAAGGTTTGAACAATATGAAGTGCTTCAAAAGGTGTCAAAAATAAGAAGAGCATGAAACGGTCTGAAAAATAGGAGGAGCATGAAGAGATGTTCAAAAACATGAAGAGCCTGAAAACGTGTGAAAAATATGAAGACCTTCAAAAGGTGTGAAAAATATGAAGAGCTACAAAAGGTGTCAAAAATGAGATGTGCATGAAACGGACTGAAAAATAGTAGGAGCATGAAGAGTTGTTGAAAAACATGAAGAGCCTGAAAAGGTGTGAAATATATGAAGAGCTTCAAAAGGTGTAAAAAATATGAAGAGCTTCAAAAGGTGTCAAAAATATGAGGAGCATGAAGCGGTCTGAAAAATAGGAGGAGCATGAAACGGTGTTCAAAAACATGAAGAGCCTGAAAAGGTGTGAAAAATATGAAGAGATTCAAAAGTTGTGAAATACATGAGGAGCATGAACCGGTCTGAAAAATAGGAGGAGCATGAAGCGGTGTTGAAAAACATGAAGAGCCTGAAAAAGTGTGAAAAATATGAAGAGCTTCAAAAGGTGTCAAAATATAAGGAGCATGAAGCGGCCTGAAAAATAGGAGAAGCAAGAAGCGGGGTTGAAAAACATGAAGAGTCTGAAAAGCTGTGAAAAATATGAAGAGATTCAAAAGGTGTGAAAAATATGAGAAGCATGAAACAGCCTGAAATTTAGGGAGAACATGAAGCGGTGTTGAAAAACATGAAGAGCCTGAAAAGGTGTGAAAAATATGAAGAGCTTCAAAAGGTGTCAAAAATATGAGGAGCATGAAACAGAATGAAAAATAGGAGGAGCATGTTGCGGTGTTGTAAAACATGAAGAGCCTGAAAAGGTGTGAAAAATATGAAGAGCCTCTAGAGGTGTCAAAAATATGAGGAGCATGAAACAATCTGAAAAATAGGAGGAGCATGAAACAGTGTTGAAAAAAATGAAGAGCCTGAAAAGTTGTGAAAAATAGGAAGAGCTTAAAAAGGTGTCAAAAATATGAGGAGCATGAAACAGAATGAAAAATAGGAGGAGCATGTTGCGGTGTTGTAAAACATGAAGAGCATGAAAAGGTATGAAAAATATGAAGGGCTTCAAAAGATGTGAAAAATATGAGGAGCATGAAACTGTCTGAAATATGGGACGAGCATGAAGTGGTGTTCAAAACATGAAGAGCCTGAAAAGGAGTGAAAAATATGCAGAGCTTCAAAAGGTGTCAAAAATATGAGGAGCATAAAAAAGTCTGAAAAATATCAGGAGCATGAAGCTGTGTTCAAAAACATGAAGAGCCTGAAAAGGTGTGAAAAATATGAAGAGCTTCACAACGTGTCAAAAATATAAGGAGTATGAAACCGCCTGAAAAATAGGAGGAGCATGAAGCGGTGTTCAAAAACAAGAAGAGCCTGAAAAGGTGTGAAAAATATGAAGAGCTTCAAAAGGTGTGAAAAATATGAAGAGCTTCAAAAGGTGTCAAAAATGAGATGTGCATAAAACGGACTGAAAAATAGTAGGAGCATGAAGAGTTGTTGAAAAACATGAAGAGCCTGAAAAGGTGTGAAATATATGAAGAGCTTCAAAATGTGTCAAAAATATGAGGAGCATGAAACGGTCTGAAAAATAGGAGGAGCATGAACCGGTGTTGAAAAACATGAAGAGCCTGAAAACGTGTGAAAAATATGAAGAGCTTCTAAAGGTGTGAAAAATATAAAGAGCTTCAAAAGGTGACAAAAATGAGATGTGCATGAAACGGACTGAAAAATAGGAGGAGCATGAAGTGATGTTGAAAAACATGAAGGGCCTGAAAAGGTGTGAAAAATATGAAGAGCTTCAAAAGGTGTGAAAAATATGAAGAGCTTCAAAAGGTGTCAAAAATGAGATGAGCATTAAACGGTGTGAAAAATAGGAGGAGCATGAAGTGGGGTTGAAAAACATGAAAAGCCTGAAAAGGTGTGAGTATTATGAAGAGCTTCAAAAGGTGTAAAAATATAAGGTACATGAAACGGTCTGCAAAAAAGTAGGAGCATGAAGTGGTGTTGATAAACATGAAGAGCCTGAAAAGTTGTGAAAAATATGAACAGCTTCCAAAGGTGTCAAAAAATGAGGAGCATTAAACGGTCTGAAAAATAGGAGGAGCATGAAACGGTATTCAAAAACATGAAGAGCCTGAAAAGGTGTGAAAAATATGAAGACCTTCAAAATGTGTAAAAATATGAAGAGCTTCAAAAGGTGTAAAAAATATGAAGAGCTTCAAAAGGGGTCAAAAATTAGATGAGCATGAAATGGTTTGAAAAATAGGAGGAGCATGAAGTGGTATTGAAAAACATGAAGAGCCTGAAAAGGTGTGAAATATATGAAGAGCTTCAAAAGGTGTTAAATATATGAAGAGCTTCAAAGGGTGTCAAAAATATGAGGAACATGAAGCGGTCTGAAAAATAGGAGGAGCATGAAATGGTGTTCAAAAACTTGAATAGCCTGAAAAGTTGTGAAAATTATGAAGATATTCAAAAGGTGTGAAATACATGAGGAGCATGAAACGGTCTGAAAAATAGGAGGAGCATGAAGCGGTATTGAAAAACATGAAGAGCCTTAAAAGGTGTGAAAAATATGAAGAGCTTCAAAAGGTGTCAAAAATATAAGGAGCATGAAACGGTCTGAAAAATAGGAGAAGCAAGAAGCGGGGTTGAAAAACGTGAAGAGTCTGAAAAGCTGTGAAAAATATGAAGAACTTCAAAAGGTGTGAAAAATATGAGGAGCATGAAACAGCCTGAAATTTAGAGGGAACATGAAGCGGTGTTGAAAAACATGAAAAGCCTGAAATGGTGTGAAAAATATGAAGAGCTTCAGAAGTTGTCAAAAATATGCAGAGCATGAAATGATCTGAAATATAAGAGGAGCATGAAACGGTGCTCAAAAACATGAAGAGCCTGAAAAGGTGTGAATTATATGAAGAGCTTCAAAAGGTGTCAAAAATATGAGGAGCATGAAGCGGTGCTGAAAAACATGAAGAGCCTGAAAAGGTGTGAAATATATGAAGAGCTTCAAAAGGTGTGAAAAATATGAAGAGCTTCAAAAGGTGTCAAAAATGAGATGTGCATAAAACGGACTGAAAAATAGTAGGAGCATGAAGAGTTGTTGAAAAACATGAAGAGCCTGAAAAGGTGTGAAATATATGAAGAGCTTCAAAATGTGTCAAAAATATGAGGAGCATGAAACGGTCTGAAAAATAGGAGGAGCATGAACCGGTGTTGAAAAACATGAAGAGCCTGAAAACGTGTGAAAAATATGAAGAGCTTCTAAAGGTGTGAAAAATATGAAGAGCTTCAAAAGGTGACAAAAATGAGATGTGCATGAAACGGACTGAAAAATAGGAGGAGCATGAAGTGGTGTTGAAAAACATGAAGGGCCTGAAAAGGTGTGAAAAATATGAAGAGCTTCAAAAGGTGTGAAAAATATGAAGAGCTTCAAAAGGTGTCAAAAATGAGATGAGCATGAAACGGTGTGAAAAATAGGAGGAGCATGAAGTGGGGTTGAAAAACATGAAAAGCCTGAAAAGGTGTGAGAATTATGAAGAGCTTCAAAAGGTGTAAAAATATAAGGTACATGAAACGGTCTGCAAAATGTAGGAGCATGAAGTGGTGTTGATAAACATGAAGAGCCTGAAAAGTTGTGAAAAATATGAAGAGCTTCCAAAGGTGTCAAAAAATGAGGAGCATTAAACGGTCTGAGAAATAGGAGGAGCATGAAACGGTGTTCAAAAACATGAAGAGCCTGAAAAGGTGTGAAAAATATGAAGACCTTCAAAATGTGTAAAAAATATGAAGAGCTTCAAAAGGTGTAAAAAATATGAAGAGCTTCAAAAGGGGTCAAAAATTAGATGAGCATGAAATGGTTTGAAAAATAGGAGGAGCATGAAGTGGTATTGAAAAACATGAAGAGCCTGAAAAGGTGTGAAATATATGAAGAGCTTCAAAAGGTGTGAAATATATGAAGAGCTTCAAAGGGTGTCAAAAATATGAGGAACATGAAGCGGTCTGAAAAATAGGAGGAGCATGAAATGGTGTTGAAATACATGAAGTGCCGGAAAAGGTGTGAAAAATATGAAGAGCTTCAATAGGTGTCAAAAATATGAGGAGCATGTAACGGTCTGAAAAATAGGAGGAGACATGAAGTGGTGTTGAAAAACATGAAGAGCTTGAAATGATGTGAAAAATATGACGAGCTTCAAAAGGTGTCAAAAATATAAAGAGCATGAAACGGTCTGAAAAATAGGAGGAGCATGAAACGGTGTTGAAAAACATGAAAAGCCTGATAAGGTGTGAAATATATGAAAAGCTTCAAAAGGTGTCAAAAATATGAAGAGCATGAAACGTTCTGAAAAATAGGAGAAGCATGAAGCGGTGTTGAAAAACATGAAGAGCCTGAAAAGGTGTCAATAATATGAAGAGTTTCAAAACGTGTGAAAAATATGAAGAGCTTCAAAAGGTGTCAAAAAATGAGGAGCATGAAACGGTCTGAAAAATAGGAGGAGCATGAAGCGGTGTTGAAAAACATGGAGAGCCTGAAAAGGTGTGAAAAATATGAAGAGCTTCAAAAGGTGTCAAAAATATGAGGAGCATGATACGGTCTGAAATATAAGGGAGCATGAAACGGTGTTCAAAAACACGAGCAGCCTGAAAAGGTGTGAAAAATATGAAGAGCTTAAAAATGTGTGAAAAATATGACGAGCATGAAACGGTCGGAAAAATAGGAGGAGCGTGAAGGGGTGTTCAAAAACATGAAGAGCCTGAAAAGATGTGAAAAATATGAAGAGCTTCAAAAGGTGTCAAAAATATGAGGAGCATGAAATGATCTGAAATATAGGAGGAGCTTGAAGCGGTGTTGAAAAACATGAAGAGCCTGAAAAGGTGTGAAAAAAATGAAGAGCTTCATAGTTTGTCAAATATATGAAGAGCATGAAACGGTCTGAAATTTAGGAGGAGCATGAAGTGCTGTAGAAAAGCATGAACAGACTGAAAAGGTGTTAAAAATATGAACAGCTTCAAAAGGTGTGAAAAATATGAGGATCATGAAACGTTCTCAAAAATAAGAGGAGCATGAAGCGGTGTTGAAGAAAATGAAGAGCCTAAAAAGGTATGAATAATATGAAGAGCTTCAAAAGTTGTCAAAAATATGCAGAGCATGAAATGATCTGAAATATAGGAGGAGCATGAAACGGTGCTCAAAAACATGAAGAGCCTGAAAAGGTGTGAATTATATGAAGAGCTTCAAAAGGTGTCAAAAATATGAGGAGCATGAAGCGGTGTTGAAAAACATGAAGAGCCTGAAAAGGTGTGAAATATATGAAGAGGTTCAAAAGGTGTCAAAAATATGAGGAGCATGAAACGGTCTCAAAAATAGGAGGAGCCTGAAGTGGTGTTCAAAAATATGAAGTGCCTGAAAAGGTGTGAAAAATATGAAGAGATTCAAAATGTGTCAAATATTTGAGGAGGATGATACGGTCTGAAAAATAGGAGGAGCGTGAAACGGTGTTCAAAAACATGAAGAGCCTGAAAATGTGTGACAAATATGAAGAGCTTAAAAAGGTGTCAAAAATATTAAGAGCACGAAACGGTCTGAAAAATAGAAGGAGCATGAAACGGTGTTCATAATCTTGAAGAGACTAAAAGGTGTGAAAAATATGAAGAGCTTCAAAAGGTGTCAAAAATATGAGGAGCATGAAACGTTCTGAAAAATAGGATTAGCAAGAAACGGTGTTCAAAGACATGAAGAGCCTGAAAAGGTGTGAAAAATATGAAGAGCTTCAAAAAGTGTGAAAAATATGAGGAGAATGAAACGTTCTGAAAAATAGGAGTAGCATGAAACGGTGTTCAAAAGCATGAAGAGCCTGAAAAGGTGTGAAAAATATGAAGAGCTTCAAAAGGTGTCAAAAATATGAAGAGCTTCAAAAGGTGTCAAAAATACGAGGAACATGAAACTGTCTGAAAAATAGGAGGAGCTTGAAAATGTGTTGAAAAACATGAGGAGTCTGAAAAGGTGTGAAAAAATATGAAGAGCTTCAAAACGTGTGAAAAATATGAAGAGCTTCAAAAGGTGTCATAAATATGAGGAACTTGAAACGGTCAGAAAAATAGGAGGAGCATGAAACGGTGTTAAATACATGAAGAGCATGAAAAGGTGAGAAATATGAAGAGCTTCAAAATGTTTCAAAAATATGAGGAGCATGAAACGGTCTGAAAAACAGGAGGAGCATGAAACGGTGTTCAAAAACATGAAGAGCCTGAAAAGGTGTGAAAAATATGAAGAGCTTCAAAAGGTGTCAAAAATATGAGGAGCATGAAACTGTCTGAAAAATATAAGGAGCATGAAACGGTGTTCAAAACATGAAGAGCTGGAAAAGCAGTGAAAAATATGAAGAGCTTCAAAAGGTGTCAAAAATATGAAGAGCATGAAAAGGTCTGAAAATTAGGAGGAGCATGAAACGGTGTTTAAAGCATGAAGAGCCTGAAAAGGTGTGAAATATATGAAGAGCTTCAAAATGTGTGAAAAATATGAGGAGAATGAAACGTTCTGAAAATTTGGAGTAGCATGAAACGGTGTTCAAAAACATGAAGAGCCTGAAAAGATGTCAAAAATATGAAGAGCTTCAAAAGGTGTCAAAAATATGAAGAGCTTCAAAAGGTGTCAAAAATAGGAGGAGCATGAAACGGTCTGAAAAATAGGAGGAACATCGAACGGTGTTCAAAAACATGAAGAGCCTGAAAAGGTGTGAAATATATGAAGAGCTTCAAAAGGTGTCAAAAATATGAGGAGCATGAAACAGTGTGAAAAATACTAGAAGCATGAAAAGCTGTTGAAAAACATGAAGAGTCTGAAAAAGTGCGAAAAATATGAAGAGCTTCAAAAGGTGTCAAAAATATGAGGAGCATGAAACGGTGTCAAAAATAGGAGAAGCATGAAATGCTGTTCAAAAACATGAAGCCTGAAAAGGTGTGAAAAATATGAAGAGCTTCAAAAGGTGTGAAAAATATGAGGAGTTTGAAACAGTCTGAAAAATAGGAGAAGCATGAAACGGTGTTCAAAAACATGAAGCCTGAAATGGTGTGAAAAATATGAAGAGCTTCAAAAGGTTTGAAAAATAGAAGGAACATGAAACGGTCTGAAAAATAGGAGGAGCATGAAGCGGTGTTCAAAAACATGAAGCCTGAAATGGTGTGAAAAATATGAAGAGCTTCAAAAGGTTTGAAAAATAGGAGGAACATGAAACGGTCTGAAAAATAGGAGGAGCATGAAGCGGTGTTGAAAAACATGAAGAGCCTGAAAATGTGTGAGAAATATGAAGAGCTTCAAAAGGTTTCAAAAATATGAGGAGCATGAAACGGTGTCAAAAATAGGAGAAGCATGAAATGGTGTTCAAAAACATGAAGCCTGAAATGGTGTGAAAAATATGAAGAGCTTCAAAAGGTGTGAAAAATATGAGGAGTTTGAAATAGTCTGAAAAATAGGAGAAGCATGAAACGGTGTTCAAAAACATGAAGCCTGAAATGGTGTGAAAAATATGAAGAGCTTCAAAAGGTTTGAAAAATAGGAGGAACATGAAACGGTCTGAAAAATAGGAGGAGCATGAAGCGGTGTTCAAAAACATGAAGCCTGAAATGGTGTGAAAAATATGAAGCGCTTCAAAAGGTTTGAAAAATAGGAGGAACATGAAACGGTCTGAAAAATAGGAGGAGCATGAAAGGTGTTGAAAAACATGAAAAGCCTGATAAGGTGTGAAATATATGAAGAGCTTCATAAGATATGAAAAATATGAAGAGCATGAAACGGTCTGAAAATAGGAGGAGCATGAAGCGGTGTTCAAAAACATGAAGAGCCTGAAAAGGTGTGAAAAATATGAAGAGCTTCAAAAGGTGTCAAAAATATGAGGAGCATGAAGCGGTGTTGAAAAACATGAAGAGCCTGAAAAGGTGTGAAATATATGAAGAGGTTCAAAAGTTGTCAAAAATATGAGGAGCATGAAACGGTCTCAAAAATAGGAGGAGCATGAAGTGGTGTTCAAAAACATGAAGAGCCTGAAAAGGTGTGAAAAATATGAAGAGGTTCAAAAGGTGTCAAAAATATGAGGAGCATGAAACGGTCTCAAAAATAGGAGGAGCATGAAGTGGTGTTCAAAGACATGAAGAGCCTGAAAATGTGTGAAAAATATGAAAAGCTTCAAAAAGTGTGAAAAATATGAGGAGAATGAAAGGTTCTGAAAAATAGGAGTAGCATGAAACGGTGTTCAAAAGCATGAAGAGCCTGAAAAGGTGTGAAATATATGAAGAGCTTCAAAAGGTATCAAAAATATGAAGAGCTTCAAACGGTGTGAAATGCATGAGGAGCATGAAACGGTCTGAAAAATACGAGGAGCATGAAACGGTGTTCAAAAACAAGAAGAGCCTGAAAACGTGTGAAAAACATGAAGAGCCTGAAAAGGTGTGAAAATTATGAAGAGCTTCAAAAGTGTCAAAAATATGAGGAAAATGAAACGGTCTGAAAAATAGGAGGCTCATGAAACGGTGTTGAAAAACATGAAAAGCCTGAAAACGTGTCAAAAATATGAAGAGCTTCAGGCTGGCGGGTAAAGCTGGGAGGTACCGGCCGGGGGCGCCGGTTGGAGACATGATTGCAATGTGGGCCTTAGGATTTGAGCCAAAGAAAGAAGAAATTAAAAAGATGATAGCTGAAACTGACAAAGAAGGAATTGGCACCATTAATTTTGAAGAATTTTTTGCCATAATGAGTGTAAAAATGAGTGAAAAGGATGAAAAAGAAGAAATATTGAAGGCTTTCAAACTATTTGATGATGATGATACAGGAAGCATACCACTGAACAATATCAAGAGGGTTGCTAAGGAGCTTGGGGAAAATTTAACAGATGATGAACTTCAGGAAATGCTTGATGAGGCTGATCATGATGGGGATGGAGAAATAAACAAGGAAGAATTTTTGAAAATGATGCAAAAGACCACTCTTTATTAACACTGTCTTTTGTGCCTTTTGGAAAGTTGTTAACAAGTTTGTATTTGCTATAAGTTCCATAATAGCTGAATATATTCATTTTCAGTGTTTAAGTTTATATACATAAACTGGTCTCTTGATGTCTAATCCATGTGAGAAGTTACATGTTGCTACCAATATGTTGTTAAATCTATAACATCAAGAAATAAAATGTAGTGACTTCCTTAAACTATGAATCTGAAGAACAGTATTAATTACAAGTGCTATTTTTTGAGACCCACGTTCTAAAACTTAGATTTTTTATTTAACTTATGGAAATTGGCCCCACATCATAAGCCAGCCATCACTTTCCCTATTATTTTCCTTTTGTGCAATTCTAAAAATGAACATTTGATTTTAAATGATTATTGAGATATGTAAAGTCTTAAATATAACTGGCAGCATCAAAAGGTGTGAAAAATATAAAGAGCTTCAAACGGTGTCAAAAATGAGATGAGCATGACACTGTCTGAAAAATAGGAGGAGCATGAAATGGTGTTCAAAAACATGAAGAGGCTGAACAGGTGTGAAATCCATGAAGAGCTTCAAAAGGTGTGAAAAATATGAGGAGCATGAAACGGTCTGAAAAATAGGAGGAGCATGAAGTGGTGTTGAAAAACATAAAGAGCTTGAAAAGGTGTGAAAAATATGAGAAGCATTAAACGGTCTGAAAAATAGGAGGAGCATGAAGCGGTGTTGAAAAACATGAAGAGACTGAAAACGTGTGAAAAATATTAAGAGCTTCAAAAGGTGTCAAAAATATGAGGAGCATGAAACGGTCTGAAAAATAGGAGGAGCATGAAGTAGTGTTGAAAAACATGAAGAGACTGAAAACGTGTGAAAAATATTAAGAGCTTCAAAAGGTGTCAAAAATATGAGGAGCATGAAACGGTCTGAAAAATAGGAAGAGCATGAAGTAGTGTTGAAAAATATGAAGAGCCTGAAAAGGGGTGAAAAATATGAAGAGCTTCAAGAGGTGTGAAAAATATGAGGAGCATTAAACGGTCTGAAAAATAGGAGGAGCATGAAGCGGTGTTGAAAAACATGAAGAGCCTGAAAAAGTGTGAAAATTATGAGGAGCTTGAAAAGAAGTGAAATACATGAGGAGCATTAAACGGTCTGAAAAATAGGAGGAGCATGAAGCGGTGTTGAAAACATGAAGAGCCTGAATATGTGTGAAAAATATGAAGAGCTTCAAAAGGTGTCAAAAATGAGATGAGCATGACACTGTCTGAAAAATAGGAGGAGCATGAAATGGAGTTCAAAAACATGAAGAGGCTGAACAGGTGTGAAATCCATGAAGAGCTTCAAAAGGTGTGAAAAATATGAGGAGCATGAAACGGTCTGAAAAATAGGAGGAGCATGAAGTGGTGTTGAAAAACATAAAGAGCTTGAAAATGTGTGAAAAATATGAGAAGCATTAAACGGTCTGAAAAATAGGAGGAGCATGAAGTCGTGTTGAAAAACATAAAGAGCTTGAAAAGGTGTGAAAAATATGAGAAGCATTAAACGGTCTGAAAAATAGGAGGACATGAAGCGGTGTTGAAAAACATGAAGTGACTGAAAACGTGTGAAAAATATGAGGAGCTTGAAAAGAAGTGAAATACATGAGGAGCATTAAACGGTCTGAAAAATAGGAGGAGCATGAAGCGGTGTTGTAAAACATGAAGAGCCTAAAAAGGGGTGAAAAATATGAAGAGCTTCAAGAGGTGTGAAAAATATGAGGAGCATTAAACGGTCTGAAAAATAGGAGGAGCATGAAGCAGTGTTCAAAAACATGAAGAGCCTGAAAAAGTGTGATAAATATGAGGAGCTTGAAAAGAAGTGAAATACATGAGGAGCATTAAACGGTCTGAAAAATAGGAGGAGCATGAAGCGGTGTTGAAAAACATGAAGAGCCTGAATATGTGTGAAAAATATGAAGAGCTTCAAAAGGTGTCAAAAATGAGATGAGCATGAAACGGTCTGAAAAATAGGAGGAGCATGAAGCGGTGTTGAAAAACATGAAGAGCCTGAAAAGTTGTGTAATGTATGAAGAGTCTCAAAACGTGTCAAAAATATGAGGAGCATGAAACGGTCTGAAAAATAGGAGGAGCATGAACCTGTGTTGAAAAACATGAAGAGCCTAAAAAGGTGTGAAATATATGAAGAGCCTCCAAACGTGTCAAAAATATGAGGAGCATGAAACGGTCTGAAAAATAGGAGGAGCATGAAGCGGTGTTGAAAAACATAAAGAGCCTGAAAACGTGTGAAAAATATAAAGAGCTTCAAAAGCTGTGAGAAATATGAAGAGCTTTAAAAGGTGTCAAAAATGAGGAGAGCATGAAACGGTCTACAAAATAGGAGGAGCATGAAGTGGTGTTGAAAAACATGAAGAGCCTGAAAAGTTGTGAAATATATGAAGAGCTTCAAAAGGTGTCAAAAATATGAGGAGCATGAAACGGTCTGAAAAATAGGAGGAGCATGTAACGGTGTTCAAAAACATAAAGAGCCTGAAAAGGTGTCAAAAATATTAAGAGCTTCAAAAGGTGTCAAAAATATGAGGAGCATGAAACGGTCAGAAAAATATGAGGAGCATGAAGTGATGTTCAAAAACATGGAGAGCCTGAAAAGGTGTGAAAAATATGAAGAGCTTCAAAAGGTGTCAAAAATATGAGGAGCATGAAACCGTCTGAAGAATAGGAGGAGCATGAATCGGTGTTTAAAACATGAAGAGTCTGAAAAGGTGTGAAAAATATGAAGAGCTTCAAAAGGTGTCAAAAACATGAGGAGCATGAAACAGTCTGAAAAATAGGAGGAGTATGAAGTGGTGTTGAGAAACATGAAGAGCCTGAAAAGGTGTGAAAAATATCAAGAGCTACAAAGGGTGTGAAATTCAGGAGGAGCATGAAACGGTCTGAAATATAGGAGGAACATGAAGCTGGGCTCAAAAACATGAAGAACCTGAAAAGGTGTGAAAAAATGAAGACCTTCAAAAGGTGTCAAAAATATGAGGAGCATTAAACGGTCTGAAAAATAGGAGGAGCATGAAACGGTGTTCAAAAACAAGAAGAGCCTAAAAACGTGTGAAAAACATGAAGAGACTGAAAAGGTGTGAAAATTATGAAGAGCTTCAAAAGGTGTCAAAAATATGAGGAAAATGAAACGGTCTGAAAAATAGGAGGCTCATGAAACGGTGTTGAAAAACATGAAAAGCCTGAAAACGTGTCAAAAATATGAAGAGCTTCAGGCTGGCGGGTAAAGCTGGGAGGTTCCGGCCGGGGGCGCAGGTTGGAGACATGATTGCAATGTGGGCTTTAGGATTTGAGCTAAAGAAAGAAGAAATTAAAAAGATGATAGCTGAAACTGACAAAGAAGGAATTGGCACCATTAATTTTGAAGAATTTTTTGCCATAATGAGTGTAAAAATGAGTGAAAAGGATGAAAAAGAAGAAATATTGAAGGCTTTCAAACTATTTGATGATGATGATACAGGAAGTATATCATTGAACAATATCAAGAGGGTTGCTAAGGAGCTTGGGGAAAATTTAACAGATGATGAACTTCAGGAAATGCTTGATGAGGCTGATCATGATGGGGATAGAGAAATAAACAAGGAAGAATTTTTGAAAATGATGCAAAAGACCACTCTTTATTAACACTGTCTTTTGTGCCTTTTGGAAAGTTGTTAACAAGTTTGTATTTGCTATAAGTTTCATAATAGCTGAATATATTCATTTTCAGTGTTTAAGTTTAGATACATAAACTGGTCTCTTGATGTCTAATCCATGTGAGAAGTTACATGTTGCTACCAATATGTTGTTAAATCTATAACATCAAGAAATAAAATGTAGTGACTTCCTTAAACTATGAATCTGAAGAACAGTATTAATTACAAGTGCTATTTTTACAGCCCCAGTTTCTAAAACTTGGATTTTTTATTTAACTTATGGAACTTGGCCCCACATCATAAGCCAGCCATCACTTTCCCTATTATTTTCATTTTGTGCAACTCTGAAAATGAACATTTGCTTTTTAACTGATTATTCAGATATGTAAAATATTAAATAAAACTGGCAGCATCAAAAGGTGTGAAAAATATGAAGAGCTTCAAAAGGTGTCAAAAATGAGATGAGCATGACACTGTCTGAAAAATAGGAGGAGCATGAAACGGTGTTCAAAAACATGAAGAGCCTGAAAAGGTGTGAAAAATATGAAGAGCTCCAAAAGGTGTCAAAAATATGAGGAGCATGAAAACGTCTGAAAAATAGGAGGAGCATGAAGCGATGTTGAAAAATATGAATAGCCTGAAAAAGTGTGAAAAATATGATGAGCTTCAAAAGGTGTGAAAAATATTAAGAGCTTCAAAAGGTGTCAAAAATGAGATGAGCATGAAACGGTCTGAAAAATAGTAGAAGCATGAAGCGGTGTTGAAAAAAATGAAGACCCTGAAAAGGTGTGAAATGCATGAAGAGCTTCAAAACGTGTCAAAAATACGAGGAGGATGAAACGGTCTGAAAAACAGGAGGAGCATAAAGCAGTGTTGAAAAACATGAAGAGCCTGAAAAGGTGTTAAAAATATGAAGAGCTTCAAAAGTGTCAAAAACATGAGGAGCATGAAACGTTCAGAAATATAGGAGGTGCATGAAGTGGTGTTCAAAATCATGAAGAGCCTGAAAGGGTGTGAAGTATAGGAATAGTTTCAAAAGTTGTGAAAAGTAAGAAGAGCTTCAAAAGGTGTCAAAAATGAGACAAGCATGAAACGGTCTGAAATATAGGAGTTGCATGAAGTGGTGTTCAAAAACATAAAGAGCGTGAAAAGGTGTGAAATATATGAAGAGCTTCAAAAGGTGTGAAATGTAAGAAGAGCTTCAAAAGTTGTCAAAAATGAGATGGGCATGATCCGGTCTGAAAAATAGGAGAAGCATGAAGCGGTGTTGAAAAACATGAAGAGTTTGAAAAGGTTTGAACAATATGAAGTGCTGCAAAAGGTGTCAAAAATAAGAAGAGCATGAAATGGTCTGAAAAATAGGAGAAGCATGAAGAGGTGTTCAAAAACATGAAGAGCCTAAAAGGTGTGAAAAATATGAAGAGCTGCAAAAGGTGTGAAAAATATGAAGAGTTGCAAAAGGTGTCAAAAATGAGATGTGCATGAAACGGACTGAAAAATAGTAGGAGCATGAAGAGTTGTTGAGAAACATGAAGAGCCTGAAAAGGTGTGAAATATATGAAGAGCTTCAAAAGGTGTCAAAAATATGAGGAGCATGAAACGGTCTGAAAAATAGGAGGAGCATGAAACGGTGTTGAAAAACATGAAGAGCCGGAAAACGTGTGAAAAATATGAAGACCTTCAAAAGGTGTGAAAAATATGAAGAGCTTCAAAAGGTGTCAAAAATGAGATGTGCATGAAACGGACTGAAAAATAGGAGGAGCATGAAGTGGTGTTGAAAAACATGAAGGGCCTGAAAAGGTGTGAAAAATATGAACAGCTTCAAAAGGTGTCAAAAATATGAAGAGCTTCAAAGGTGTCAAAAAATGAGGAGCATTAAACGGTCTGAAAAATAGGAGAAGCATGAAACGGTGTTAAAAAAACATGAAGAGCCTGAAAAGGTGTGAAATATATGAAGAGCTTCAAAAGGTGTCAAATATATGAGGAGCATGAAACGGTCTGAAAAATAGGAGGAGCATGAAACGGTGTTCAAAAACATGAAAAGCCTGAAAAGGTGTGAAAACTATGAAGAGCATCAAAAGTTGTCAAATATATGAGGAGCATGAAACGGTCTGAAAAATAGGAGGAGCATGAAACGGTGTTCAAAAGCATGAAGAGCCTGAAAAGGTGTGAAAAATATGAAGACCTTCAAAATGTGTAAAAAATATGAAGAGCTTCAAAAGGGGTCAAAAATATGAAGAGCTTCAAAAGGGGTCAAAAATTAGATGAGCATGAAATGGTTTGAAAAATAGGAGGAGCATGAGGTACTATTGAAAAACATGAAGAGCCTGAAAAGGTGTGAAATATATGAAGAGCTTCAAAAGGTGTAAAAAATATGAGGAGCATGAAGCGGTCTGAAAAATAGGAGGAGCATGAAACGGTGTTCAAAAACATGAAGAGCCTGAAAAGGTGTGAAAATTATGAAGAGCTTCAAAAGGTGTCAAAAATATGAGGAGCATGAAGCGGTGTTGAAAAACATGAAGAGCCTGAAAAGGTGTGAAATATATGAAGAGGTTCAAAAGGTGTCAAAAATATGAGGAGCATGAAACGGTCTCAAAAATAGGAGGAGCATGAAGTGGTGTTCAAAAACATGAAGAGCCTGAAAAGGTGTGAAATATATGAAGAGGTTCAAAAGGTGTCAAAAATATGAGGAGCATGAAACGGTCTCAAAAATAGGAGGAGCATGAAGTGGTGTTCAAAAACATGAAGAGCCTGAAAATGTGTGATAAATATGAAGATCTTAAAAAGGTGTTAAAAATATTAAGAGCATGAAACGGTCTGAAAAATAGAAGGAGCATGAAACGGTGTTCATAAACTTGAAGAGACTAAAAGGTGTGAAAAATATGAAGAGCTTCAAAAGGTGTCAAAAATATGAGGAGTATGAAACGTTCTGAAAAATAGGAGTAGCAAGAAATGGTGTTCAAAGACATGAAGAGCCTGAAAATGTGTGAAAAATATGAAAAGCTTCAAAAAGTGTGAAAAATATGAGGAGAATGAAAGGTTCTGAAAAATAGGAGTAGCATGAAACGGTGTTCAAAAGCATGAAGAGCCTGAAAAGGTGTGAAATATATGAAGAGCTTCAAAAGGTGTCAAAAATATGAAGAGCTTCAAACGGTGTGAAATACATGAGGAGCATGAAACGGTCTGAAAAATACGAGGAGCATGAAACGGTGTTCAAAAACAAGAAGAGCCTGAAAACGTGTGAAAAACATGAAGAGCCTGAAAAGGTGTGAAAATTATGAAGAGCTTCAAAAGTGTCAAAAATATGAGGAAAATGAAACAGTCTGAAAAATAGGAGGCTCATGAAACGTTGTTGAAAAACATGAAAAGCCTGAAAACGTGTCAAAAATATGAAGAGCTTCAGGCTGGCTGGTAAAGCTGGGAAGTACCGGCCGGGGGCGCCGGTTGGAGACATGATTGCAATGTGGGCCTTAGGATTTGAGCCAAAGAAAGAAGAAATTAAAAAGATGATAGCTGAAACTGACAAAGAAGGAATTTGCACCATTAATTTTGAAGAATTTTTTGCCATAATGAGTGTAAAAATGAGTGAAAGGGATGAAAAAGAAGAAATATTGAAGGCTTTCAAACTATTTGATGATGATGATACAGGAAGTATATCACTGAACAATATCAAGAGGGTTGCTAAGGAGCTAGGGGAAAATTTAACAGATGATGAACTTCAGGAAATGCTTGATGAGGCTGATCATGATGGGGATGGAGAAATAAACAAGGAAGAATTTTTGAAAATGATGCAAAAGACCACTCTTTATTAACACTGTCTTTTGTGCCTTTTGGAAAGTTGTTAACAAGTTTGCATTTGCTATAAGTTCCATAATAGCTGAATATATTCATTTTCAGTGTTTAAGTTTATATACATAAACTGGTCTCTTGATGTCTAATCCATGTGAGAAGTTACATGTTGCTACCAATATGTTGTTAAATCTATAACATCAAGAAATAAAATGTAGTGACTTCCTTAAACTATGAATCTGAAGAACAGTATTAATTACAAGTGCTATTTTTTGAGACCCACGTTCTAAAACTTAGATTTTTTATTTAACTTATGGAAATTGGCCCCACATCATAAGCCAGCCATCACTGTCCCTATTATTTTCCTTTTGTGCAATTCTAAAAATGAACATTTGATTTTAAATGATTATTTAGATATGTAAAGTCTTAAATATAACTGGCAGCATCAAAAGGTGTGAAAAATATGAAGAGCTTCAAAAGGTGTCAAAAATGAGATGAGCATGACACTGTCTGAAAAATAGGAGGAGCATGAAATGGTGTTCAAAAACATGAAGAGCCTGAAAAGGTGTGAAATCCATGAAGAGCTTCAAAAGGTGTGAAAAATATGAGGAGCATGAAACGGTCTGAAAAATAGGAGGAGCATGAAGTGGTGTTGAAAAACATAAAGAGCTTGAAAAGGTGTGAAAAATATGAGAAGCATTAAACGGTCTGAAAAATAGGAGGAGCATGAAGCGGTGTTGAAAAACATGAAGAGACTGAAAACGTGTGAAAAATATTAAGAGCTTCAAAAGGTGTCAAAAATATGAGGAGCATGAAACGGTCTGAAAAATAGGAGGAGCATGAAGTAGTGTTGAAAAACATGAAGAGCCTGAAAAGGGGTGAAAAATATGAAGAGCTTCAAGAGGTGTGAAAAATATGAGGAGCATTAAACGGTCTGAAAAATAGGAGGAGCATGAAGCGGTGTTGAAAAACATGAAGAGCCTGAAAAAGTGTGAAAAATATGAGGAGCTTGAAAAGAAGTGAAATACATGAGTAGCATTAAACGGTCTGAAAAATAGGAGGAGCATGAAGCGGTGTTGAAAAACATGAAGAGCCTGAAAAGGGGTGAAAAATATGAAGAGCTTCAAGAGGTGTGAAAAATATGAGGAGCATTAAACGGTCTGAAAAATAGGAGGAGCATGAAGCGGTTTTCAAAAACATGAAGAGCCTGAAAAAGTGTGAAAAATATGAGGAGCTTGAAAAGAAGTGAATTACATGAGGAGCATTAAACGGTCTGAAAAATAGGAGGAGCATGAAGCGGTGTTGAAAAACATGAAGAGCCTGAATATGTGTGAAAAATATGAAGAGCTTCAAAAGCTGTCAAAAATGAGATGAGCATGACACTGTCTGAAAAATAGGAGGAGCATGAGGCGGTGTTGAAAAACATGAAGAGCCTGAAAATGTGTGAAATATATGAAGAGCTTCAAAAGGTGTCAAAAATATGAGGATCTTAAAACGGTCTCAAAAATAGGAGGAGCATGAAGGGCTGTTCAAAAACATGAAGAGCCTAAAAAGTTATGAATAATATGAGGAGCTTCAAAAGGTGTCAAAAATATGAGGAGCATGAAACGGTCTGAAAAATCGGAGGAGCATGAAACGGTGCTCAAAAACATGAAGGGCCTGAAAATGTGTGAATTATATGAAGAGCTTCAAAAGGTGTCAAAAATATGAAGAGCTTCAAAAGGTGTCAAAAATACGAGGAGCATGAAACTGTCTGAAAATTAGGAGGAGCTTGAAAATGTGTGGAAAAACATGAAGAGTCTGAAAAGGTGTGAAAAAATATGAAGATCTTCAAAACGTGTGAAAAATATGAAGAGCTTCAAAAGGTGTCAAATATATGAGGAGCATGAAACAGTGTGAAAAATACTAGGAGCATGAAAAGCTGTTGAAAAACATGAAGAGTCTGAAAAGGTGCGAAACATATGAAGAGCTTCAAAAGGTGTCAAAAATATGAGGAGCATGAAACGGTCTGAAAAATAGGAGGAGCATGAAGCGGTGTTCAAAAACATGAAGCCTGAAATGGTGTGAAAAATATGAAGAGCTTCAAAAGGTTTGAAAAATTGGAGGAACATGAAACGGTCTGAAAAATAGGAGGAGCATGAAGCAGTGTTGAAAAACATGAAGAGCCTGAAAAGGTGTGAGAAATATGAAGAGCTTCAAAAGGTTTCAAAAATATGAGGGGCACGAAACGTTCTGAAAAATAGGAGGAGCATGAAGCGGTGTTGAAAAACATGAAAAGCCTGATAAGGTGTCAAATATATGAAGAGCTTCAAAAGGTATGAAAAATATGAAGAGCATGAAACGGTCTGAAAATAGGAGGAGCATGAAGCGGTGTTGAAAAACATGAAGAGCCTGAATATGTGTGAAAAATATGAAGAGCTTCAAAAGCTGTCAAAAATGAGATGAGCATGACACTGTCTGAAAAATAGGAGGAGCATGAGGCGGTGTTGAAAAACATGAAGAGCCTGAAAATGTGTGAAATATATGAAGAGCTTCAAAAGGTGTCAAAAATATGAGGATCTTAAAACGGTCTCAAAAATAGGAGGAGCATGAAGGGCTGTTCAAAAACATGAAGAGCCTAAAAAGTTATGAATAATATGAAGAGCTTCAAAAGGTGTCAAAAATATGAGGAGCATGAAACGGTCTGAAAAATCGGAGGAGCATGAAACGGTGCTCAAAAACATGAAGGGACTGAAAATGTGTGAATTATATGAAGAGCTTCAAAAGGTGTCAAAAATATGAAGAGCTTCAAAAGGTGTCAAAAATACGAGGAGCATGAAACTGTCTGAAAATTAGGAGGAGCTTGAAAATGTGTTGAAAAACATGAAGAGTCTGAAAAGTTGTGAAAAAATATGAAGATCTTCAAAACGTGTGAAAAATATGAAGAGCTTCAAAAGGTGTCAAATATATGAGGAGCATGAAACAGTGTGAAAAATACTAGGAGCATGAAAAGCTGTTGAAAAACATGAAGAGTCTGAAAAGGTGCAAAACATATGAAGAGCTTCAAAAGGTGTCAAAAATATGAGGAGCATGAAACGGTCTGAAAAATAGGAGGAGCATGAAGCGGTGTTCAAAAACATGAAGCCTGAAATGGTGTGAAAAATATGAAGAGCTTCAAAAGGTTTGAAAAATAGGAGGAACATGAAACGGTCTGAAAAATAGGAGGAGCATGAAGCAGTGTTGAAAAACATGAAGAGCCTGAAAAGGTGTGAGAAATATGAAGAGCTTCAAAAGGTTTCAAAAATATGAGGGGCACGAAACGTTCTGAAAAATAGGAGGAGCATGAAGCGGTGTTGAAAAACATGAAAAGCCTGATAAGGTGTCAAATATATGAAGAGCTTCAAAAGGTATGAAAAATATGAAGAGCATGAAACGGTCTGAAAATAGGAGGAGCATGAAGCAGTGTTGAAAAACATGAAGAGCCTCAAAAGTTGTGAAAAATATGAAGAGCTTCAAAATGTTTAAAAAATATGTGGAGCATGAAAGTGACTGAAAAATAGGAGGAGCATGAAACGGCGTTGAAAAACATGAGGAGAATGAAACGGTCTGAAAAATAGGAGGAGCATGAAACGGTGTTGAAAAACATGAAGAGACTGAAAATGTGTGAAAAATATGAAGAGCTTCAAACGATGTCAAAAACATAGGGAGCATGAAACGGTCTGAAAAATAGGAGGAGCATGAAAAGGTGTTGAAAACATGAAGAGCCTTAAAAGGTGTGAAAAATATGTAGAGCTTAAAAAGGTGTCAAAATATGAGGAGCATGAAACGGTCTGAAAATTAGGAGGAGCATGAAGCTGTGTTGAAAATATGAAGAGCCTGAAGAGGCGTGAAATATATGAAGAGCTTCAAAATGTGTCAAAAATATGAGGAGCATGAAACATTCTGAAAAAGAGGAGGAACACGAAGTGGTGTTGAAATACATGAAGTGCCGGAAAAGGTGTGAAAAATATGAAGAGCTTCAAAAGGTGTCAAAAATATGAGGAGCATGAAACGGTCTGAAAAATAGGAGGAGACATGAAGTGGTGTTGAAAAACATGGAGAGCCTGAAAAGGTGTGAAAAATACGAAGAGCTTAAAAAGCTGTCAAAAATATGAGGAGCATGATACGGTCTGAAATATAAGGGAGCATGAAACGGTGTTCAAAACCACGAGCAGCCTGAAAAGGTGTGAAAAATATGAAGAGCTTAAAAATTTGTGAAAAATATGACGAGCATGAAACGGTCGGAAAAATAGGAGGAGCGTGAAGGGGTGTTCAAAAACATGAAGAGCCTGAAAAGGTGTGAAAAATATGAAAAGCTTCAAAAGGTGTCAAAAATATGAGGAGCATGAAATGATCTGAAATATAGGAGGAGCATGAAGCGGTGTTGAAAAACATGAAGAGCCTGAAAAGTTGTGAAAGAAATGAAGAGCTTCAAAATTTGTCAAATATATGAAGAGCATGAAACGGTCTGAAATTTAGGAGGAGCATGAAGTGGTGTAGAAAAGCATGAACAGACTGAAAAGGTGTTAAAAATATGAACAGCTTCAAAAGGTGTGAAAAATATGAGGATCATGAAACGTTCTCAAAAATAAGAGGAGCATGAAGCGGTGTTGAAAAACATGAAGAGCCTAAAAAGGTATGAATAATATGAAGAGCTTCAAAAGTTGTCAAAAATATGCAGAGCATGAAATGATCTGAAATATAGGAGGAGCATGAAATGGTGCTCAAAAACATGAAGAGCCTGAAAAGGTGTGAATTATATGAAGAGCTTCAAAAGGTGTCAAAAATATGACGAGCATGAAACGGTCTGAAAAATAGGAGGAGCATGAAACGGTGTTCAAAAACATAAAGAGCCTGAAAAGGTGTCAAAAATATTAAGAGCTTCAAAAGGTGTCAAAAATATGAGGAGCATGAAACGGTCGGAAAAATATGAGGAGCATGAAGCGATGTTCAAAAACATGGAGAGCCTGAAAAGGTGTGAAAAATATGAAGAGCTTCAAAAGGTGTCAAAAATATGAGGAGCATGAAACCGTCTGAAGAATAGGAGGAGCATGAATCGGTGTTTAAAACATGAAGAGTCTGAAAAGGTGTGAAAAATATGAAGATCTTCAAAAGGTGTCAAAAACATGAGGAGCATGAAACAGTCTGAAAAATAGGAGGAGTATGAAGTGGTGTTGAGAAACATGAAGAGCCTGAAAAGGTGTGAAAAATATGAAGAGCTTCAAAGGGTGTGAAATTCATGAGGAGCATGAAACGGTCTGAAATATAGGAGGAACATGAAGCTGGGCTCAAAAACATGAAGAACCTGAAAAGGTGTGAAAAAATGAAGACCTTCAAAAGGTGTCAAAAATATGAGGAGCATTAAACGGTCTGAAAAATAGGAGGAGCATGAAACGGTGTTCAAAAACAAGAAGAGCCTGAAAACGTGTGAAAAACATGAAGAGACTGAAAAGGTGTGAAAATTATGAAGAGGTTCAAAAGGTGTCAAAAATATGAGGAAAATGAAACGGTCTGAAAAATAGGAGGCTCATGAAACGGTGTTGAAAAACATGAAAAGCCTGAAAACGTGTCAAAAATATGAAGAGCTTCAGGCTGGCTGGTAAAGCTGGGAGGTTCCGGCCGGGGGCGCAGGTTGGAGACATGATTGCAATGTGGGCCTTAGGATTTGAGCCAAAGAAAGAAGAAATTACAAAGATGATAGCTGAAACTGACAAAGAAGGAATTGGCACCATTAATTTTGAAGAATTTTTTGCCATAATGAGTGTAAAAATGAGTGAAAAGGATGAAAAAGAAGAAATATTGAAGGCTTTCAAACTATTTGATGATGATGATACAGGAAGTATATCATTGAACAATATCAAGAGGGTTGCTAAGGAGCTAGGGGAAAATTTAACAGATGATGAACTTCAGGAAATGCTTGATGAGGCTGATCATGATGGGGATGGAGAAATAAACAAGGAAGAATTTTTGAAAATGATGCAAAAGACCACTCTTTATTAACACTGTCTTTTGTGCCTTTTGGAAAGTTGTTAACAAGTTTGTATTTGCTATAAGTTCCATAATAGCTGAATATATTCATTTTCAGTGTTTAAGTTTAGATACATAAACTGGTCTCTTGATGTCTAATCCATGTGAGAAGTTACATGTTGCTACCAATATGTTGTTAAATCTATAACATCAAGAAATAAAATGTAGTGACTTCCTTAAACTATGAATCTGAAGAACAGTATTAATTACAAGTGCTATTTTTAGAGCCCCAGTTTCTAAAACTTGGATTTTTTATTTAACTTATGGAACTTGGCCCCACATCATAAGCCAGCCATCACTTTCCCTATTATTTTCATTTTGTGCAACTCTAAAAATGAACATTTGCTTTTTAACTGATTATTCAGATATGTAAAGTCTTAAATAAAACTGGCAGCATCAAAAGGTGTGAAAAATATGAAGAGCTTCAAAAGGTGTCAAAAATGAGATGAGCATGACACTGTCTGAAAAATAGGAGGAGCATGAAACGGTGTTCAAAAACATGAAGAGCCTGAAAAGGTGTGAAAAATATGAAGAGCTCCAAAAGGTGTCAAAAATATGAGGAGCATGAAAACGTCTGAAAAATAGGAGGAGCATGAAGCGATGTTGAAAAATATGAATAGCCTGAAAAAGTGTGAAAAACATGATGAGCTTCAAAAGGTGTGAAAAATATTAAGAGCTTCAAAAGGTGTCAAAAATGAGATGAGCATGAAACGGTCTGAAAAATAGTAGAAGCATGAAGCGGTGTTGAAAAAAATGAAGAGCCTGAAAAGGTGTGAAATACATGAAGAGCTTCAAAAGGTGTCAAAAATACGAGGAGGATGAAACGGTCTGAAAAACAGGAGGAGCATGAAGCAGTGTTGAAAAACATGAAGAGCCTGAAAAGGTGTTAAAAATATGAAGAGCTTCAAAAGTGTCAAAAACATGAGGAGCATGAAACGTTCAGAAATATAGGAGGTGGATGAAGTGGTGTTCAAAATCATGAAGAGCCTGAAAAGGTGTGAAGTATAGGAAGAGTTTCAAAAGTTGTGAAAAGTAAGAAGAGCTTCAAAAGGTGTCAAAAATGAGACAAGCATGAAACGGTCTGAAATATAGGAGTTGCATGAAGTGGTGTTCAAAAACATGAAGAGCGTGAAAAGGTGTGAAATATATGAAGAGCTTCAAAAGGTGTGAAATGTAAGAAGAGCTTCAAAAGTTGTCAAAAATGAGATGGGCATGAATCGGTCTGAAAAATAGGAGAAGCATGAAGCGGTGTTGAAAAACATGAAGAGTTTGAAAAGGTTTGAACAATATGAAGTGCTGCAAAAGGTGTCAAAAATAAGAAGAGCATGAAACGGTCTGAAAAATAGGAGAAGCATGAAGAGGTGTTCAAAAACATGAAGAACCTAAAAGGTGTGAAAAATATGAAGAGCTGCAAAAGGTGTGAAAAATATGAAGAGTTACAAAAGGTGTCAAAAATGAGATGTGCATGAAACGGACTGAAAAATAGTAGGAGCATGAAGAGTTGTTGAAAAACATGAAGAGCCTGAAAAGGTGTGAAATATATGAAGAGCTTCAAAAGGTGTCAAAAATATGAGGAGCATGAAACGGTCTGAAAAATAGGAGGAGCATGAAACGGTGTTGAAAAACATGAAGAGCCGGAAAACGTGTGAAAAATATGAAGACCTTCAAAAGGTGTGAAAAATATGAAGAGCTTCAAAAGGTGTCAAAAATGAGATGTGCATGAAACGGACTGAAAAATAGGAGGAGCATGAAGTGGTGTTGAAAAACATGAAGGACCTGAAAAGGTGTGAAAAATATGAACAGCTTCAAAAGGTGTCAAAAATATGAAGAGCTTCAAAAGGTGTCAAAAAACGAGGAGCATTAAACGGTCTGAAAAATAGGAGAAGCATGAAACGGTGTTAAAAAAACATGAAGAGCCTGAAAAGGTGTGAAATATATGAAGAGATTCAAAAGGTGTCAAAAATATGAGGAGCATGAAACTGTCTTAAAAATAGGAGGAGCATTTAGCGGTGTTCAAAAACATGAAAAGCCTGAAAAGGTGTGAAAACTATGAAGAGCATCAAAAGTTGTCAAATATATGAGGAGCATGAAACGGTCTGAAAAATAGGAGGAGCATGAAACGGTGTTCAAAAGCATGAAGAGCCTGAAAAGGTGTGAAAAATATGAAGACCTTCAAAATGTGTAAAAAATATGAAGAGCTTCAAAAGGGGTCAAAAATATGAAGAGCTTCAAAAGGGGTCAAAAATTAGATGAGCATGAAATGGTTTGAAAAATAGGAGGAGCATGAGGTGCTATTGAAAAACATGAAGAGCCTGAAAAGGTGTGAAATATATGAAGAGCTTCAAAAGGTGTAAAAAATATGAAGAGCTTCAAAAGGTGTCAAAAATATGAGGAGCATGAAGCGGTCTGAAAAATAGGAGGAGCATGAAACGGTGTTCAAAAACATGAAGAGCCTGAAAAGTTGTGAAAAATATGAAGAGATTCAAAAGTTGTGAAATACATGAGGAGCATGAACCGGTCTGAAAAATAGGAGGAGCATGAAGCGGTGTTGAAAAACATGAAGAGCCTGAAAAAGTGTGAAAAATATGAAGAGCTTCAAAAGGTGTCAAAAATATAAGGAGCATGAAACGGCCTGAAAAAATAGGAGAAGCAAGAAGCGGGGTTGAAAAACATGAAGAGACTGAAAAGCTGTGAAAAATATGAAGAGCTTCAAAAGGTGTGAAAAATATGAGAAGCATGAAACAGCCTGAAATTTAGGGAGAACATGAAGCGGTGTTGAAAAACATGAAGAGCCTGAAAAGGTGTGAAAAATATGAAGAGCTTCAAAAGGTGTCAAAAATATGAGGAGCATGAAGTGGTGTTGAAAAACATGAAGAGCCTGAAAAGGTGTGAAATATATGAAGAGGTTCAAAAGGTGTCAAAAATATGAGGAGCATGAAACGGTCTCAAAAATAGGAGGAGCATGAAGTGGTGTTCAAAAACATGAAGAGCCTGAAAAGGTGTGAAATATATGAAGAGGTTCAAAAGGTGTCAAAAATATGAGGAGCATGAAACGGTCTCAAAAATAGGAGGAGCATGAAGTGGTGTTCAAAAACATGAAGAGCCTGAAAATGTGTGATAAATATGAAGATCTTAAAAAGGTGTCAAAAATATTAAGAGCATGAAACGGTCTGAAAAATAGAAGGAGCATGAAACGGTGTTCATAACCTTGAAGAGACTAAAAGGTGTGAAAAATATGAAGAGCTTCAAAAGGTGTCAAAAATATGAGGAGTATGAAACGTTCTGAAAAATAGGAGTAGCAAGAAACGGTGTTCAAAGACATGAAGAGCCTGAAAATGTGTGAAAAATATGAAAAGCTTCAAAAAGTGTGAAAAATATGAGGAGAATGAAAGGTTCTGAAAAATAGGAGTAGCATGAAACGGTGTTCAAAAGCATGAAGAGCCTGAAAAGGTGTGAAATATATGAAGAGCTTCAAAAGGTGTCAAAAATATGAAGAGCTTCAAACGGTGTGAAATACATGAGGAGCATGAAACGGTCTGAAAAATACGAGGAGCATGAAACGGTGCTCAAAAACATGAAGAGCCTAAAAAGTTATGAATAATATGAAGAGCTTCAAAAGGTGTCAAAAATATGAGGAGCATGAAACGGTCTGAAAAATCGGAGGAGCATGAAACGGTGCTCAAAAACATGAAGGGACTGAAAATGTGTGAATTATATGAAGAGCTTCAAAAGGTGTCAAAAATATGAAGAGCTTCAAAAGGTGTCAAAAATACGAGGAGCATGAAACTGTCTGAAAATTAGGAGGAGCTTGAAAATGTGTTGAAAAACATGAAGAGTCTGAAAAGTTGTGAAAAAATATGAAGATCTTCAAAACGTGTGAAAAATATGAAGAGCTTCAAAAGGTGTCAAATATATGAGGAGCATGAAACAGTGTGAAAAATACTAGGAGCATGAAAAGCTGTTGAAAAACATGAAGAGTCTGAAAAGGTGCAAAACATATGAAGAGCTTCAAAAGGTGTCAAAAATATGAGGAGCATGAAACGGTCTGAAAAATAGGAGGAGCATGAAGCGGTGTTCAAAAACATGAAGCCTGAAATGGTGTGAAAAATATGAAGAGCTTCAAAAGGTTTGAAAAATAGGAGGAACATGAAACGGTCTGAAAAATAGGAGGAGCATGAAGCAGTGTTGAAAAACATGAAGAGCCTGAAAAGGTGTGAGAAATATGAAGAGCTTCAAAAGGTTTCAAAAATATGAGGGGCACGAAACGTTCTGAAAAATAGGAGGAGCATGAAGCGGTGTTGAAAAACATGAAAAGCCTGATAAGGTGTCAAATATATGAAGAGCTTCAAAAGGTATGAAAAATATGAAGAGCATGAAACGGTCTGAAAATAGGAGGAGCATGAAGCAGTGTTGAAAAACATGAAGAGCCTCAAAAGTTGTGAAAAATATGAAGAGCTTCAAAATGTTTAAAAAATATGTGGAGCATGAAAGTGACTGAAAAATAGGAGGAGCATGAAACGGCGTTGAAAAACATGAGGAGAATGAAACGGTCTGAAAAATAGGAGGAGCATGAAACGGTGTTGAAAAACATGAAGAGACTGAAAATGTGTGAAAAATATGAAGAGCTTCAAACGATGTCAAAAACATAGGGAGCATGAAACGGTCTGAAAAATAGGAGGAGCATGAAAAGGTGTTGAAAACATGAAGAGCCTTAAAAGGTGTGAAAAATATGTAGAGCTTAAAAAGGTGTCAAAATATGAGGAGCATGAAACGGTCTGAAAATTAGGAGGAGCATGAAGCTGTGTTGAAAATATGAAGAGCCTGAAGAGGCGTGAAATATATGAAGAGCTTCAAAATGTGTCAAAAATATGAGGAGCATGAAACATTCTGAAAAAGAGGAGGAACACGAAGTGGTGTTGAAATACATGAAGTGCCGGAAAAGGTGTGAAAAATATGAAGAGCTTCAAAAGGTGTCAAAAATATGAGGAGCATGAAACGGTCTGAAAAATAGGAGGAGACATGAAGTGGTGTTGAAAAACATGGAGAGCCTGAAAAGGTGTGAAAAATACGAAGAGCTTAAAAAGCTGTCAAAAATATGAGGAGCATGATACGGTCTGAAATATAAGGGAGCATGAAACGGTGTTCAAAACCACGAGCAGCCTGAAAAGGTGTGAAAAATATGAAGAGCTTAAAAATTTGTGAAAAATATGACGAGCATGAAACGGTCGGAAAAATAGGAGGAGCGTGAAGGGGTGTTCAAAAACATGAAGAGCCTGAAAAGGTGTGAAAAATATGAAAAGCTTCAAAAGGTGTCAAAAATATGAGGAGCATGAAATGATCTGAAATATAGGAGGAGCATGAAGCGGTGTTGAAAAACATGAAGAGCCTGAAAAGTTGTGAAAGAAATGAAGAGCTTCAAAATTTGTCAAATATATGAAGAGCATGAAACGGTCTGAAATTTAGGAGGAGCATGAAGTGGTGTAGAAAAGCATGAACAGACTGAAAAGGTGTTAAAAATATGAACAGCTTCAAAAGGTGTGAAAAATATGAGGATCATGAAACGTTCTCAAAAATAAGAGGAGCATGAAGCGGTGTTGAAAAACATGAAGAGCCTAAAAAGGTATGAATAATATGAAGAGCTTCAAAAGTTGTCAAAAATATGCAGAGCATGAAATGATCTGAAATATAGGAGGAGCATGAAATGGTGCTCAAAAACATGAAGAGCCTGAAAAGGTGTGAATTATATGAAGAGCTTCAAAAGGTGTCAAAAATATGACGAGCATGAAACGGTCTGAAAAATAGGAGGAGCATGAAACGGTGTTCAAAAACATAAAGAGCCTGAAAAGGTGTCAAAAATATTAAGAGCTTCAAAAGGTGTCAAAAATATGAGGAGCATGAAACGGTCGGAAAAATATGAGGAGCATGAAGCGATGTTCAAAAACATGGAGAGCCTGAAAAGGTGTGAAAAATATGAAGAGCTTCAAAAGGTGTCAAAAATATGAGGAGCATGAAACCGTCTGAAGAATAGGAGGAGCATGAATCGGTGTTTAAAACATGAAGAGTCTGAAAAGGTGTGAAAAATATGAAGATCTTCAAAAGGTGTCAAAAACATGAGGAGCATGAAACAGTCTGAAAAATAGGAGGAGTATGAAGTGGTGTTGAGAAACATGAAGAGCCTGAAAAGGTGTGAAAAATATGAAGAGCTTCAAAGGGTGTGAAATTCATGAGGAGCATGAAACGGTCTGAAATATAGGAGGAGCATGAAGCTGGGCTCAAAAACATGAAGAACCTGAAAAGGTGTGAAAAAATGAAGACCTTCAAAAGGTGTCAAAAATATGAGGAGCATTAAACGGTCTGAAAAATAGGAGGAGCATGAAACGGTGTTCAAAAACAAGAAGAGCCTGAAAACGTGTGAAAAACATGAAGAGACTGAAAAGGTGTGAAAATTATGAAGAGGTTCAAAAGGTGTCAAAAATATGAGGAAAATGAAACGGTCTGAAAAATAGGAGGCTCATGAAACGGTGTTGAAAAACATGAAAAGCCTGAAAACGTGTCAAAAATATGAAGAGCTTCAGGCTGGCGGGTAAAGCTGGGAGGTTCCGGCCGGGGGCGCAGGTTGGAGACATGATTGCAATGTGGGCCTTAGGATTTGAGCCAAAGAAAGAAGAAATTACAAAGATGATAGCTGAAACTGACAAAGAAGGAATTGGCACCATTAATTTTGAAGAATTTTTTACCATAATGAGTGTAAAAATGAGTGAAAAGGATGAAAAAGAAGAAATATTGAAGGCTTTCAAACTATTTGATGATGATGATACAGGAAGTATATCATTGAACAATATCAAGAGGGTTGCTAAGGAGCTAGGGGAAAATTTAACAGATGATGAACTTCAGGAAATGCTTGATGAGGCTGATCATGATGGGGATGGAGAAATAAACAAGGAAGAATTTTTGAAAATGATGCAAAAGACCACTCTTTATTAACACTGTCTTTTGTGCCTTTTGGAAAGTTGTTAACAAGTTTGTATTTGCTATAAGTTCCATAATAGCTGAATATATTCATTTTCAGTGTTTAAGTTTAGATACATAAACTGGTCTCTTGATGTCTAATCCATGTGAGAAGTTACATGTTGCTACCAATATGTTGTTAAATCTATAACATCAAGAAATAAAATGTAGTGACTTCCTTAAACTATGAATCTGAAGAACAGTATTAATTACAAGTGCTATTTTTAGAGCCCCAGTTTCTAAAACTTGGATTTTTTATTTAACTTATGGAACTTGGCCCCACATCATAAGCCAGCCATCACTTTCCCTATTATTTTCATTTTGTGCAACTCTAAAAATGAACATTTGCTTTTTAACTGATTATTCAGATATGTAAAGTCTTAAATAAAACTGGCAGCATCAAAAGGTGTGAAAAATATGAAGAGCTTCAAAAGGTGTCAAAAATGAGATGAGCATGACACTGTCTGAAAAATAGGAGGAGCATGAAACGGTGTTCAAAAACATGAAGAGCCTGAAAAGGTGTGAAAAATATGAAGAGCTCCAAAAGGTGTCAAAAATATGAGGAGCATGAAAACGTCTGAAAAATAGGAGGAGCATGAAGCGATGTTGAAAAATATGAATAGCCTGAAAAAGTGTGAAAAACATGATGAGCTTCAAAAGGTGTGAAAAATATTAAGAGCTTCAAAAGGTGTCAAAAATGAGATGAGCATGAAACGGTCTGAAAAATAGTAGAAGCATGAAGCGGTGTTGAAAAAAATGAAGAGCCTGAAAAGGTGTGAAATACATGAAGAGCTTCAAAAGGTGTCAAAAATACGAGGAGGATGAAACGGTCTGAAAAACAGGAGGAGCATGAAGCAGTGTTGAAAAACATGAAGAGCCTGAAAAGGTGTTAAAAATATGAAGAGCTTCAAAAGTGTCAAAAACATGAGGAGCATGAAACGTTCAGAAATATAGGAGGTGGATGAAGTGGTGTTCAAAATCATGAAGAGCCTGAAAAGGTGTGAAGTATAGGAAGAGTTTCAAAAGTTGTGAAAAGTAAGAAGAGCTTCAAAAGGTGTCAAAAATGAGACAAGCATGAAACGGTCTGAAATATAGGAGTTGCATGAAGTGGTGTTCAAAAACATGAAGAGCGTGAAAAGGTGTGAAATATATGAAGAGCTTCAAAAGGTGTGAAATGTAAGAAGAGCTTCAAAAGTTGTCAAAAATGAGATGGGCATGAATCGGTCTGAAAAATAGGAGAAGCATGAAGCGGTGTTGAAAAACATGAAGAGTTTGAAAAGGTTTGAACAATATGAAGTGCTGCAAAAGGTGTCAAAAATAAGAAGAGCATGAAACGGTCTGAAAAATAGGAGAAGCATGAAGAGGTGTTCAAAAACATGAAGAACCTAAAAGGTGTGAAAAATATGAAGAGCTGCAAAAGGTGTGAAAAATATGAAGAGTTACAAAAGGTGTCAAAAATGAGATGTGCATGAAACGGACTGAAAAATAGTAGGAGCATGAAGAGTTGTTGAAAAACATGAAGAGCCTGAAAAGGTGTGAAATATATGAAGAGCTTCAAAAGGTGTCAAAAATATGAGGAGCATGAAACGGTCTGAAAAATAGGAGGAGCATGAAACGGTGTTGAAAAACATGAAGAGCCGGAAAACGTGTGAAAAATATGAAGACCTTCAAAAGGTGTGAAAAATATGAAGAGCTTCAAAAGGTGTCAAAAATGAGATGTGCATGAAACGGACTGAAAAATAGGAGGAGCATGAAGTGGTGTTGAAAAACATGAAGGACCTGAAAAGGTGTGAAAAATATGAACAGCTTCAAAAGGTGTCAAAAATATGAAGAGCTTCAAAAGGTGTCAAAAAACGAGGAGCATTAAACGGTCTGAAAAATAGGAGAAGCATGAAACGGTGTTAAAAAAACATGAAGAGCCTGAAAAGGTGTGAAATATATGAAGAGATTCAAAAGGTGTCAAAAATATGAGGAGCATGAAACTGTCTTAAAAATAGGAGGAGCATTTAGCGGTGTTCAAAAACATGAAAAGCCTGAAAAGGTGTGAAAACTATGAAGAGCATCAAAAGTTGTCAAATATATGAGGAGCATGAAACGGTCTGAAAAATAGGAGGAGCATGAAACGGTGTTCAAAAGCATGAAGAGCCTGAAAAGGTGTGAAAAATATGAAGACCTTCAAAATGTGTAAAAAATATGAAGAGCTTCAAAAGGGGTCAAAAATATGAAGAGCTTCAAAAGGGGTCAAAAATTAGATGAGCATGAAATGGTTTGAAAAATAGGAGGAGCATGAGGTGCTATTGAAAAACATGAAGAGCCTGAAAAGGTGTGAAATATATGAAGAGCTTCAAAAGGTGTAAAAAATATGAAGAGCTTCAAAAGGTGTCAAAAATATGAGGAGCATGAAGCGGTCTGAAAAATAGGAGGAGCATGAAACGGTGTTCAAAAACATGAAGAGCCTGAAAAGTTGTGAAAAATATGAAGAGATTCAAAAGTTGTGAAATACATGAGGAGCATGAACCGGTCTGAAAAATAGGAGGAGCATGAAGCGGTGTTGAAAAACATGAAGAGCCTGAAAAAGTGTGAAAAATATGAAGAGCTTCAAAAGGTGTCAAAAATATAAGGAGCATGAAACGGCCTGAAAAAATAGGAGAAGCAAGAAGCGGGGTTGAAAAACATGAAGAGACTGAAAAGCTGTGAAAAATATGAAGAGCTTCAAAAGGTGTGAAAAATATGAGAAGCATGAAACAGCCTGAAATTTAGGGAGAACATGAAGCGGTGTTGAAAAACATGAAGAGCCTGAAAAGGTGTGAAAAATATGAAGAGCTTCAAAAGGTGTCAAAAATATGAGGAGCATGAAGTGGTGTTGAAAAACATGAAGAGCCTGAAAAGGTGTGAAATATATGAAGAGGTTCAAAAGGTGTCAAAAATATGAGGAGCATGAAACGGTCTCAAAAATAGGAGGAGCATGAAGTGGTGTTCAAAAACATGAAGAGCCTGAAAAGGTGTGAAATATATGAAGAGGTTCAAAAAGTGTCAAAAATATGAGGAGCATGAAACGGTCTCAAAAATAGGAGGAGCATGAAGTGGTGTTCAAAAACATGAAGAGCCTGAAAATGTGTGATAAATATGAAGATCTTAAAAAGGTGTCAAAAATATTAAGAGCATGAAACGGTCTGAAAAATAGAAGGAGCATGAAACGGTGTTCATAACCTTGAAGAGACTAAAAGGTGTGAAAAATATGAAGAGCTTCAAAAGGTGTCAAAAATATGAGGAGTATGAAACGTTCTGAAAAATAGGAGTAGCAAGAAACGGTGTTCAAAGACATGAAGAGCCTGAAAATGTGTGAAAAATATGAAAAGCTTCAAAAAGTGTGAAAAATATGAGGAGAATGAAAGGTTCTGAAAAATAGGAGTAGCATGAAACGGTGTTCAAAAGCATGAAGAGCCTGAAAAGGTGTGAAATATATGAAGAGCTTCAAAAGGTGTCAAAAATATGAAGAGCTTCAAACGGTGTGAAATACATGAGGAGCATGAAACGGTCTGAAAAATACGAGGAGCATGAAACGGTGTTCAAAAACAAGAAGAGCCTGAAAACGTGTGAAAAACATGAAGAGCCTGAAAAGGTGTGAAAATTATGAAGAGCTTCAAAAGTGTCAAAAATATGAGGAAAATGAAACGGTCTGAAAAATAGGAGGCTCATGAAACGTTGTTGAAAAACATGAAAAGCCTGAAAACGTGTCAAAAATATGAAGAGCTTCAGGCTGGCGGGTAAAGCTGGGAAGTACCGGCCGGGGGCGCCGGTTGGAGACATGATTGCAATGTGGGCCTTAGGATTTGAGCCAAAGAAAGAAGAAATTAAAAAGATGATAGCTGAAACTGACAAAGAAGGAATTTGCACCATTAATTTTGAAGAATTTTTTGCCATAATGAGTGTAAAAATGAGTGAAAGGGATGAAAAAGAAGAAATATTGAAGGCTTTCAAACTATTTGATGATGATGATACAGGAAGCATATCACTGAACAATATCAAGAGGGTTGCTAAGGAGCTAGGGGAAAATTTAACAGATGATGAACTTCAGGAAATGCTTGATGAGGCTGATCATGATGGGGATGGAGAAATAAACAAGGAAGAATTTTTGAAAATGATGCAAAAGACCACTCTTTATTAACACTGTCTTTTGTGCCTTTTGGAAAGTTGTTAACAAGTTTGCATTTGCTATAAGTTCCATAATAGCTGAATATATTCATTTTCAGTGTTTAAGTTTATATACATAAACTGGTCTCTTGATGTCTAATCCATGTGAGAAGTTACATGTTGCTACCAATATGTTGTTAAATCTATAACATCAAGAAATAAAATGTAGTGACTTCCTTAAACTATGAATCTGAAGAACAGTATTAATTACAAGTGCTATTTTTTGAGACCCACGTTCTAAAACTTAGATTTTTTATTTAACTTATGGAAATTGGCCCCACATCATAAGCCAGCCATCACTGTCCCTATTATTTTCCTTTTGTGCAATTCTAAAAATGAACATTTGATTTTAAATGATTATTCAGATATGTAAAGTCTTAAATATAACCGGCAGCATCAAAAGGTGTGAAAAATATGAAGAGCTTCAAAAGGTGTCAAAAATGAGATGAGCATGACACTGTCTGAAAAATAGGAGGAGCATGAAATGGTGTTCAAAAACATGAAGAGCCTGAAAAGGTGTGACATCCATGAAGAGCTTCAAAAGGTGTGAAAAATATGAGGAGCATGAAACGGTCTGAAAAATAGGAGGAGCATGAAGTGGTGTTGAAAAACATAAAGAGCTTGAAAAGGTGTGAAAAATATGAGAAGCATTAAACGGTCTGAAAAATAGGAGGAGCATGAAGCGGTGTTGAAAAACATGAAGAGACTGAAAACGTGTGAAAAATATTAAGAGCTTCAAAAGGTGTCAAAAATATGAGGAGCATGAAACGGTCTGAAAAATAGGAGGAGCATGAAGTAGTGTTGAAAAACATGAAGAGCCTGAAAAGGGGTGAAAAATATGAAGAGCTTCAAGAGGTGTGAAAAATATGAGGAGCATTAAACGGTCTGAAAAATAGGAGGAGCATGAAGCGGTGTTGAAAAACATGAAGAGCCTGAAAAAGTGTGAAAAATATGAGGAGCTTGAAAAGAAGTGAAATACATGAGTAGCATTAAACGGTCTGAAAAATAGGAGGAGCATGAAGCGGTGTTGAAAAACATGAAGAGCCTGAAAAGGGGTGAAAAATATGAAGAGCTTCAAGAGGTGTGAAAAATATGAGGAGCATTAAACGGTCTGAAAAATAGGAGGAGCATGAAGCGGTTTTCAAAAACATGAAGAGCCTGAAAAAGTGTGAAAAATATGAGGAGCTTGAAAAGAAGTGAATTACATGAGGAGCATTAAACGGTCTGAAAAATAGGAGGAGCATGAAGCGGTGTTGAAAAACATGAAGAGCCTGAATATGTGTGAAAAATATGAAGAGCTTCAAAAGCTGTCAAAAATGAGATGAGCATGACACTGTCTGAAAAATAGGAGGAGCATGAGGCGGTGTTGAAAAACATGAAGAGCCTGAAAATGTGTGAAATATATGAAGAGCTTCAAAAGGTGTCAAAAATATGAGGATCTTAAAACGGTCTCAAAAATAGGAGGAGCATGAAGGGCTGTTCAAAAACATGAAGAGCCTAAAAAGTTATGAATAATATGAAGAGCTTCAAAAGGTGTCAAAAATATGAGGAGCATGAAACGGTCTGAAAAATCGGAGGAGCATGAAACGGTGCTCAAAAACATGAAGGGCCTGAAAAGGTGTGAATTATATGAAGAGCTTCAAAAGGTGTCAAAAATATGAAGAGCTTCAAAAGGTGTCAAAAATACGAGGAGCATGAAACTGTCTGAAAAATAGGAGGAGCTTGAAAATGTGTTGAAAAACATGAAGAGTCTGAAAAGGTGTGAAAAAATATGAAGGTCTTCAAAACGTGTGAAAAATATGAAGAGCTTCAAAAGGTGTCAAAAATGTGAGGGGCATGAAACAGTGTGAAAAATACTAGGAGTATGAAACGGTGTTCAAAAACATGAAGAGCCTGAAAAGGTGTGAAATATATGAAGAGCTTCAAAAAGTGTGAAAAATATGAGGAGAATGAAACGTTCTGAAAAATAGGAGTAGCATGAAACGGTGTTCAAAAACATGAAGAGCCTGAAAAGGTGTGAAAAATATGAAGAGCTTCAAAAGGTGTCAAAAATATGAAGAGCTTCAAAAGCTGTCAAAAATAGGAGGAGCATGAAACGGTCTGAAAAATAGGAGGAACATCGAACGGTGTTCAAAAACATGAAGAGCCTGAAAAGGTGTGAAATATATGAAGAGCTTCAAAAGGTGTCAAAAATATGAGGATCTTAAAACGGTCTCAAAAATAGGAGGAGCATGAAGGGCTGTTCAAAAACATGAAGAGCCTGAAAAGGTGTGAAATATATGAAGAGCTTCAAAAGGTGTCAAAAATATGAGGAGCATGAAACAGTGTGAAAAATACTAGGAGCATGAAAAGCTGTTGAAAAACATGAAGTGTCTGAAAAGGTGCGAAACATATGAAGAGCTTCAAAAGGTGTCAAAAATATGAGGAGCATGAAACGGTCTGAAAAATAGGAGGAGCATGAAGCGGTGTTCAAAAACATGAAGCCTGAAATGGTGTGAAAAATATGAAGAGCTTCAAAAGGTTTGAAAAATAGGAGGAACATGAAACGGTCTGAAAAATAGGAGGAGCATGAAGCAGTGTTGAAAAACATGAAGAGCCTGAAAAGGTGTGAGAAATATGAAGAGCTTCAAAAGGTTTCAAAAATATGAGGGGCACGAAACGTTCTGAAAAATAGGAGGAGCATGAAGTGGTGTTGAAAAACATGAAAAGCCTGATAAGGTGTCAAATATATGAAGAGCTTCAAAAGGTATGAAAAATATGAAGAGCATGAAACGGTCTGAAAATAGGAGGAGCATGAAGCAGTGTTGAAAAACATGAAGAGCCTCAAAAGATGTGAAAAATATGAAGAGCTTCAAAATGTTTAAAAAATATGTGGAGCATGAAAGTGACTGAAAAATAGGAGGAGCATGAAACGGCGTTGAAAAACATGAGGAGAATGAAACGGTCTGAAAAATAGGAGGAGCATGAAACGGTGTTGAAATACATGAAGAGACTGAAAATGTGTGAAAAATATGAAGAGCTTCAAACGATGTCAAAAACATAGGGAGCATGAAACGGTCTGAAAAATAGGAGGAGCATGAAAAGGTGTTGAAAACATGAAGAGCCTTAAAAGGTGTGAAAAATATGTAGAGCTTAAAAAGGTGTCAAAATATGAGGAGCATGAAACGGTCTGAAAATTAGGAGGAGCATGAAGCTGTGTTGAAAATATGAAGAGCCTGAAGAGGCGTGAAATATATGAAGAGCTTCAAAATGTGTCAAAAATATGAGGAGCATGAAACATTCTGAAAAAGAGGAGGAACACGAAGTGGTGTTGAAATACATGAAGTGCCGGAAAAGGTGTGAAAAATATGAAGAGCTTCAAAAGGTGTCAAAAATATGAGGAGCATGAAACGGTCTGAAAAATAGGAGGAGACATGAAGTGGTGTTGAAAAACATGGAGAGCCTGAAAAGGTGTGAAAAATATGAAGAGCTTAAAAAGCTGTCAAAAATATGAGGAGCATGATACGGTCTGAAATATAAGGGAGCATGAAACTGTGTTCAAAACCACGAGCAGCCTGAAAAGGTGTGAAAAATATGAAGAGCTTAAAAATGTGTGAAAAACATGACGAGCATGAAACGGTCGGAAAAATAGGAGGAGCGTGAAGGGGTGTTCAAAAACATGAAGAGCCTGAAAAGGTGTGAAAAATATGAAAAGCTTCAAAAGGTGTCAAAAATATGAGGAGCATGAAATGATCTGAAATATAGGAGGAGCATGAAGCGGTGTTGAAAAACATGAAGAGCCTGAAAAGTTGTGAAAGAAATGAAGAGCTTCAAAATTTGTCAAATATATGAAGAGCATGAAACGTTCTGAAATTTAGGAGGAGCATGAAGTGGTGTAGAAAAGCATGAACAGACTGAAAAGGTGTTAAAAATATGAACAGCTTCAAAAGGTGTGAAAAATATGAGGATCATGAAACGTTCTCAAAAATAAGAGGAGCATGAAGCGGTGTTGAAAAACATGAAGAGCCTAAAAAGGTATGAATAATATGAAGAGCTTCAAAAGTTGTCAAAAATATGCAGAGCATGAAATGATCTGAAATATAGGAGGAGCATGAAATGGTGCTCAAAAACATGAAGAGCCTGAAAAGGTGTGAATTATATGAAGAGCTTCAAAAGGTGTCAAAAATATGACGAGCATGAAACTGTCTGAAAAATAGGAGGAGCATGAAACGGTGTTCAAAAACATAAAGAGCCTGAAAAGGTGTCAAAAATATTAATAGCTTCAAAAGGTGTCAAAAATATGAGGAGCATGAAACGGTCGGAAAAATATGAGGAGCATGAAGCGATGTTCAAAAACATGGAGAGCCTGAAAAGGTGTGAAAAATATGAAGAGCTTCAAAAGGTGTCAAAAATATGAGGAGCATGAAACCGTCTGAAGAATAGGAGGAGCATGAATCGGTGTTTAAAACATGAAGAGTCTGAAAAGGTGTGAAAAATATGAAGATCTTCAAAAGGTGTCAAAAACATGAGGAGCATGAAACAGTCTGAAAAATAGGAGGAGTATGAAGTGGTGTTGAGAAACATGAAGAGCCTGAAAAGGTGTGAAAAATATGAAGAGCTACAAAGGGTGTGAAATTCATGAGGAGCATGAAACGGTCTGAAATATAGGAGGAGCATGAAGCTGGGCTCAAAAACATGAAGAACCTGAAAAGGTGTGAAAAAATGAAGACCTTCAAAAGGTGTCAAAAATATGAGGAACATGAAACGGTCTCAAAAATAGGAGGAGCATGAAGTGGTGTTCAAAAACATGAAGAGCCTGAAAAGGTGTGAAATATATGAAGAGGTTCAAAAGGTGTCAAAAATATGAGGAGCATGAAACGGTCTCAAAAATAGGAGGAGCATGAAGTGGTGTTCAAAAACATGAAGAGCCTGAAAAGGTGTGAAATATATGAAGAGGTTCAAAAGGTGTCAAAAATATGAGGAGCATGAAACGGTCTCAAAAATAGGAGGAGCATGAAGTGGTGTTCAAAAACATGAAGAGCCTGAAAATGTGTGATAAATATGAAGATCTTAAAAAGGTGTCAAAAATATTAAGAGCATGAAACGGTCTGAAAAATAGAAGGAGCATGAAACGGTGTTCATAAACTTGAAGAGACTAAAAGGTGTGAAAAATATGAAGAGCTTCAAAAGGTGTCAAAAATATGAGGAGTATGAAACGTTCTGAAAAATAGGAGTAGCAAGAAACGGTGTTCAAAGACATGAAGAGCCTGAAAATGTGTGAAAAATATGAAAAGCTTCAAAAAGTGTGAAAAATATGAGGAGAATGAAAGGTTCTGAAAAATAGGAGTAGCATGAAACGGTGTTCAAAAGCATGAAGAGCCTGAAAAGGTGTGAAATATATGAAGAGCTTCAAAAGGTGTCAAAAATATGAAGAGCTTCAAACGGTGTGAAATACATGAGGAGCATGAAACGGTCTGAAAAATACGAGGAGCATGAAACGGTGTTCAAAAACAAGAAGAGCCTGAAAACGTGTGAAAAACGTGAAGAGCCTGAAAAGGTGTGAAAATTATGAAGAGCTTCAAAAGTGTCAAAAATATGAGGAAAATGAAACGGTCTGAAAAATAGGAGGCTCATGAAACGTTGTTGAAAAACATGAAAAGCCTGAAAACGTGTCAAAAATATGAAGAGCTTCAGGCTGGCGGGTAAAGCTGGGAAGTACCGGCCGGGGGCGCCGGTTGGAGACATGATTGCAATGTGGGCCTTAGGATTTGAGCCAAAGAAAGAAGAAATTAAAAAGATGATACCTGAAACTGACAAAGAAGGAATTTGCACCATTAATTTTGAAGAATTTTTTGCCATAATGAGTGTAAAAATGAGTGAAAGGGATGAAAAAGAAGAAATATTGAAGGCTTTCAAACTATTTGATGATGATGATACAGGAAGCATATCACTGAACAATATCAAGAGGGTTGCTAAGGAGCTAGGGGAAAATTTAACAGATGATGAACTTCAGGAAATGCTTGATGAGGCTGATCATGATGGGGATGGAGAAATAAACAAGGAAGAATTTTTGAAAATGATGCAAAAGACCACTCTTTATTAACACTGTCTTTTGTGCCTTTTGGAAAGTTGTTAACAAGTTTGCATTTGCTATAAGTTCCATAATAGCTGAATATATTCATTTTCAGTGTTTAAGTTTATATACATAAACTGGTCTCTTGATGTCTAATCCATGTGAGAAGTTACATGTTGCTACCAATATGTTGTTAAATCTATAACATCAAGAAATAAAATGTAGTGACTTCCTTAAACTATGAATCTGAAGAACAGTATTAATTACAAGTGCTATTTTTTGAGACCCACGTTCTAAAACTTAGATTTTTTATTTAACTTATGGAAATTGGCCCCACATCATAAGCCAGCCATCACTGTCCCTATTATTTTCCTTTTGTGCAATTCTAAAAATGAACATTTGATTTTAAATGATTATTCAGATATGTAAAGTCTTAAATATAACGGGCAGCATCAAAAGGTGTGAAAAATATGAAGAGCTTCAAAAGGTGTCAAAAATGAGATGAGCATGACACTGTCTGAAAAATAGGAGGAGCATGAAACGGTGTTCAAAAACATGAAGAGACTGAAAAGGTGTGAAAAATATGAAGAGCTTCAAAAGTGTCAAAAACATGAGGAGCATGAAACGTTCAGAAATATAGGAGGTGCATGAAGTGGTGTTCAAAATCATGAAGAGCCTGAAAAGGTGTGAAGTATAGGAAGAGTTTCAAAAGTTGTGAAAAGTAAGAAGAGCTTCAAAAGGTGTCAAAAATGAGACAAGCATGAAACGGTCTGAAATATAGGAGTTGCATGAAGTGGTGTTCAAAAACATGAAGAGCGTGAAAAGGAGTGAAATATATGAAGAGCTTCAAAAGGTGTGAAATGTAAGAAGAGCTTCAAAAGTTGTCAAAAATGAGATGGGCATGAATCGGTCTGAAAAATAGGAGAAGCATGAAGCGGTGTTGAAAAACATGAAGAGTTTGAAAAGGTTTGAACAATATGAAGTGCTGCAAAAGGTGTCAAAAATAAGAAGAGCATGAAACGGTCTGAAAAATAGGAGGAGCATGAAGAGGTGTTCAAAAACATGAAGAGCCTAAAAGGTATGAAAAATATGAAGAGCTGCAAAAGGTGTGAAAAATATGAAGAGTTACAAAAGGTGTCAAAAATGAGATGTGCATGAAACGGACTGAAAAATAGTAGGAGCATGAAGAGTTGTTGAAAAACATGAAGAGCCTGAAAAGGTGTGAAATATATGAAGAGCTTCAAAAGGTGTCAAAAATATGAGGAGCATGAAACGGTCTGAAAAATAGGAGGAGCATGAAACGGTGTTGAAAAACATGAAGAGCCTGAAAACGTGTGAAAAATATGAAGACCTTCAAAAGGTGTGAAAAATATGAAGAGCTTCAAAAGGTGTCAAAAATGAGATGTGCATGAAACGGACTGAAAAATAGGAGGAGCATGAAGTGGTGTTGAAAAACATGAAGGGCCTGAAAAGGTGTGAAAAATATGAACAGCTTCAAAAGGTGTCAAAAATATGAAGAGCTTCAAAAGGTGTCAAAAAATGAGGAGCATTAAACGGTCTGAAAAATAGGAGAAGCATGAAACGGTGTTAAAAAAACATGAAAAGCCTGAAAAGGTGTGAAATATATGAAGAGCTTCAAAAGGTGTCAAAAATATGAGGAGCATGAAACTGTCTGAAAAATAGGAGGAGCATTTAGCGGTGTTCAAAAACATGAAAAGCCTGAAAAGGTGTGAAAACTATGAAGAGCATCAAAAGTTGTCAAATATATGAGGAGCATGAAACGGTCTGAAAAATAGGAGGAGCATGAAACGTTGTTCAAAAGCATGAAGAGCCTGAAAAGGTGTGAAAAATATGAAGACTTTCAAAATGTGTAAAAAATATGAAGAGCTTCAAAAGGGGTCAAAAATATGAAGAGCTTCAAAAGGGGTCAAAAATTAGATGAGCATGAAATGGTTTGAAAAATAGGAGGAGCATGAGGTACTATTGAAAAACATGAAGAGCCTGAAAAGGTGTGAAATATATGAAGAGCTTCAAAAGGTGTAAAAAATATGAAGAGCTTCAAAAGGTGTCAAAAATATGAGGAGCATGAAGCGGTCTGAAAAATAGGAGGAGCATGAAACGGTGTTCAAAAACATGAAGAGCCTGAAAAGTTGTGAAAAATATGAAGAGATTCAAAAGTTGTGAAATACATGAGGAGCATGAACCGGTCTGAAAAATAGGAGGAGCATGAAGCGGTGTTGAAAAACATGAAGAGCCTGAAAATGTGTGAAAAATATGAAGAGCTTCAAAAGGTGTCAAAAATATAAGGAGCATGAAACGGCCTGAAAAATAGGAGAAGCAAGAAGCGGGGTTGAAAAACATGAAGAGACTGAAAAGCTGTGAAAAATATGAAGAGCTTCAAAAGGTGTGAAAAATATGAGAAGCATGAAACAGCCTGAAATTTAGGGAGAACATGAAGCGGTGTTGCAAAACATGAAGAGCCTGAAAAGATGTGAAATATATGAAGAGGTTCAAAAGGTGTCAAAAATATGAGGAGCATGAAACGGTCTCAAAAATAGGAGGAGCATGAAGTGGTGTTCAAAAACATGAAGAGCCTGAAAAGGTGTGAAATATATGAAGAGGTTCAAAAGGTGTCAAAAATATGAGGAGCATGAAACGGTCTCAAAAATAGGAGGAGCATGAAGTGGTGTTCAAAAACATGAAGAGCCTGAAAATGTGTGATAAATATGAAGATCTTAAAAAGGTGTCAAAAATATTAAGAGCATGAAACGGTCTGAAAAATAGAAGGAGCATGAAACGGTGTTCATAAACTTGAAGAGACTAAAAGGTGTGAAAAATATGAAGAGCTTCAAAAGGTGTCAAAAATATGAGGAGTATGAAACGTTCTGAAAAATAGGAGTAGCAAGAAACGGTGTTCAAAGACATGAAGAGCCTGAAAATGTGTGAAAAATATGAAAAGCTTCAAAAAGTGTGAAAAATATGAGGAGAATGAAAGGTTCTGAAAAATAGGAGTAGCATGAAACGGTGTTCAAAAGCATGAAGAGCCTGAAAAGGTGTGAAATATATGAAGAGCTTCAAAAGGTGTCAAAAATATGAAGAGCTTCAAACGGTGTGAAATACATGAGGAGCATGAAACGGTCTGAAAAATACGAGGAGCATGAAACGGTGTTCAAAAACAAGAAGAGCCTGAAAACGTGTGAAAAACGTGAAGAGCCTGAAAAGGTGTGAAAATTATGAAGAGCTTCAAAAGTGTCAAAAATATGAGGAAAATGAAACGGTCTGAAAAATAGGAGGCTCATGAAACGTTGTTGAAAAACATGAAAAGCCTGAAAACGTGTCAAAAATATGAAGAGCTTCAGGCTGGCGGGTAAAGCTGGGAAGTACCGGCCGGGGGCGCCGGTTGGAGACATGATTGCAATGTGGGCCTTAGGATTTGAGCCAAAGAAAGAAGAAATTAAAAAGATGATACCTGAAACTGACAAAGAAGGAATTTGCACCATTAATTTTGAAGAATTTTTTGCCATAATGAGTGTAAAAATGAGTGAAAGGGATGAAAAAGAAGAAATATTGAAGGCTTTCAAACTATTTGATGATGATGATACAGGAAGCATATCACTGAACAATATCAAGAGGGTTGCTAAGGAGCTAGGGGAAAATTTAACAGATGATGAACTTCAGGAAATGCTTGATGAGGCTGATCATGATGGGGATGGAGAAATAAACAAGGAAGAATTTTTGAAAATGATGCAAAAGACCACTCTTTATTAACACTGTCTTTTGTGCCTTTTGGAAAGTTGTTAACAAGTTTGCATTTGCTATAAGTTCCATAATAGCTGAATATATTCATTTTCAGTGTTTAAGTTTATATACATAAACTGGTCTCTTGATGTCTAATCCATGTGAGAAGTTACATGTTGCTACCAATATGTTGTTAAATCTATAACATCAAGAAATAAAATGTAGTGACTTCCTTAAACTATGAATCTGAAGAACAGTATTAATTACAAGTGCTATTTTTTGAGACCCACGTTCTAAAACTTAGATTTTTTATTTAACTTATGGAAATTGGCCCCACATCATAAGCCAGCCATCACTGTCCCTATTATTTTCCTTTTGTGCAATTCTAAAAATGAACATTTGATTTTAAATGATTATTCAGATATGTAAAGTCTTAAATATAACGGGCAGCATCAAAAGGTGTGAAAAATATGAAGAGCTTCAAAAGGTGTCAAAAATGAGATGAGCATGACACTGTCTGAAAAATAGGAGGAGCATGAAACGGTGTTCAAAAACATGAAGAGACTGAAAAGGTGTGAAAAATATGAAGAGCTTCAAAAGTGTCAAAAACATGAGGAGCATGAAACGTTCAGAAATATAGGAGGTGCATGAAGTGGTGTTCAAAATCATGAAGAGCCTGAAAAGGTGTGAAGTATAGGAAGAGTTTCAAAAGTTGTGAAAAGTAAGAAGAGCTTCAAAAGGTGTCAAAAATGAGACAAGCATGAAACGGTCTGAAATATAGGAGTTGCATGAAGTGGTGTTCAAAAACATGAAGAGCGTGAAAAGGAGTGAAATATATGAAGAGCTTCAAAAGGTGTGAAATGTAAGAAGAGCTTCAAAAGTTGTCAAAAATGAGATGGGCATGAATCGGTCTGAAAAATAGGAGAAGCATGAAGCGGTGTTGAAAAACATGAAGAGTTTGAAAAGGTTTGAACAATATGAAGTGCTGCAAAAGGTGTCAAAAATAAGAAGAGCATGAAACGGTCTGAAAAATAGGAGGAGCATGAAGAGGTGTTCAAAAACATGAAGAGCCTAAAAGGTATGAAAAATATGAAGAGCTGCAAAAGGTGTGAAAAATATGAAGAGTTACAAAAGGTGTCAAAAATGAGATGTGCATGAAACGGACTGAAAAATAGTAGGAGCATGAAGAGTTGTTGAAAAACATGAAGAGCCTGAAAAGGTGTGAAATATATGAAGAGCTTCAAAAGGTGTCAAAAATATGAGGAGCATGAAACGGTCTGAAAAATAGGAGGAGCATGAAACGGTGTTGAAAAACATGAAGAGCCTGAAAACGTGTGAAAAATATGAAGACCTTCAAAAGGTGTGAAAAATATGAAGAGCTTCAAAAGGTGTCAAAAATGAGATGTGCATGAAACGGACTGAAAAATAGGAGGAGCATGAAGTGGTGTTGAAAAACATGAAGGGCCTGAAAAGGTGTGAAAAATATGAACAGCTTCAAAAGGTGTCAAAAATATGAAGAGCTTCAAAAGGTGTCAAAAAATGAGGAGCATTAAACGGTCTGAAAAATAGGAGAAGCATGAAACGGTGTTAAAAAAACATGAAAAGCCTGAAAAGGTGTGAAATATATGAAGAGCTTCAAAAGGTGTCAAAAATATGAGGAGCATGAAACTGTCTGAAAAATAGGAGGAGCATTTAGCGGTGTTCAAAAACATGAAAAGCCTGAAAAGGTGTGAAAACTATGAAGAGCATCAAAAGTTGTCAAATATATGAGGAGCATGAAACGGTCTGAAAAATAGGAGGAGCATGAAACGTTGTTCAAAAGCATGAAGAGCCTGAAAAGGTGTGAAAAATATGAAGACTTTCAAAATGTGTAAAAAATATGAAGAGCTTCAAAAGGGGTCAAAAATATGAAGAGCTTCAAAAGGGGTCAAAAATTAGATGAGCATGAAATGGTTTGAAAAATAGGAGGAGCATGAGGTACTATTGAAAAACATGAAGAGCCTGAAAAGGTGTGAAATATATGAAGAGCTTCAAAAGGTGTAAAAAATATGAAGAGCTTCAAAAGGTGTCAAAAATATGAGGAGCATGAAGCGGTCTGAAAAATAGGAGGAGCATGAAACGGTGTTCAAAAACATGAAGAGCCTGAAAAGTTGTGAAAAATATGAAGAGATTCAAAAGTTGTGAAATACATGAGGAGCATGAACCGGTCTGAAAAATAGGAGGAGCATGAAGCGGTGTTGAAAAACATGAAGAGCCTGAAAATGTGTGAAAAATATGAAGAGCTTCAAAAGGTGTCAAAAATATAAGGAGCATGAAACGGCCTGAAAAATAGGAGAAGCAAGAAGCGGGGTTGAAAAACATGAAGAGACTGAAAAGCTGTGAAAAATATGAAGAGCTTCAAAAGGTGTGAAAAATATGAGAAGCATGAAACAGCCTGAAATTTAGGGAGAACATGAAGCGGTGTTGCAAAACATGAAGAGCCTGAAAAGGTGTGAAATATATGAAGAGGTTCAAAAGGTGTCAAAAATATGAGGAGCATGAAACGGTCTCAAAAATAGGAGGAGCATGAAGTGGTGTTCAAAAACATGAAGAGCCTGAAAAGGTGTGAAATATATGAAGAGGTTCAAAAGGTGTCAAAAATATGAGGAGCATGAAACGGTCTCAAAAATAGGAGGAGCATGAAGTGGTGTTCAAAAACATGAAGAGCCTGAAAATGTGTGATAAATATGAAGATCTTAAAAAGGTGTCAAAAATATTAAGAGCATGAAACGGTCTGAAAAATAGAAGGAGCATGAAACGGTGTTCATAAACTTGAAGAGACTAAAAGGTGTGAAAAATATGAAGAGCTTCAAAAGGTGTCAAAAATATGAGGAGTATGAAACGTTCTGAAAAATAGGAGTAGCAAGAAACGGTGTTCAAAGACATGAAGAGCCTGAAAATGTGTGAAAAATATGAAAAGCTTCAAAAAGTGTGAAAAATATGAGGAGAATGAAAGGTTCTGAAAAATAGGAGTAGCATGAAACGGTGTTCAAAAGCATGAAGAGCCTGAAAAGGTGTGAAATATATGAAGAGCTTCAAAAGGTGTCAAAAATATGAAGAGCTTCAAACGGTGTGAAATACATGAGGAGCATGAAACGGTCTGAAAAATACGAGGAGCATGAAACGGTGTTCAAAAACAAGAAGAGCCTGAAAACGTGTGAAAAACGTGAAGAGCCTGAAAAGGTGTGAAAATTATGAAGAGCTTCAAAATGTTTAAAAAATATGTGGAGCATGAAAGTGACTGAAAAATAGGAGGAGCATGAAACGGCGTTGAAAAACATGAGGAGAATGAAACGGTCTGAAAAATAGGAGGAGCATGAAACGGTGTTGAAAAACATGAAGAGACTGAAAATGTGTGAAAAATATGAAGAGCTTCAAACGATGTCAAAAACATAGGGAGCATGAAACGGTCTGAAAAATAGGAGGAGCATGAAAAGGTGTTGAAAACATGAAGAGCCTTAAAAGGTGTGAAAAATATGTAGAGCTTAAAAAGGTGTCAAAATATGAGGAGCATGAAACGGTCTGAAAATTAGGAGGAGCATGAAGCTGTGTTGAAAATATGAAGAGCCTGAAGAGGCGTGAAATATATGAAGAGCTTCAAAATGTGTCAAAAATATGAGGAGCATGAAACATTCTGAAAAAGAGGAGGAACACGAAGTGGTGTTGAAATACATGAAGTGCCGGAAAAGGTGTGAAAAATATGAAGAGCTTCAAAAGGTGTCAAAAATATGAGGAGCATGAAACGGTCTGAAAAATAGGAGGAGACATGAAGTGGTGTTGAAAAACATGGAGAGCCTGAAAAGGTGTGAAAAATACGAAGAGCTTAAAAAGCTGTCAAAAATATGAGGAGCATGATACGGTCTGAAATATAAGGGAGCATGAAACGGTGTTCAAAACCACGAGCAGCCTGAAAAGGTGTGAAAAATATGAAGAGCTTAAAAATTTGTGAAAAATATGACGAGCATGAAACGGTCGGAAAAATAGGAGGAGCGTGAAGGGGTGTTCAAAAACATGAAGAGCCTGAAAAGGTGTGAAAAATATGAAAAGCTTCAAAAGGTGTCAAAAATATGAGGAGCATGAAATGATCTGAAATATAGGAGGAGCATGAAGCGGTGTTGAAAAACATGAAGAGCCTGAAAAGTTGTGAAAGAAATGAAGAGCTTCAAAATTTGTCAAATATATGAAGAGCATGAAACGGTCTGAAATTTAGGAGGAGCATGAAGTGGTGTAGAAAAGCATGAACAGACTGAAAAGGTGTTAAAAATATGAACAGCTTCAAAAGGTGTGAAAAATATGAGGATCATGAAACGTTCTCAAAAATAAGAGGAGCATGAAGCGGTGTTGAAAAACATGAAGAGCCTAAAAAGGTATGAATAATATGAAGAGCTTCAAAAGTTGTCAAAAATATGCAGAGCATGAAATGATCTGAAATATAGGAGGAGCATGAAATGGTGCTCAAAAACATGAAGAGCCTGAAAAGGTGTGAATTATATGAAGAGCTTCAAAAGGTGTCAAAAATATGACGAGCATGAAACGGTCTGAAAAATAGGAGGAGCATGAAACGGTGTTCAAAAACATAAAGAGCCTGAAAAGGTGTCAAAAATATTAAGAGCTTCAAAAGGTGTCAAAAATATGAGGAGCATGAAACGGTCGGAAAAATATGAGGAGCATGAAGCGATGTTCAAAAACATGGAGAGCCTGAAAAGGTGTGAAAAATATGAAGAGCTTCAAAAGGTGTCAAAAATATGAGGAGCATGAAACCGTCTGAAGAATAGGAGGAGCATGAATCGGTGTTTAAAACATGAAGAGTCTGAAAAGGTGTGAAAAATATGAAGATCTTCAAAAGGTGTCAAAAACATGAGGAGCATGAAACAGTCTGAAAAATAGGAGGAGTATGAAGTGGTGTTGAGAAACATGAAGAGCCTGAAAAGGTGTGAAAAATATGAAGAGCTTCAAAGGGTGTGAAATTCATGAGGAGCATGAAACGGTCTGAAATATAGGAGGAGCATGAAGCTGGGCTCAAAAACATGAAGAACCTGAAAAGGTGTGAAAAAATGAAGACCTTCAAAAGGTGTCAAAAATATGAGGAGCATTAAACGGTCTGAAAAATAGGAGGAGCATGAAACGGTGTTCAAAAACAAGAAGAGCCTGAAAACGTGTGAAAAACATGAAGAGACTGAAAAGGTGTGAAAATTATGAAGAGGTTCAAAAGGTGTCAAAAATATGAGGAAAATGAAACGGTCTGAAAAATAGGAGGCTCATGAAACGGTGTTGAAAAACATGAAAAGCCTGAAAACGTGTCAAAAATATGAAGAGCTTCAGGCTGGCGGGTAAAGCTGGGAGGTTCCGGCCGGGGGCGCAGGTTGGAGACATGATTGCAATGTGGGCCTTAGGATTTGAGCCAAAGAAAGAAGAAATTACAAAGATGATAGCTGAAACTGACAAAGAAGGAATTGGCACCATTAATTTTGAAGAATTTTTTGCCATAATGAGTGTAAAAATGAGTGAAAAGGATGAAAAAGAAGAAATATTGAAGGCTTTCAAACTATTTGATGATGATGATACAGGAAGTATATCATTGAACAATATCAAGAGGGTTGCTAAGGAGCTAGGGGAAAATTTAACAGATGATGAACTTCAGGAAATGCTTGATGAGGCTGATCATGATGGGGATGGAGAAATAAACAAGGAAGAATTTTTGAAAATGATGCAAAAGACCACTCTTTATTAACACTGTCTTTTGTGCCTTTTGGAAAGTTGTTAACAAGTTTGTATTTGCTATAAGTTCCATAATAGCTGAATATATTCATTTTCAGTGTTTAAGTTTAGATACATAAACTGGTCTCTTGATGTCTAATCCATGTGAGAAGTTACATGTTGCTACCAATATGTTGTTAAATCTATAACATCAAGAAATAAAATGTAGTGACTTCCTTAAACTATGAATCTGAAGAACAGTATTAATTACAAGTGCTATTTTTAGAGCCCCAGTTTCTAAAACTTGGATTTTTTATTTAACTTATGGAACTTGGCCCCACATCATAAGCCAGCCATCACTTTCCCTATTATTTTCATTTTGTGCAACTCTAAAAATGAACATTTGCTTTTTAACTGATTATTCAGATATGTAAAGTCTTAAATAAAACTGGCAGCATCAAAAGGTGTGAAAAATATGAAGAGCTTCAAAAGGTGTCAAAAATGAGATGAGCATGACACTGTCTGAAAAATAGGAGGAGCATGAAATGGTGTTCAAAAACATGAAGAGCCTGAAAAGGTGTGAAAAATATGAAGAGCTCCAAAAGGTGTCAAAAATATGAGGAGCATGAAAACGTCTGAAAAATAGGAGGAGCATGAAGCGATGTTGAAAAATATGAATAGCCTGAAAAAGTGTGAAAAACATGATGAGCTTCAAAAGGTGTGAAAAATATTAAGAGCTTCAAAAGGTGTCAAAAATGAGATGAGCATGAAACGGTCTGAAAAATAGTAGAAGCATGAAGCGGTGTTGAAAAAAATGAAGAGCCTGAAAAGGTGTGAAATACATGAAGAGCTTCAAAAGGTGTCAAAAATACGAGGAGGATGAAACGGTCTGAAAAACAGGAGGAGCATGAAGCAGTGTTGAAAAACATGAAGAGCCTGAAAAGGTGTTAAAAATATGAAGAGCTTCAAAAGTGTCAAAAACATGAGGAGCATGAAACGTTCAGAAATATAGGAGGTGGATGAAGTGGTGTTCAAAATCATGAAGAGCCTGAAAAGGTGTGAAGTATAGGAAGAGTTTCAAAAGTTGTGAAAAGTAAGAAGAGCTTCAAAAGGTGTCAAAAATGAGACAAGCATGAAACGGTCTGAAATATAGGAGTTGCATGAAGTGGTGTTCAAAAACATGAAGAGCGTGAAAAGGTGTGAAATATATGAAGAGCTTCAAAAGGTGTGAAATGTAAGAAGAGCTTCAAAAGTTGTCAAAAATGAGATGGGCATGAATCGGTCTGAAAAATAGGAGAAGCATGAAGCGGTGTTGAAAAACATGAAGAGTTTGAAAAGGTTTGAACAATATGAAGTGCTGCAAAAGGTGTCAAAAATAAGAAGAGCATGAAACGGTCTGAAAAATAGGAGAAGCATGAAGAGGTGTTCAAAAACATGAAGAACCTAAAAGGTGTGAAAAATATGAAGAGCTGCAAAAGGTGTGAAAAATATGAAGAGTTACAAAAGGTGTCAAAAATGAGATGTGCATGAAACGGACTGAAAAATAGTAGGAGCATGAAGAGTTGTTGAAAAACATGAAGAGCCTGAAAAGGTGTGAAATATATGAAGAGCTTCAAAAGGTGTCAAAAATATGAGGAGCATGAAACGGTCTGAAAAATAGGAGGAGCATGAAACGGTGTTGAAAAACATGAAGAGCCGGAAAACGTGTGAAAAATATGAAGACCTTCAAAAGGTGTGAAAAATATGAAGAGCTTCAAAAGGTGTCAAAAATGAGATGTGCATGAAACGGACTGAAAAATAGGAGGAGCATGAAGTGGTGTTGAAAAACATGAAGGACCTGAAAAGGTGTGAAAAATATGAACAGCTTCAAAAGGTGTCAAAAATATGAAGAGCTTCAAAAGGTGTCAAAAAACGAGGAGCATTAAACGGTCTGAAAAATAGGAGAAGCATGAAACGGTGTTAAAAAAACATGAAGAGCCTGAAAAGGTGTGAAATATATGAAGAGATTCAAAAGGTGTCAAAAATATGAGGAGCATGAAACTGTCTTAAAAATAGGAGGAGCATTTAGCGGTGTTCAAAAACATGAAAAGCCTGAAAAGGTGTGAAAACTATGAAGAGCATCAAAAGTTGTCAAATATATGAGGAGCATGAAACGGTCTGAAAAATAGGAGGAGCATGAAACGGTGTTCAAAAGCATGAAGAGCCTGAAAAGGTGTGAAAAATATGAAGACCTTCAAAATGTGTAAAAAATATGAAGAGCTTCAAAAGGGGTCAAAAATATGAAGAGCTTCAAAAGGGGTCAAAAATTAGATGAGCATGAAATGGTTTGAAAAATAGGAGGAGCATGAGGTGCTATTGAAAAACATGAAGAGCCTGAAAAGGTGTGAAATATATGAAGAGCTTCAAAAGGTGTAAAAAATATGAAGAGCTTCAAAAGGTGTCAAAAATATGAGGAGCATGAAGCGGTCTGAAAAATAGGAGTAGCATGAAACGGTGTTCAAAAGCATGAAGAGCCTGAAAAGGTGTGAAATATATGAAGAGCTTCAAAAGGTGTCAAAAATATGAAGAGCTTCAAACGGTGTGAAATACATGAGGAGCATGAAACGGTCTGAAAAATACGAGGAGCATGAAACGGTGTTCAAAAACAAGAAGAGCCTGAAAACGTGTGAAAAACGTGAAGAGCCTGAAAAGGTGTGAAAATTATGAAGAGCTTCAAAAGTGTCAAAAATATGAGGAAAATGAAACGGTCTGAAAAATAGGAGGCTCATGAAACGTTGTTGAAAAACATGAAAAGCCTGAAAACGTGTCAAAAATATGAAGAGCTTCAGGCTGGCGGGTAAAGCTGGGAAGTACCGGCCGGGGGCGCCGGTTGGAGACATGATTGCAATGTGGGCCTTAGGATTTGAGCCAAAGAAAGAAGAAATTAAAAAGATGATACCTGAAACTGACAAAGAAGGAATTTGCACCATTAATTTTGAAGAATTTTTTGCCATAATGAGTGTAAAAATGAGTGAAAGGGATGAAAAAGAAGAAATATTGAAGGCTTTCAAACTATTTGATGATGATGATACAGGAAGCATATCACTGAACAATATCAAGAGGGTTGCTAAGGAGCTAGGGGAAAATTTAACAGATGATGAACTTCAGGAAATGCTTGATGAGGCTGATCATGATGGGGATGGAGAAATAAACAAGGAAGAATTTTTGAAAATGATGCAAAAGACCACTCTTTATTAACACTGTCTTTTGTGCCTTTTGGAAAGTTGTTAACAAGTTTGCATTTGCTATAAGTTCCATAATAGCTGAATATATTCATTTTCAGTGTTTAAGTTTATATACATAAACTGGTCTCTTGATGTCTAATCCATGTGAGAAGTTACATGTTGCTACCAATATGTTGTTAAATCTATAACATCAAGAAATAAAATGTAGTGACTTCCTTAAACTATGAATCTGAAGAACAGTATTAATTACAAGTGCTATTTTTTGAGACCCACGTTCTAAAACTTAGATTTTTTATTTAACTTATGGAAATTGGCCCCACATCATAAGCCAGCCATCACTGTCCCTATTATTTTCCTTTTGTGCAATTCTAAAAATGAACATTTGATTTTAAATGATTATTCAGATATGTAAAGTCTTAAATATAACGGGCAGCATCAAAAGGTGTGAAAAATATGAAGAGCTTCAAAAGGTGTCAAAAATGAGATGAGCATGACACTGTCTGAAAAATAGGAGGAGCATGAAACGGTGTTCAAAAACATGAAGAGACTGAAAAGGTGTGAAAAATATGAAGAGCTTCAAAAGTGTCAAAAACATGAGGAGCATGAAACGTTCAGAAATATAGGAGGTGCATGAAGTGGTGTTCAAAATCATGAAGAGCCTGAAAAGGTGTGAAGTATAGGAAGAGTTTCAAAAGTTGTGAAAAGTAAGAAGAGCTTCAAAAGGTGTCAAAAATGAGACAAGCATGAAACGGTCTGAAATATAGGAGTTGCATGAAGTGGTGTTCAAAAACATGAAGAGCGTGAAAAGGAGTGAAATATATGAAGAGCTTCAAAAGGTGTGAAATGTAAGAAGAGCTTCAAAAGTTGTCAAAAATGAGATGGGCATGAATCGGTCTGAAAAATAGGAGAAGCATGAAGCGGTGTTGAAAAACATGAAGAGTTTGAAAAGGTTTGAACAATATGAAGTGCTGCAAAAGGTGTCAAAAATAAGAAGAGCATGAAACGGTCTGAAAAATAGGAGGAGCATGAAGAGGTGTTCAAAAACATGAAGAGCCTAAAAGGTATGAAAAATATGAAGAGCTGCAAAAGGTGTGAAAAATATGAAGAGTTACAAAAGGTGTCAAAAATGAGATGTGCATGAAACGGACTGAAAAATAGTAGGAGCATGAAGAGTTGTTGAAAAACATGAAGAGCCTGAAAAGGTGTGAAATATATGAAGAGCTTCAAAAGGTGTCAAAAATATGAGGAGCATGAAACGGTCTGAAAAATAGGAGGAGCATGAAACGGTGTTGAAAAACATGAAGAGCCTGAAAACGTGTGAAAAATATGAAGACCTTCAAAAGGTGTGAAAAATATGAAGAGCTTCAAAAGGTGTCAAAAATGAGATGTGCATGAAACGGACTGAAAAATAGGAGGAGCATGAAGTGGTGTTGAAAAACATGAAGGGCCTGAAAAGGTGTGAAAAATATGAACAGCTTCAAAAGGTGTCAAAAATATGAAGAGCTTCAAAAGGTGTCAAAAAATGAGGAGCATTAAACGGTCTGAAAAATAGGAGAAGCATGAAACGGTGTTAAAAAAACATGAAAAGCCTGAAAAGGTGTGAAATATATGAAGAGCTTCAAAAGGTGTCAAAAATATGAGGAGCATGAAACTGTCTGAAAAATAGGAGGAGCATTTAGCGGTGTTCAAAAACATGAAAAGCCTGAAAAGGTGTGAAAACTATGAAGAGCATCAAAAGTTGTCAAATATATGAGGAGCATGAAACGGTCTGAAAAATAGGAGGAGCATGAAACGTTGTTCAAAAGCATGAAGAGCCTGAAAAGGTGTGAAAAATATGAAGACTTTCAAAATGTGTAAAAAATATGAAGAGCTTCAAAAGGGGTCAAAAATATGAAGAGCTTCAAAAGGGGTCAAAAATTAGATGAGCATGAAATGGTTTGAAAAATAGGAGGAGCATGAGGTACTATTGAAAAACATGAAGAGCCTGAAAAGGTGTGAAATATATGAAGAGCTTCAAAAGGTGTAAAAAATATGAAGAGCTTCAAAAGGTGTCAAAAATATGAGGAGCATGAAGCGGTCTGAAAAATAGGAGGAGCATGAAACGGTGTTCAAAAACATGAAGAGCCTGAAAAGTTGTGAAAAATATGAAGAGATTCAAAAGTTGTGAAATACATGAGGAGCATGAACCGGTCTGAAAAATAGGAGGAGCATGAAGCGGTGTTGAAAAACATGAAGAGCCTGAAAATGTGTGAAAAATATGAAGAGCTTCAAAAGGTGTCAAAAATATAAGGAGCATGAAACGGCCTGAAAAATAGGAGAAGCAAGAAGCGGGGTTGAAAAACATGAAGAGACTGAAAAGCTGTGAAAAATATGAAGAGCTTCAAAAGGTGTGAAAAATATGAGAAGCATGAAACAGCCTGAAATTTAGGGAGAACATGAAGCGGTGTTGCAAAACATGAAGAGCCTGAAAAGGTGTGAAATATATGAAGAGGTTCAAAAGGTGTCAAAAATATGAGGAGCATGAAACGGTCTCAAAAATAGGAGGAGCATGAAGTGGTGTTCAAAAACATGAAGAGCCTGAAAAGGTGTGAAATATATGAAGAGGTTCAAAAGGTGTCAAAAATATGAGGAGCATGAAACGGTCTCAAAAATAGGAGGAGCATGAAGTGGTGTTCAAAAACATGAAGAGCCTGAAAATGTGTGATAAATATGAAGATCTTAAAAAGGTGTCAAAAATATTAAGAGCATGAAACGGTCTGAAAAATAGAAGGAGCATGAAACGGTGTTCATAAACTTGAAGAGACTAAAAGGTGTGAAAAATATGAAGAGCTTCAAAAGGTGTCAAAAATATGAGGAGTATGAAACGTTCTGAAAAATAGGAGTAGCAAGAAACGGTGTTCAAAGACATGAAGAGCCTGAAAATGTGTGAAAAATATGAAAAGCTTCAAAAAGTGTGAAAAATATGAGGAGAATGAAAGGTTCTGAAAAATAGGAGTAGCATGAAACGGTGTTCAAAAGCATGAAGAGCCTGAAAAGGTGTGAAATATATGAAGAGCTTCAAAAGGTGTCAAAAATATGAAGAGCTTCAAACGGTGTGAAATACATGAGGAGCATGAAACGGTCTGAAAAATACGAGGAGCATGAAACGGTGTTCAAAAACAAGAAGAGCCTGAAAACGTGTGAAAAACGTGAAGAGCCTGAAAAGGTGTGAAAATTATGAAGAGCTTCAAAATGTTTAAAAAATATGTGGAGCATGAAAGTGACTGAAAAATAGGAGGAGCATGAAACGGCGTTGAAAAACATGAGGAGAATGAAACGGTCTGAAAAATAGGAGGAGCATGAAACGGTGTTGAAAAACATGAAGAGACTGAAAATGTGTGAAAAATATGAAGAGCTTCAAACGATGTCAAAAACATAGGGAGCATGAAACGGTCTGAAAAATAGGAGGAGCATGAAAAGGTGTTGAAAACATGAAGAGCCTTAAAAGGTGTGAAAAATATGTAGAGCTTAAAAAGGTGTCAAAATATGAGGAGCATGAAACGGTCTGAAAATTAGGAGGAGCATGAAGCTGTGTTGAAAATATGAAGAGCCTGAAGAGGCGTGAAATATATGAAGAGCTTCAAAATGTGTCAAAAATATGAGGAGCATGAAACATTCTGAAAAAGAGGAGGAACACGAAGTGGTGTTGAAATACATGAAGTGCCGGAAAAGGTGTGAAAAATATGAAGAGCTTCAAAAGGTGTCAAAAATATGAGGAGCATGAAACGGTCTGAAAAATAGGAGGAGACATGAAGTGGTGTTGAAAAACATGGAGAGCCTGAAAAGGTGTGAAAAATACGAAGAGCTTAAAAAGCTGTCAAAAATATGAGGAGCATGATACGGTCTGAAATATAAGGGAGCATGAAACGGTGTTCAAAACCACGAGCAGCCTGAAAAGGTGTGAAAAATATGAAGAGCTTAAAAATTTGTGAAAAATATGACGAGCATGAAACGGTCGGAAAAATAGGAGGAGCGTGAAGGGGTGTTCAAAAACATGAAGAGCCTGAAAAGGTGTGAAAAATATGAAAAGCTTCAAAAGGTGTCAAAAATATGAGGAGCATGAAATGATCTGAAATATAGGAGGAGCATGAAGCGGTGTTGAAAAACATGAAGAGCCTGAAAAGTTGTGAAAGAAATGAAGAGCTTCAAAATTTGTCAAATATATGAAGAGCATGAAACGGTCTGAAATTTAGGAGGAGCATGAAGTGGTGTAGAAAAGCATGAACAGACTGAAAAGGTGTTAAAAATATGAACAGCTTCAAAAGGTGTGAAAAATATGAGGATCATGAAACGTTCTCAAAAATAAGAGGAGCATGAAGCGGTGTTGAAAAACATGAAGAGCCTAAAAAGGTATGAATAATATGAAGAGCTTCAAAAGTTGTCAAAAATATGCAGAGCATGAAATGATCTGAAATATAGGAGGAGCATGAAATGGTGCTCAAAAACATGAAGAGCCTGAAAAGGTGTGAATTATATGAAGAGCTTCAAAAGGTGTCAAAAATATGACGAGCATGAAACGGTCTGAAAAATAGGAGGAGCATGAAACGGTGTTCAAAAACATAAAGAGCCTGAAAAGGTGTCAAAAATATTAAGAGCTTCAAAAGGTGTCAAAAATATGAGGAGCATGAAACGGTCGGAAAAATATGAGGAGCATGAAGCGATGTTCAAAAACATGGAGAGCCTGAAAAGGTGTGAAAAATATGAAGAGCTTCAAAAGGTGTCAAAAATATGAGGAGCATGAAACCGTCTGAAGAATAGGAGGAGCATGAATCGGTGTTTAAAACATGAAGAGTCTGAAAAGGTGTGAAAAATATGAAGATCTTCAAAAGGTGTCAAAAACATGAGGAGCATGAAACAGTCTGAAAAATAGGAGGAGTATGAAGTGGTGTTGAGAAACATGAAGAGCCTGAAAAGGTGTGAAAAATATGAAGAGCTTCAAAGGGTGTGAAATTCATGAGGAGCATGAAACGGTCTGAAATATAGGAGGAGCATGAAGCTGGGCTCAAAAACATGAAGAACCTGAAAAGGTGTGAAAAAATGAAGACCTTCAAAAGGTGTCAAAAATATGAGGAGCATTAAACGGTCTGAAAAATAGGAGGAGCATGAAACGGTGTTCAAAAACAAGAAGAGCCTGAAAACGTGTGAAAAACATGAAGAGACTGAAAAGGTGTGAAAATTATGAAGAGGTTCAAAAGGTGTCAAAAATATGAGGAAAATGAAACGGTCTGAAAAATAGGAGGCTCATGAAACGGTGTTGAAAAACATGAAAAGCCTGAAAACGTGTCAAAAATATGAAGAGCTTCAGGCTGGCGGGTAAAGCTGGGAGGTTCCGGCCGGGGGCGCAGGTTGGAGACATGATTGCAATGTGGGCCTTAGGATTTGAGCCAAAGAAAGAAGAAATTACAAAGATGATAGCTGAAACTGACAAAGAAGGAATTGGCACCATTAATTTTGAAGAATTTTTTGCCATAATGAGTGTAAAAATGAGTGAAAAGGATGAAAAAGAAGAAATATTGAAGGCTTTCAAACTATTTGATGATGATGATACAGGAAGTATATCATTGAACAATATCAAGAGGGTTGCTAAGGAGCTAGGGGAAAATTTAACAGATGATGAACTTCAGGAAATGCTTGATGAGGCTGATCATGATGGGGATGGAGAAATAAACAAGGAAGAATTTTTGAAAATGATGCAAAAGACCACTCTTTATTAACACTGTCTTTTGTGCCTTTTGGAAAGTTGTTAACAAGTTTGTATTTGCTATAAGTTCCATAATAGCTGAATATATTCATTTTCAGTGTTTAAGTTTAGATACATAAACTGGTCTCTTGATGTCTAATCCATGTGAGAAGTTACATGTTGCTACCAATATGTTGTTAAATCTATAACATCAAGAAATAAAATGTAGTGACTTCCTTAAACTATGAATCTGAAGAACAGTATTAATTACAAGTGCTATTTTTAGAGCCCCAGTTTCTAAAACTTGGATTTTTTATTTAACTTATGGAACTTGGCCCCACATCATAAGCCAGCCATCACTTTCCCTATTATTTTCATTTTGTGCAACTCTAAAAATGAACATTTGCTTTTTAACTGATTATTCAGATATGTAAAGTCTTAAATAAAACTGGCAGCATCAAAAGGTGTGAAAAATATGAAGAGCTTCAAAAGGTGTCAAAAATGAGATGAGCATGACACTGTCTGAAAAATAGGAGGAGCATGAAATGGTGTTCAAAAACATGAAGAGCCTGAAAAGGTGTGAAAAATATGAAGAGCTCCAAAAGGTGTCAAAAATATGAGGAGCATGAAAACGTCTGAAAAATAGGAGGAGCATGAAGCGATGTTGAAAAATATGAATAGCCTGAAAAAGTGTGAAAAACATGATGAGCTTCAAAAGGTGTGAAAAATATTAAGAGCTTCAAAAGGTGTCAAAAATGAGATGAGCATGAAACGGTCTGAAAAATAGTAGAAGCATGAAGCGGTGTTGAAAAAAATGAAGAGCCTGAAAAGGTGTGAAATACATGAAGAGCTTCAAAAGGTGTCAAAAATACGAGGAGGATGAAACGGTCTGAAAAACAGGAGGAGCATGAAGCAGTGTTGAAAAACATGAAGAGCCTGAAAAGGTGTTAAAAATATGAAGAGCTTCAAAAGTGTCAAAAACATGAGGAGCATGAAACGTTCAGAAATATAGGAGGTGGATGAAGTGGTGTTCAAAATCATGAAGAGCCTGAAAAGGTGTGAAGTATAGGAAGAGTTTCAAAAGTTGTGAAAAGTAAGAAGAGCTTCAAAAGGTGTCAAAAATGAGACAAGCATGAAACGGTCTGAAATATAGGAGTTGCATGAAGTGGTGTTCAAAAACATGAAGAGCGTGAAAAGGTGTGAAATATATGAAGAGCTTCAAAAGGTGTGAAATGTAAGAAGAGCTTCAAAAGTTGTCAAAAATGAGATGGGCATGAATCGGTCTGAAAAATAGGAGAAGCATGAAGCGGTGTTGAAAAACATGAAGAGTTTGAAAAGGTTTGAACAATATGAAGTGCTGCAAAAGGTGTCAAAAATAAGAAGAGCATGAAACGGTCTGAAAAATAGGAGAAGCATGAAGAGGTGTTCAAAAACATGAAGAACCTAAAAGGTGTGAAAAATATGAAGAGCTGCAAAAGGTGTGAAAAATATGAAGAGTTACAAAAGGTGTCAAAAATGAGATGTGCATGAAACGGACTGAAAAATAGTAGGAGCATGAAGAGTTGTTGAAAAACATGAAGAGCCTGAAAAGGTGTGAAATATATGAAGAGCTTCAAAAGGTGTCAAAAATATGAGGAGCATGAAACGGTCTGAAAAATAGGAGGAGCATGAAACGGTGTTGAAAAACATGAAGAGCCGGAAAACGTGTGAAAAATATGAAGACCTTCAAAAGGTGTGAAAAATATGAAGAGCTTCAAAAGGTGTCAAAAATGAGATGTGCATGAAACGGACTGAAAAATAGGAGGAGCATGAAGTGGTGTTGAAAAACATGAAGGACCTGAAAAGGTGTGAAAAATATGAACAGCTTCAAAAGGTGTCAAAAATATGAAGAGCTTCAAAAGGTGTCAAAAAACGAGGAGCATTAAACGGTCTGAAAAATAGGAGAAGCATGAAACGGTGTTAAAAAAACATGAAGAGCCTGAAAAGGTGTGAAATATATGAAGAGATTCAAAAGGTGTCAAAAATATGAGGAGCATGAAACTGTCTTAAAAATAGGAGGAGCATTTAGCGGTGTTCAAAAACATGAAAAGCCTGAAAAGGTGTGAAAACTATGAAGAGCATCAAAAGTTGTCAAATATATGAGGAGCATGAAACGGTCTGAAAAATAGGAGGAGCATGAAACGGTGTTCAAAAGCATGAAGAGCCTGAAAAGGTGTGAAAAATATGAAGACCTTCAAAATGTGTAAAAAATATGAAGAGCTTCAAAAGGGGTCAAAAATATGAAGAGCTTCAAAAGGGGTCAAAAATTAGATGAGCATGAAATGGTTTGAAAAATAGGAGGAGCATGAGGTGCTATTGAAAAACATGAAGAGCCTGAAAAGGTGTGAAATATATGAAGAGCTTCAAAAGGTGTAAAAAATATGAAGAGCTTCAAAAGGTGTCAAAAATATGAGGAGCATGAAGCGGTCTGAAAAATAGGAGGAGCATGAAACGGTGTTCAAAAACATGAAGAGCCTGAAAAGTTGTGAAAAATATGAAGAGATTCAAAAGTTGTGAAATACATGAGGAGCATGAACCGGTCTGAAAAATAGGAGGAGCATGAAGCGGTGTTGAAAAACATGAAGAGCCTGAAAAAGTGTGAAAAATATGAAGAGCTTCAAAAGGTGTCAAAAATATAAGGAGCATGAAACGGCCTGAAAAAATAGGAGAAGCAAGAAGCGGGGTTGAAAAACATGAAGAGACTGAAAAGCTGTGAAAAATATGAAGAGCTTCAAAAGGTGTGAAAAATATGAGAAGCATGAAACAGCCTGAAATTTAGGGAGAACATGAAGCGGTGTTGAAAAACATGAAGAGCCTGAAAAGGTGTGAAAAATATGAAGAGCTTCAAAAGGTGTCAAAAATATGAGGAGCATGAAGTGGTGTTGAAAAACATGAAGAGCCTGAAAAGGTGTGAAATATATGAAGAGGTTCAAAAGGTGTCAAAAATATGAGGAGCATGAAACGGTCTCAAAAATAGGAGGAGCATGAAGTGGTGTTCAAAAACATGAAGAGCCTGAAAAGGTGTGAAATATATGAAGAGGTTCAAAAGGTGTCAAAAATATGAGGAGCATGAAACGGTCTCAAAAATAGGAGGAGCATGAAGTGGTGTTCAAAAACATGAAGAGCCTGAAAATGTGTGATAAATATGAAGATCTTAAAAAGGTGTCAAAAATATTAAGAGCATGAAACGGTCTGAAAAATAGAAGGAGCATGAAACGGTGTTCATAACCTTGAAGAGACTAAAAGGTGTGAAAAATATGAAGAGCTTCAAAAGGTGTCAAAAATATGAGGAGTATGAAACGTTCTGAAAAATAGGAGTAGCAAGAAACGGTGTTCAAAGACATGAAGAGCCTGAAAATGTGTGAAAAATATGAAAAGCTTCAAAAAGTGTGAAAAATATGAGGAGAATGAAAGGTTCTGAAAAATAGGAGTAGCATGAAACGGTGTTCAAAAGCATGAAGAGCCTGAAAAGGTGTGAAATATATGAAGAGCTTCAAAAGGTGTCAAAAATATGAAGAGCTTCAAACGGTGTGAAATACATGAGGAGCATGAAACGGTCTGAAAAATACGAGGAGCATGAAACGGTGTTCAAAAACAAGAAGAGCCTGAAAACGTGTGAAAAACATGAAGAGCCTGAAAAGGTGTGAAAATTATGAAGAGCTTCAAAAGTGTCAAAAATATGAGGAAAATGAAACGGTCTGAAAAATAGGAGGCTCATGAAACGTTGTTGAAAAACATGAAAAGCCTGAAAACGTGTCAAAAATATGAAGAGCTTCAGGCTGGCGGGTAAAGCTGGGAAGTACCGGCCGGGGGCGCCGGTTGGAGACATGATTGCAATGTGGGCCTTAGGATTTGAGCCAAAGAAAGAAGAAATTAAAAAGATGATAGCTGAAACTGACAAAGAAGGAATTTGCACCATTAATTTTGAAGAATTTTTTGCCATAATGAGTGTAAAAATGAGTGAAAGGGATGAAAAAGAAGAAATATTGAAGGCTTTCAAACTATTTGATGATGATGATACAGGAAGCATATCACTGAACAATATCAAGAGGGTTGCTAAGGAGCTAGGGGAAAATTTAACAGATGATGAACTTCAGGAAATGCTTGATGAGGCTGATCATGATGGGGATGGAGAAATAAACAAGGAAGAATTTTTGAAAATGATGCAAAAGACCACTCTTTATTAACACTGTCTTTTGTGCCTTTTGGAAAGTTGTTAACAAGTTTGCATTTGCTATAAGTTCCATAATAGCTGAATATATTCATTTTCAGTGTTTAAGTTTATATACATAAACTGGTCTCTTGATGTCTAATCCATGTGAGAAGTTACATGTTGCTACCAATATGTTGTTAAATCTATAACATCAAGAAATAAAATGTAGTGACTTCCTTAAACTATGAATCTGAAGAACAGTATTAATTACAAGTGCTATTTTTTGAGACCCACGTTCTAAAACTTAGATTTTTTATTTAACTTATGGAAATTGGCCCCACATCATAAGCCAGCCATCACTGTCCCTATTATTTTCCTTTTGTGCAATTCTAAAAATGAACATTTGATTTTAAATGATTATTCAGATATGTAAAGTCTTAAATATAACCGGCAGCATCAAAAGGTGTGAAAAATATGAAGAGCTTCAAAAGGTGTCAAAAATGAGATGAGCATGACACTGTCTGAAAAATAGGAGGAGCATGAAATGGTGTTCAAAAACATGAAGAGCCTGAAAAGGTGTGACATCCATGAAGAGCTTCAAAAGGTGTGAAAAATATGAGGAGCATGAAACGGTCTGAAAAATAGGAGGAGCATGAAGTGGTGTTGAAAAACATAAAGAGCTTGAAAAGGTGTGAAAAATATGAGAAGCATTAAACGGTCTGAAAAATAGGAGGAGCATGAAGCGGTGTTGAAAAACATGAAGAGACTGAAAACGTGTGAAAAATATTAAGAGCTTCAAAAGGTGTCAAAAATATGAGGAGCATGAAACGGTCTGAAAAATAGGAGGAGCATGAAGTAGTGTTGAAAAACATGAAGAGCCTGAAAAGGGGTGAAAAATATGAAGAGCTTCAAGAGGTGTGAAAAATATGAGGAGCATTAAACGGTCTGAAAAATAGGAGGAGCATGAAGCGGTGTTGAAAAACATGAAGAGCCTGAAAAAGTGTGAAAAATATGAGGAGCTTGAAAAGAAGTGAAATACATGAGTAGCATTAAACGGTCTGAAAAATAGGAGGAGCATGAAGCGGTGTTGAAAAACATGAAGAGCCTGAAAAGGGGTGAAAAATATGAAGAGCTTCAAGAGGTGTGAAAAATATGAGGAGCATTAAACGGTCTGAAAAATAGGAGGAGCATGAAGCGGTTTTCAAAAACATGAAGAGCCTGAAAAAGTGTGAAAAATATGAGGAGCTTGAAAAGAAGTGAATTACATGAGGAGCATTAAACGGTCTGAAAAATAGGAGGAGCATGAAGCGGTGTTGAAAAACATGAAGAGCCTGAATATGTGTGAAAAATATGAAGAGCTTCAAAAGCTGTCAAAAATGAGATGAGCATGACACTGTCTGAAAAATAGGAGGAGCATGAGGCGGTGTTGAAAAACATGAAGAGCCTGAAAATGTGTGAAATATATGAAGAGCTTCAAAAGGTGTCAAAAATATGAGGATCTTAAAACGGTCTCAAAAATAGGAGGAGCATGAAGGGCTGTTCAAAAACATGAAGAGCCTAAAAAGTTATGAATAATATGAAGAGCTTCAAAAGGTGTCAAAAATATGAGGAGCATGAAACGGTCTGAAAAATCGGAGGAGCATGAAACGGTGCTCAAAAACATGAAGGGCCTGAAAAGGTGTGAATTATATGAAGAGCTTCAAAAGGTGTCAAAAATATGAAGAGCTTCAAAAGGTGTCAAAAATACGAGGAGCATGAAACTGTCTGAAAAATAGGAGGAGCTTGAAAATGTGTTGAAAAACATGAAGAGTCTGAAAAGGTGTGAAAAAATATGAAGGTCTTCAAAACGTGTGAAAAATATGAAGAGCTTCAAAAGGTGTCAAAAATGTGAGGGGCATGAAACAGTGTGAAAAATACTAGGAGTATGAAACGGTGTTCAAAAACATGAAGAGCCTGAAAAGGTGTGAAATATATGAAGAGCTTCAAAAAGTGTGAAAAATATGAGGAGAATGAAACGTTCTGAAAAATAGGAGTAGCATGAAACGGTGTTCAAAAACATGAAGAGCCTGAAAAGGTGTGAAAAATATGAAGAGCTTCAAAAGGTGTCAAAAATATGAAGAGCTTCAAAAGCTGTCAAAAATAGGAGGAGCATGAAACGGTCTGAAAAATAGGAGGAACATCGAACGGTGTTCAAAAACATGAAGAGCCTGAAAAGGTGTGAAATATATGAAGAGCTTCAAAAGGTGTCAAAAATATGAGGATCTTAAAACGGTCTCAAAAATAGGAGGAGCATGAAGGGCTGTTCAAAAACATGAAGAGCCTGAAAAGGTGTGAAATATATGAAGAGCTTCAAAAGGTGTCAAAAATATGAGGAGCATGAAACAGTGTGAAAAATACTAGGAGCATGAAAAGCTGTTGAAAAACATGAAGTGTCTGAAAAGGTGCGAAACATATGAAGAGCTTCAAAAGGTGTCAAAAATATGAGGAGCATGAAACGGTCTGAAAAATAGGAGGAGCATGAAGCGGTGTTCAAAAACATGAAGCCTGAAATGGTGTGAAAAATATGAAGAGCTTCAAAAGGTTTGAAAAATAGGAGGAACATGAAACGGTCTGAAAAATAGGAGGAGCATGAAGCAGTGTTGAAAAACATGAAGAGCCTGAAAAGGTGTGAGAAATATGAAGAGCTTCAAAAGGTTTCAAAAATATGAGGGGCACGAAACGTTCTGAAAAATAGGAGGAGCATGAAGTGGTGTTGAAAAACATGAAAAGCCTGATAAGGTGTCAAATATATGAAGAGCTTCAAAAGGTATGAAAAATATGAAGAGCATGAAACGGTCTGAAAATAGGAGGAGCATGAAGCAGTGTTGAAAAACATGAAGAGCCTCAAAAGATGTGAAAAATATGAAGAGCTTCAAAATGTTTAAAAAATATGTGGAGCATGAAAGTGACTGAAAAATAGGAGGAGCATGAAACGGCGTTGAAAAACATGAGGAGAATGAAACGGTCTGAAAAATAGGAGGAGCATGAAACGGTGTTGAAATACATGAAGAGACTGAAAATGTGTGAAAAATATGAAGAGCTTCAAACGATGTCAAAAACATAGGGAGCATGAAACGGTCTGAAAAATAGGAGGAGCATGAAAAGGTGTTGAAAACATGAAGAGCCTTAAAAGGTGTGAAAAATATGTAGAGCTTAAAAAGGTGTCAAAATATGAGGAGCATGAAACGGTCTGAAAATTAGGAGGAGCATGAAGCTGTGTTGAAAATATGAAGAGCCTGAAGAGGCGTGAAATATATGAAGAGCTTCAAAATGTGTCAAAAATATGAGGAGCATGAAACATTCTGAAAAAGAGGAGGAACACGAAGTGGTGTTGAAATACATGAAGTGCCGGAAAAGGTGTGAAAAATATGAAGAGCTTCAAAAGGTGTCAAAAATATGAGGAGCATGAAACGGTCTGAAAAATAGGAGGAGACATGAAGTGGTGTTGAAAAACATGGAGAGCCTGAAAAGGTGTGAAAAATATGAAGAGCTTAAAAAGCTGTCAAAAATATGAGGAGCATGATACGGTCTGAAATATAAGGGAGCATGAAACTGTGTTCAAAACCACGAGCAGCCTGAAAAGGTGTGAAAAATATGAAGAGCTTAAAAATGTGTGAAAAACATGACGAGCATGAAACGGTCGGAAAAATAGGAGGAGCGTGAAGGGGTGTTCAAAAACATGAAGAGCCTGAAAAGGTGTGAAAAATATGAAAAGCTTCAAAAGGTGTCAAAAATATGAGGAGCATGAAATGATCTGAAATATAGGAGGAGCATGAAGCGGTGTTGAAAAACATGAAGAGCCTGAAAAGTTGTGAAAGAAATGAAGAGCTTCAAAATTTGTCAAATATATGAAGAGCATGAAACGTTCTGAAATTTAGGAGGAGCATGAAGTGGTGTAGAAAAGCATGAACAGACTGAAAAGGTGTTAAAAATATGAACAGCTTCAAAAGGTGTGAAAAATATGAGGATCATGAAACGTTCTCAAAAATAAGAGGAGCATGAAGCGGTGTTGAAAAACATGAAGAGCCTAAAAAGGTATGAATAATATGAAGAGCTTCAAAAGTTGTCAAAAATATGCAGAGCATGAAATGATCTGAAATATAGGAGGAGCATGAAATGGTGCTCAAAAACATGAAGAGCCTGAAAAGGTGTGAATTATATGAAGAGCTTCAAAAGGTGTCAAAAATATGACGAGCATGAAACGGTCTGAAAAATAGGAGGAGCATGAAACGGTGTTCAAAAACATAAAGAGCCTGAAAAGGTGTCAAAAATATTAATAGCTTCAAAAGGTGTCAAAAATATGAGGAGCATGAAACGGTCGGAAAAATATGAGGAGCATGAAGCGATGTTCAAAAACATGGAGAGCCTGAAAAGGTGTGAAAAATATGAAGAGCTTCAAAAGGTGTCAAAAATATGAGGAGCATGAAACCGTCTGAAGAATAGGAGGAGCATGAATCGGTGTTTAAAACATGAAGAGTCTGAAAAGGTGTGAAAAATATGAAGATCTTCAAAAGGTGTCAAAAACATGAGGAGCATGAAACAGTCTGAAAAATAGGAGGAGTATGAAGTGGTGTTGAGAAACATGAAGAGCCTGAAAAGGTGTGAAAAATATGAAGAGCTTCAAAGGGTGTGAAATTCATGAGGAGCATGAAACGGTCTGAAATATAGGAGGAGCATGAAGCTGGGCTCAAAAACATGAAGAACCTGAAAAGGTGTGAAAAAATGAAGACCTTCAAAAGGTGTCAAAAATATGAGGAACATGAAACGGTCTCAAAAATAGGAGGAGCATGAAGTGGTGTTCAAAAACATGAAGAGCCTGAAAAGGTGTGAAATATATGAAGAGGTTCAAAAGGTGTCAAAAATATGAGGAGCATGAAACGGTCTCAAAAATAGGAGGAGCATGAAGTGGTGTTCAAAAACATGAAGAGCCTGAAAAGGTGTGAAATATATGAAGAGGTTCAAAAGGTGTCAAAAATATGAGGAGCATGAAACGGTCTCAAAAATAGGAGGAGCATGAAGTGGTGTTCAAAAACATGAAGAGCCTGAAAATGTGTGATAAATATGAAGATCTTAAAAAGGTGTCAAAAATATTAAGAGCATGAAACGGTCTGAAAAATAGAAGGAGCATGAAACGGTGTTCATAAACTTGAAGAGACTAAAAGGTGTGAAAAATATGAAGAGCTTCAAAAGGTGTCAAAAATATGAGGAGTATGAAACGTTCTGAAAAATAGGAGTAGCAAGAAACGGTGTTCAAAGACATGAAGAGCCTGAAAATGTGTGAAAAATATGAAAAGCTTCAAAAAGTGTGAAAAATATGAGGAGAATGAAAGGTTCTGAAAAATAGGAGTAGCATGAAACGGTGTTCAAAAGCATGAAGAGCCTGAAAAGGTGTGAAATATATGAAGAGCTTCAAAAGGTGTCAAAAATATGAAGAGCTTCAAACGGTGTGAAATACATGAGGAGCATGAAACGGTCTGAAAAATACGAGGAGCATGAAACGGTGTTCAAAAACAAGAAGAGCCTGAAAACGTGTGAAAAACGTGAAGAGCCTGAAAAGGTGTGAAAATTATGAAGAGCTTCAAAAGTGTCAAAAATATGAGGAAAATGAAACGGTCTGAAAAATAGGAGGCTCATGAAACGTTGTTGAAAAACATGAAAAGCCTGAAAACGTGTCAAAAATATGAAGAGCTTCAGGCTGGCGGGTAAAGCTGGGAAGTACCGGCCGGGGGCGCCGGTTGGAGACATGATTGCAATGTGGGCCTTAGGATTTGAGCCAAAGAAAGAAGAAATTAAAAAGATGATACCTGAAACTGACAAAGAAGGAATTTGCACCATTAATTTTGAAGAATTTTTTGCCATAATGAGTGTAAAAATGAGTGAAAGGGATGAAAAAGAAGAAATATTGAAGGCTTTCAAACTATTTGATGATGATGATACAGGAAGCATATCACTGAACAATATCAAGAGGGTTGCTAAGGAGCTAGGGGAAAATTTAACAGATGATGAACTTCAGGAAATGCTTGATGAGGCTGATCATGATGGGGATGGAGAAATAAACAAGGAAGAATTTTTGAAAATGATGCAAAAGACCACTCTTTATTAACACTGTCTTTTGTGCCTTTTGGAAAGTTGTTAACAAGTTTGCATTTGCTATAAGTTCCATAATAGCTGAATATATTCATTTTCAGTGTTTAAGTTTATATACATAAACTGGTCTCTTGATGTCTAATCCATGTGAGAAGTTACATGTTGCTACCAATATGTTGTTAAATCTATAACATCAAGAAATAAAATGTAGTGACTTCCTTAAACTATGAATCTGAAGAACAGTATTAATTACAAGTGCTATTTTTTGAGACCCACGTTCTAAAACTTAGATTTTTTATTTAACTTATGGAAATTGGCCCCACATCATAAGCCAGCCATCACTGTCCCTATTATTTTCCTTTTGTGCAATTCTAAAAATGAACATTTGATTTTAAATGATTATTCAGATATGTAAAGTCTTAAATATAACGGGCAGCATCAAAAGGTGTGAAAAATATGAAGAGCTTCAAAAGGTGTCAAAAATGAGATGAGCATGACACTGTCTGAAAAATAGGAGGAGCATGAAACGGTGTTCAAAAACATGAAGAGACTGAAAAGGTGTGAAAAATATGAAGAGCTTCAAAAGTGTCAAAAACATGAGGAGCATGAAACGTTCAGAAATATAGGAGGTGCATGAAGTGGTGTTCAAAATCATGAAGAGCCTGAAAAGGTGTGAAGTATAGGAAGAGTTTCAAAAGTTGTGAAAAGTAAGAAGAGCTTCAAAAGGTGTCAAAAATGAGACAAGCATGAAACGGTCTGAAATATAGGAGTTGCATGAAGTGGTGTTCAAAAACATGAAGAGCGTGAAAAGGAGTGAAATATATGAAGAGCTTCAAAAGGTGTGAAATGTAAGAAGAGCTTCAAAAGTTGTCAAAAATGAGATGGGCATGAATCGGTCTGAAAAATAGGAGAAGCATGAAGCGGTGTTGAAAAACATGAAGAGTTTGAAAAGGTTTGAACAATATGAAGTGCTGCAAAAGGTGTCAAAAATAAGAAGAGCATGAAACGGTCTGAAAAATAGGAGGAGCATGAAGAGGTGTTCAAAAACATGAAGAGCCTAAAAGGTATGAAAAATATGAAGAGCTGCAAAAGGTGTGAAAAATATGAAGAGTTACAAAAGGTGTCAAAAATGAGATGTGCATGAAACGGACTGAAAAATAGTAGGAGCATGAAGAGTTGTTGAAAAACATGAAGAGCCTGAAAAGGTGTGAAATATATGAAGAGCTTCAAAAGGTGTCAAAAATATGAGGAGCATGAAACGGTCTGAAAAATAGAAGGAGCATGAAACGGTGTTGAAAAACATGAAGAGCCTGAAAACGTGTGAAAAATATGAAGACCTTCAAAAGGTGTGAAAAATATGAAGAGCTTCAAAAGGTGTCAAAAATGAGATGTGCATGAAACGGACTGAAAAATAGGAGGAGCATGAAGTGGTGTTGAAAAACATGAAGGGCCTGAAAAGGTGTGAAAAATATGAACAGCTTCAAAAGGTGTCAAAAATATGAAGAGCTTCAAAAGGTGTCAAAAAATGAGGAGCATTAAACGGTCTGAAAAATAGGAGAAGCATGAAACGGTGTTAAAAAAACATGAAAAGCCTGAAAAGGTGTGAAATATATGAAGAGCTTCAAAAGGTGTCAAAAATATGAGGAGCATGAAACTGTCTGAAAAATAGGAGGAGCATTTAGCGGTGTTCAAAAACATGAAAAGCCTGAAAAGGTGTGAAAACTATGAAGAGCATCAAAAGTTGTCAAATATATGAGGAGCATGAAACGGTCTGAAAAATAGGAGGAGCATGAAACGTTGTTCAAAAGCATGAAGAGCCTGAAAAGGTGTGAAAAATATGAAGACTTTCAAAATGTGTAAAAAATATGAAGAGCTTCAAAAGGGGTCAAAAATATGAAGAGCTTCAAAAGGGGTCAAAAATTAGATGAGCATGAAATGGTTTGAAAAATAGGAGGAGCATGAGGTACTATTGAAAAACATGAAGAGCCTGAAAAGGTGTGAAATATATGAAGAGCTTCAAAAGGTGTAAAAAATATGAAGAGCTTCAAAAGGTGTCAAAAATATGAGGAGCATGAAGCGGTCTGAAAAATAGGAGGAGCATGAAACGGTGTTCAAAAACATGAAGAGCCTGAAAAGTTGTGAAAAATATGAAGAGATTCAAAAGTTGTGAAATACATGAGGAGCATGAACCGGTCTGAAAAATAGGAGGAGCATGAAGCGGTGTTGAAAAACATGAAGAGCCTGAAAATGTGTGAAAAATATGAAGAGCTTCAAAAGGTGTCAAAAATATAAGGAGCATGAAACGGCCTGAAAAATAGGAGAAGCAAGAAGCGGGGTTGAAAAACATGAAGAGACTGAAAAGCTGTGAAAAATATGAAGAGCTTCAAAAGGTGTGAAAAATATGAGAAGCATGAAACAGCCTGAAATTTAGGGAGAACATGAAGCGGTGTTGCAAAACATGAAGAGCCTGAAAAGATGTGAAATATATGAAGAGGTTCAAAAGGTGTCAAAAATATGAGGAGCATGAAACGGTCTCAAAAATAGGAGGAGCATGAAGTGGTGTTCAAAAACATGAAGAGCCTGAAAAGGTGTGAAATATATGAAGAGGTTCAAAAGGTGTCAAAAATATGAGGAGCATGAAACGGTCTCAAAAATAGGAGGAGCATGAAGTGGTGTTCAAAAACATGAAGAGCCTGAAAATGTGTGATAAATATGAAGATCTTAAAAAGGTGTCAAAAATATTAAGAGCATGAAACGGTCTGAAAAATAGAAGGAGCATGAAACGGTGTTCATAAACTTGAAGAGACTAAAAGGTGTGAAAAATATGAAGAGCTTCAAAAGGTGTCAAAAATATGAGGAGTATGAAACGTTCTGAAAAATAGGAGTAGCAAGAAACGGTGTTCAAAGACATGAAGAGCCTGAAAATGTGTGAAAAATATGAAAAGCTTCAAAAAGTGTGAAAAATATGAGGAGAATGAAAGGTTCTGAAAAATAGGAGTAGCATGAAACGGTGTTCAAAAGCATGAAGAGCCTGAAAAGGTGTGAAATATATGAAGAGCTTCAAAAGGTGTCAAAAATATGAAGAGCTTCAAACGGTGTGAAATACATGAGGAGCATGAAACGGTCTGAAAAATACGAGGAGCATGAAACGGTGTTCAAAAACAAGAAGAGCCTGAAAACGTGTGAAAAACGTGAAGAGCCTGAAAAGGTGTGAAAATTATGAAGAGCTTCAAAAGTGTCAAAAATATGAGGAAAATGAAACGGTCTGAAAAATAGGAGGCTCATGAAACGTTGTTGAAAAACATGAAAAGCCTGAAAACGTGTCAAAAATATGAAGAGCTTCAGGCTGGCGGGTAAAGCTGGGAAGTACCGGCCGGGGGCGCCGGTTGGAGACATGATTGCAATGTGGGCCTTAGGATTTGAGCCAAAGAAAGAAGAAATTAAAAAGATGATACCTGAAACTGACAAAGAAGGAATTTGCACCATTAATTTTGAAGAATTTTTTGCCATAATGAGTGTAAAAATGAGTGAAAGGGATGAAAAAGAAGAAATATTGAAGGCTTTCAAACTATTTGATGATGATGATACAGGAAGCATATCACTGAACAATATCAAGAGGGTTGCTAAGGAGCTAGGGGAAAATTTAACAGATGATGAACTTCAGGAAATGCTTGATGAGGCTGATCATGATGGGGATGGAGAAATAAACAAGGAAGAATTTTTGAAAATGATGCAAAAGACCACTCTTTATTAACACTGTCTTTTGTGCCTTTTGGAAAGTTGTTAACAAGTTTGCATTTGCTATAAGTTCCATAATAGCTGAATATATTCATTTTCAGTGTTTAAGTTTATATACATAAACTGGTCTCTTGATGTCTAATCCATGTGAGAAGTTACATGTTGCTACCAATATGTTGTTAAATCTATAACATCAAGAAATAAAATGTAGTGACTTCCTTAAACTATGAATCTGAAGAACAGTATTAATTACAAGTGCTATTTTTTGAGACCCACGTTCTAAAACTTAGATTTTTTATTTAACTTATGGAAATTGGCCCCACATCATAAGCCAGCCATCACTGTCCCTATTATTTTCCTTTTGTGCAATTCTAAAAATGAACATTTGATTTTAAATGATTATTCAGATATGTAAAGTCTTAAATATAACGGGCAGCATCAAAAGGTGTGAAAAATATGAAGAGCTTCAAAAGGTGTCAAAAATGAGATGAGCATGACACTGTCTGAAAAATAGGAGGAGCATGAAACGGTGTTCAAAAACATGAAGAGACTGAAAAGGTGTGAAAAATATGAAGAGCTTCAAAAGTGTCAAAAACATGAGGAGCATGAAACGTTCAGAAATATAGGAGGTGCATGAAGTGGTGTTCAAAATCATGAAGAGCCTGAAAAGGTGTGAAGTATAGGAAGAGTTTCAAAAGTTGTGAAAAGTAAGAAGAGCTTCAAAAGGTGTCAAAAATGAGACAAGCATGAAACGGTCTGAAATATAGGAGTTGCATGAAGTGGTGTTCAAAAACATGAAGAGCGTGAAAAGGAGTGAAATATATGAAGAGCTTCAAAAGGTGTGAAATGTAAGAAGAGCTTCAAAAGTTGTCAAAAATGAGATGGGCATGAATCGGTCTGAAAAATAGGAGAAGCATGAAGCGGTGTTGAAAAACATGAAGAGTTTGAAAAGGTTTGAACAATATGAAGTGCTGCAAAAGGTGTCAAAAATAAGAAGAGCATGAAACGGTCTGAAAAATAGGAGGAGCATGAAGAGGTGTTCAAAAACATGAAGAGCCTAAAAGGTATGAAAAATATGAAGAGCTGCAAAAGGTGTGAAAAATATGAAGAGTTACAAAAGGTGTCAAAAATGAGATGTGCATGAAACGGACTGAAAAATAGTAGGAGCATGAAGAGTTGTTGAAAAACATGAAGAGCCTGAAAAGGTGTGAAATATATGAAGAGCTTCAAAAGGTGTCAAAAATATGAGGAGCATGAAACGGTCTGAAAAATAGGAGGAGCATGAAACGGTGTTGAAAAACATGAAGAGCCTGAAAACGTGTGAAAAATATGAAGACCTTCAAAAGGTGTGAAAAATATGAAGAGCTTCAAAAGGTGTCAAAAATGAGATGTGCATGAAACGGACTGAAAAATAGGAGGAGCATGAAGTGGTGTTGAAAAACATGAAGGGCCTGAAAAGGTGTGAAAAATATGAACAGCTTCAAAAGGTGTCAAAAATATGAAGAGCTTCAAAAGGTGTCAAAAAATGAGGAGCATTAAACGGTCTGAAAAATAGGAGAAGCATGAAACGGTGTTAAAAAAACATGAAAAGCCTGAAAAGGTGTGAAATATATGAAGAGCTTCAAAAGGTGTCAAAAATATGAGGAGCATGAAACTGTCTGAAAAATAGGAGGAGCATTTAGCGGTGTTCAAAAACATGAAAAGCCTGAAAAGGTGTGAAAACTATGAAGAGCATCAAAAGTTGTCAAATATATGAGGAGCATGAAACGGTCTGAAAAATAGGAGGAGCATGAAACGTTGTTCAAAAGCATGAAGAGCCTGAAAAGGTGTGAAAAATATGAAGACTTTCAAAATGTGTAAAAAATATGAAGAGCTTCAAAAGGGGTCAAAAATATGAAGAGCTTCAAAAGGGGTCAAAAATTAGATGAGCATGAAATGGTTTGAAAAATAGGAGGAGCATGAGGTACTATTGAAAAACATGAAGAGCCTGAAAAGGTGTGAAATATATGAAGAGCTTCAAAAGGTGTAAAAAATATGAAGAGCTTCAAAAGGTGTCAAAAATATGAGGAGCATGAAGCGGTCTGAAAAATAGGAGGAGCATGAAACGGTGTTCAAAAACATGAAGAGCCTGAAAAGTTGTGAAAAATATGAAGAGATTCAAAAGTTGTGAAATACATGAGGAGCATGAACCGGTCTGAAAAATAGGAGGAGCATGAAGCGGTGTTGAAAAACATGAAGAGCCTGAAAATGTGTGAAAAATATGAAGAGCTTCAAAAGGTGTCAAAAATATAAGGAGCATGAAACGGCCTGAAAAATAGGAGAAGCAAGAAGCGGGGTTGAAAAACATGAAGAGACTGAAAAGCTGTGAAAAATATGAAGAGCTTCAAAAGGTGTGAAAAATATGAGAAGCATGAAACAGCCTGAAATTTAGGGAGAACATGAAGCGGTGTTGCAAAACATGAAGAGCCTGAAAAGGTGTGAAATATATGAAGAGGTTCAAAAGGTGTCAAAAATATGAGGAGCATGAAACGGTCTCAAAAATAGGAGGAGCATGAAGTGGTGTTCAAAAACATGAAGAGCCTGAAAAGGTGTGAAATATATGAAGAGGTTCAAAAGGTGTCAAAAATATGAGGAGCATGAAACGGTCTCAAAAATAGGAGGAGCATGAAGTGGTGTTCAAAAACATGAAGAGCCTGAAAATGTGTGATAAATATGAAGATCTTAAAAAGGTGTCAAAAATATTAAGAGCATGAAACGGTCTGAAAAATAGAAGGAGCATGAAACGGTGTTCATAAACTTGAAGAGACTAAAAGGTGTGAAAAATATGAAGAGCTTCAAAAGGTGTCAAAAATATGAGGAGTATGAAACGTTCTGAAAAATAGGAGTAGCAAGAAACGGTGTTCAAAGACATGAAGAGCCTGAAAATGTGTGAAAAATATGAAAAGCTTCAAAAAGTGTGAAAAATATGAGGAGAATGAAAGGTTCTGAAAAATAGGAGTAGCATGAAACGGTGTTCAAAAGCATGAAGAGCCTGAAAAGGTGTGAAATATATGAAGAGCTTCAAAAGGTGTCAAAAATATGAAGAGCTTCAAACGGTGTGAAATACATGAGGAGCATGAAACGGTCTGAAAAATACGAGGAGCATGAAACGGTGTTCAAAAACAAGAAGAGCCTGAAAACGTGTGAAAAACGTGAAGAGCCTGAAAAGGTGTGAAAATTATGAAGAGCTTCAAAAGTGTCAAAAATATGAGGAAAATGAAACGGTCTGAAAAATAGGAGGCTCATGAAACGTTGTTGAAAAACATGAAAAGCCTGAAAACGTGTCAAAAATATGAAGAGCTTCAGGCTGGCGGGTAAAGCTGGGAAGTACCGGCCGGGGGCGCCGGTTGGAGACATGATTGCAATGTGGGCCTTAGGATTTGAGCCAAAGAAAGAAGAAATTAAAAAGATGATACCTGAAACTGACAAAGAAGGAATTTGCACCATTAATTTTGAAGAATTTTTTGCCATAATGAGTGTAAAAATGAGTGAAAGGGATGAAAAAGAAGAAATATTGAAGGCTTTCAAACTATTTGATGATGATGATACAGGAAGCATATCACTGAACAATATCAAGAGGGTTGCTAAGGAGCTAGGGGAAAATTTAACAGATGATGAACTTCAGGAAATGCTTGATGAGGCTGATCATGATGGGGATGGAGAAATAAACAAGGAAGAATTTTTGAAAATGATGCAAAAGACCACTCTTTATTAACACTGTCTTTTGTGCCTTTTGGAAAGTTGTTAACAAGTTTGTATTTGCTATAAGTTCCATAATAGCTGAATATATTCATTTTCAGTGTTTAAGTTTATATACATAAACTGGTCTCTTGATGTCTAATCCATGTGAGAAGTTACATGTTGCTACCAATATGTTGTTAAATCTATAACATCAAGAAATAAAATGTAGTGACTTCCTTAAACTATGAATCTGAAGAACAGTATTAATTACAAGTGCTATTTTTTGAGACCCACGTTCTAAAACTTAGATTTTTTATTAAACTTATGGAAATTGGCCCCACATCATAAGCCAGCCATCACTGTCCCTATTATTTTCCTTTTGTGCAATTCTAAAAATGAACATTTGATTTTAAATGATTATTCAGATATGTAAAGTCTTAAATATAACTGGCAGCATCAAAAGGTGTGAAAAATATGAAGAGCTTCAAAAGGTGTCAAAAATGAGATGAGCATGACACTGTCTGAAAAATAGGAGGAGCATGAAACGGTGTTCAAAAACATGAAGAGACTGAAAAGGTGTGAAAAATATGAAGAGCTTCAAAAGTGTCAAAAACATGAGGAGCATGAAACGTTCAGAAATATAGGAGGTGCATGAAGTGGTGTTCAAAATCATGAAGAGCCTGAAAAGGTGTGAAGTATAGGAAGAGTTTCAAAAGTTGTGAAAAGTAAGAAGAGCTTCAAAAGGTGTCAAAAATGAGACAAGCATGAAACGGTCTGAAATATAGGAGTTGCATGAAGTGGTGTTCAAAAACATGAAGAGCGTGAAAAGGTGTGAAATATATGAAGAGCTTCAAAAGGTGTGAAATGTAAGAAGAGCTTCAAAAGTTGTCAAAAATGAGATGGGCATGAATCGGTCTGAAAAATAGGAGAAGCATGAAGCGGTGTTGAAAAACATGAAGAGTTTGAAAAGGTTTGAACAATATGAAGTGCTTCAAAAGGTGTCAAAAATAAGAAGAGCATGAAACGGTCTGAAAAATAGGAGGAGCATGAAGAGGTGTTCAAAAACATGAAGAGCCTAAAAGGTGTGAAAAATATGAAGAGCTGCAAAAGGTGTGAAAAATATGAAGAGTTACAAAAGGTGTCAAAAATGAGATGTGCATGAAACGGACTGAAAAATAGTAGGAGCATGAAGAGTTGTTGAAAAACATGAAGAGCCTGAAAAGGTGTGAAATATATGAAGAGCTTCAAAAGGTGTCAAAAATATGAGGAGCATGAAACGGTCTGAAAAATAGGAGGAGCATGAAACGGTGTTGAAAAACATGAAGAGCCTGAAAACGTGTGAAAAATATGAAGACCTTCAAAAGGTGTGAAAAATATGAAGAGCTTCAAAAGGTGTCAAAAATGAGATGTGCATGAAACGGACTGAAAAATAGGAGGAGCATGAAGTGGTGTTGAAAAACATGAAGGGCCTGAAAAGGTGTGAAAAATATGAACAGCTTCAAAAGGTGTCAAAAATATGAAGAGCTTCAAAAGGGGTCAAAAATATGAAGAGCTTCAAAAGGGGTCAAAAATTAGATGAGCATGAAATGGTTTGAAAAATAGGAGGAGCATGAGGTACTATTGAAAAACATGAAGAGCCTGAAAAGGTGTGAAATATATGAAGAGCTTCAAAAGGTGTAAAAAATATGAAGAGCTTCAAAAGGTGTCAAAAATATGAGGAGCATGAAGCGGTCTGAAAAATAGGAGGAGCATGAAACGGTGTTCAAAAACATGAAGAGCCTGAAAAGTTGTGAAAAATATGAAGAGATTCAAAAGTTGTGAAATACATGAGGAGCATGAACCGGTCTGAAAAATAGGAGGAGCATGAAGCGGTGTTGAAAAACATGAAGAGCCTGAAAAAGTGTGAAAAATATGAAGAGCTTCAAAAGGTGTCAAAAATATAAGGAGCATGAAACGGCCTGAAAAATAGGAGAAGCAAGAAGCGGGGTTGAAAAACATGAAGAGACTGAAAAGCTGTGAAAAATATGAAGAGCTTCAAAAGGTGTGAAAAATATGAGAAGCATGAAACAGCCTGAAATTTAGGGAGAACATGAAGCGGTGTTGAAAAACATGAAGAGCCTGAAAAGGTGTGAAACATATGAAGAGCTTCAAAAGGTGTCAAAAATATGAGGAGCATGAAACTGTCTGAAAAATAGGAGGAGCATTTAGCGGTGTTCAAAAACATGAAAAGCCTGAAAAGTTGTGAAAACTATGAAGAGCATCAAAAGTTGTCAAATATATGAGGAGCATGAAACGGTCTGAAAAATAGGAGGAGCATGAAACGGTGTTCAAAAGCATGAAGAGCCTGAAAAGGTGTGAAAAATATGAAGACCTTCAAAATGTGTAAAAAATATGAAGAGCTTCAAAAGGGGTCAAAAATATGAAGAGCTTCAAAAGGGGTCAAAAATTAGATGAGCATGAAATGGTTTGAAAAATAGGAGGAGCATGAGGTGCTATTGAAAAACATGAAGAGCCTGAAAAGGTGTGAAATATATGAAGAGCTTCAAAAGGTGTAAAAAATATGAAGAGCTTCAAAAGTTTTCAAAAATATGAGGAGCATGAAGCGGTCTGAAAAATAGGAGGAGCATGAAATGGTGTTCAAAAACATGAAGAGCCTGAAAAGTTGTGAAAAATATGAACAGATTCAAAAGTTGTGAAATACATGAGGAGCATGAACCGGTCTGAAAAATAGGAGGAGCATGAAGCGGTGTTGAAAAACATGAAGAGCCTGAAAAAGTGTGAAAAATATGAAGAGCTTCAAAAGGTGTCAAAAATATAAGGAGCATGAAACGGCCTGAAAAATAGGAGAAGCAAGAAGCGGGGTTGAAAAACATGAAGAGACTGAAAAGCTGTGAAAAATATGAAGAGCTTCAAAAGGTGTGAAAAATATGAGAAGCATGAAACAGCCTGAAATTTAGGGAGAACATGAACCGGTGTTGAAAAACATGAAGAGACTGAAAAGGTGTGAAAAATATGAAGAGCTTCAAAAGGTGTCAAAAATATGAGGAGCATGAAGCGGTGTTGAAAAACATGAACAGCCTGAAAAGGTGTGAAATATATGAAGAGGTTCAAAAGGTGTCAAAAATATGAGGAGCATGAAACGGTCTCAAAAATAGGAGGAGCATGAAGTGGTGTTCAAAAACATGAAGAGCCTGAAAAGGTGTGAAATATATGAAGAGGTTCAAAAGGTGTCAAAAATATGAGGAGCATGAAACGGTCTCAAAAATAGGAGGAGCATGAAGTGGTGTTCAAAAACATGAAGAGCCTGAAAATGTGTGATAAATATGAAGATCTTAAAAAGGTGTCAAAAATATTAAGAGCATGAAACGGTCTGAAAAATAGAAGGAGTATGAAACGGTGTTCATAAACTTGAAGAGACTAAAAGGTGTGAAAAATATGAAGAGCTTCAAAAGGTGTCAAAAATATGAGGAGTATGAAACGTTCTGAAAAATAGGAGTAGCAAGAAACGGTGTTCAAAGACATGAAGAGCCTGAAAATGTGTGAAAAATATGAAAAGCTTGAAAAAGTGTGAAAAATATGAGGAGAATGAAAGGTTCTGAAAAATAGGAGTAGCATGAAACGGTGTTCAAAAGCATGAAGAGCCTGAAAAGGTGTGAAATATATGAAGAGCTTCAAAAGGTGTCAAAAATATGAAGAGCTTCAAACGGTGTGAAATACATGAGGAGCATGAAACGGTCTGAAAAATACGAGGAGCATGAAACGGTGTTCAAAAACAAGAAGAGCCTGAAAACGTGTGAAAAACATGAAGAGCCTGAAAAGGTGTGAAAATTATGAAGAGCTTCAAAAGTGTCAAAAATATGAGGAAAATGAAACGGTCTGAAAAATAGGAGGCTCATGAAACGTTGTTGAAAAACATGAAAAGCCTGAAAACGTGTCAAAAATATGAAGAGCTTCAGGCTGGCGGGTAAAGCTGGGAAGTACCGGCCGGGGGCGCCGGTTGGAGACATGATTGCAATGTGGGCCTTAGGATTTGAGCCAAAGAAAGAAGAAATTAAAAAGATGATAGCTGAAACTGACAAAGAAGGAATTTGCACCATTAATTTTGAAGAATTTTTTGCCATAATGAGTGTAAAAATGAGTGAAAGGGATGAAAAAGAAGAAATATTGAAGGCTTTCAAACTATTTGATGATGATGATACAGGAAGCATATCACTGAACAATATCAAGAGGGTTGCTAAGGAGCTAGGGGAAAATTTAACAGATGATGAACTTCAGGAAATGCTTGATGAGGCTGATCATGATGGGGATGGAGAAATAAACAAGGAAGAATTTTTGAAAATGATGCAAAAGACCACTCTTTATTAACACTGTCTTTTGTGCCTTTTGGAAAGTTGTTAACAAGTTTGTATTTGCTATAAGTTCCATAATAGCTGAATATATTCATTTTCAGTGTTTAAGTTTATATACATAAACTGGTCTCTTGATGTCTAATCCATGGGAGAAGTTACATGTTGCTACCAATATGTTGTTAAATCTATAACATCAAGAAATAAAATGTAGTGACTTCCTTAAACTATGAATCTGAAGAACAGTATTAATTACAAGTGCTATTTTTTGAGACCCACGTTCTAAAACTTAGATTTTTTATTTAACTTATGGAAATTGGCCCCACATCATAAGCCAGCCATCACTGTCCCTATTATTTTCCTTTTGTGCAATTCTAAAAATGAACATTTGATTTTAAATGATTATTCAGATATGTAAAGTCTTAAATATAACTGGCAGCATCAAAAGGTGTGAAAAATATGAAGAGCTTCAAAAGGTGTCAAAAATGAGATGAGCATGACATTGTCTGAAAAATAGGAGGAGCATGAAATGGTGTTCAAAAACATGAAGAGCCTGAAAAGGTGTGAAATCCATGAAGAGCTTCAAAAGGTGTGAAAAATATGAGGAGCATGAAACGGTCTGAAAAATAGGAGGATCATGAAGTGGTGTTGAAAAACATAAAGAGCTTGAAAAGGTGTGAAAAATATGAGAAGCATTAAACGGTCTGAAAAATAGGAGGAGCATGAAGCGGTGTTGAAAAACATGAAGAGACTGAAAACGTGTGAAAAATATTAAGAGCTTCAAAAGGTGTCAAAAATATGAGGAGCATGAAACGGTCTGAAAAATAGGGGAAGCATGAAGTAGTGTTGAAAAACATGAAGAGCCTGAAAAGGGGTGAAAAATATGAAGAGCTTCAAGAGGTGTGAAAAATATGAGGAGCATTAAACGGTCTGAAAAATAGGAGGAGCATGAAGCGGAGTTGAAAAACATGAAGAGCCTGAAAAAGTGTGAAAAATATGAGGAGCTTGAAAAGAAGTGAAATACATGAGTAGCATTAAACGGTCTGAAAAATAGGAGGAGCATGAAGTGGTGTTGAAAAACATGAAGAGTCTGAAAAGGGGTGAAAAATATGAAGAGCTTCAAGAGGTGTGAAAAATATGAGGAGCATTAAACGGTCTGAAAAATAGGAGGAGCATGAAGCGGTTTTCAAAAACATGAAGAGCCTGAAAAGGTGTGAAAAATATGAAGAGCTTCAAAAGGTGTCAAAAATATGAAGAGCTTCAAAAGGTGTCAAAAATAAGAGGAGCTTCAAAAGGTGTCAAAAATAGGAGGACCATGAAACGGTCTGAAAAATAGGAGGAGCATCGAACGGTGTTCAAAAACATGAAGAGCCTGAAAAGGTGTGAAATATATGAAGAGCTTCAAAAGGTGTCAAAAATATGAGGAGCATGAAACAGTGTGAAAAATACTAGGAGCATGAAAAGCTGTTGAAAAACATGAAGAGTCTGAAAAGGTGCGAAAAATATGAAGAGCTTCAAAAGGTGTCAAAAATATGAGGAGCATGAAACGGTGTGAAAAATAGGAGGAGCATGAAGCGGTGTTCAAAAACATGAAGCCTGAAATGGTGTGAAAAATATGAAGAGCTTCAAAAGGTTTGAAAAATAGGAGGAACATGAAACGGTCTGAAAAATAGGAGAAGCATGAAACGGTGTTCAAAAACATGAAGCCTGAAATGGTGTGAAAAATATGAAGAGCTTCAAAAGGTTTGAAAAATAGAAGGAACATGAAACGGTCTGAAAAATAGGAGGAGCATGAAGCGGTGTTGAAAAACATGAAAAGCCTGATAAGGTGTCAAATATATGAAGAGCTTCAAAAGGTATGAAAAATATGAAGAGCATGAAACGGTCTGAAAATAGGAGGAGCATGAAGCAGTGTTGAAAAACATGAAGAGCCTCAAAAGATGTGAAAAATATGAAGAGCTTCAAAATGTTTAAAAAATATGTGGAGCATGAAAGTGTCTGAAAAATAGGAGGAGCATGAAACGGCGTTGAAAAACATGAAGAGACTGAAAATGTGTGAAAAATATGAAGAGCTTCAAACGATGTCAAAAACATAGGGAGCATGAAACGGTCTGAAAAATAGGAGGAGCATGAAAAGGTGTTGAAAACATGAAGAGCCTTAAAAGGTGTGAAAAATATGTAGAGCTTAAAAAGGTGTCAAAATATGAGGAGCATGAAACGGTCTGAAAATTAGGAGGAGCATGAAGCTGTGTTGAAAACATGAAGATCCTGAAGAGGCGTGAAATATATGAAGAGCTTCAAAATGTGTCAAAAATATTAGGAGCATGAAACATTCTGAAAAATAGGAGGAACACGAAGTGGTGTTGAAATACATGAAGTGCCGGAAAAGGTGTGAAAAATATGAAGAGCTTCAAAAGGTGTCAAAAATATGAGGAGCATGAAACGGTCTGAAAAATAGGAGGAGACATGAAGTGGTGTTGAAAAACATGGAGAGCCTGAAAAGGTGTGAAAAATATGAAGAGCTTCAAAAGGTGTCAAAAATATGAGGAGCATGATACGGTCTGAAATATAAGGGAGCATGAAACGGTGTTCAAAACCACGAGCAGCCTGAAAAGGTGTGAAAAATATGAAGAGCTTTAAAATGTGTGAAAAATATGAGGATCATGAAACGTTCTCAAAAATAAGAGGAGCATGAAGCGGTGTTGAAAAACATGAAGAGCCTAAAAAGGTATGAATAATATGAAGAGCTTCAAAAGTTGTCAAAAATATGCAGAGCATGAAATGATCTGAAATATAGGAGGAGCATGAAATTGTGCTCAAAAACATGAAGAGCCTGAAAAGGTGTGAAATATATGAAGAGCTTCAAAAGGTGTCAAAAATATGAGGAGCATGAAGCGGTGTTGAAAAACATGAAGAGCCTGAAAAGGTGTGAAATATATGAAGAGGTTCAAAAGTTGTCAAAAATATGAGGAGCATGAAACGGTCTCAAAAATAGGAGGAGCATGAAGTGGTGTTCAAAAACATGAAGTGCCTGAATAGGTGTGAAAAATATGAAGAGATTCAAAAGGTGTCAAATATTTGAGGAGGATGAAACGGTCTGAAAAATAGGAGGAGCGTGAAACGGTGTTCAAAAACATGAAGAGCCTGAAAATGTGTGATAAATATGAAGATCTTAAAAAGGTGTCAAAAATATTAAGAGCATGAAACGGTCTGAAAAATAGAAGGAGCATGAAACGGTGTTCATAAACTTGAAGAGACTAAAAGGTGTGAAAAATATGAAGAGCTTCAAAAGGTGTCAAAAATATGAGGAGTATGAAACGTTCTGAAAAATAGGAGTAGCAAGAAACGGTGTTCAAAGACATGAAGAGCCTGAAAAGGTGTGAAAAATATGAAGAGCTTCAAAAAGTGTGAAAAATATGAGGAGAATGAAAGGTTCTGAAAAATAGGAGTAGCATGAAACGGTGTTCAAAAGCATGAAGAGCCTGAAAAGGTGTGAAAAATATGAAGAGCTTCAAAAGGTGTCAAAAATATGAAGAGCTTCAAAAGGTGTCAAAAATACGAGGAGCATGAAACTGTCTGAAAAATAGGAGGAGCTTGAAAATGTGTTGTAAAACATGAAGAGTCTGAAAAAGTGTGAAAAAATATGAAGAGCTTCAAAACGTGTGAAAAATATGAAGAGCTTCAAAAGGCGTCATAAATATGAGGAACTTGAAAAGGTCAGAAAAATTGGAGGAGCATGAAACGGTGTTCAAAAACATGAAGAGCCTGAAAAGGTGAGAAATATAAAGAGCTTCAAAATGTTTCAAAAATATGAGGAGCATGAAACGGTCTGAAAAACAGGAGGAACATGAAACGGTGTTCAAAAACATGAAGAGCCTGAAAAGGTGTGAAAAATATGAAGAGCTTCAATTCTTATCAAAAATATGAGGAGCATGAAACTGTCTGAAAAATAGAAGGATCATGAAACGGTGTTCAAAACATGAAGAGCTGGAAAAGCAGTGAAAAATATGAAGAGCTTCAAAAGGTGTCAAAAATATGAAGAGCATGAAACGGTCTGAAAATTAGGAGGAGCATGAAACGGTGTTGAAAGCATGAAGAGCCTGAAAAGGTGTGAAAAATATGAAGAGCTTCAAAAAGTGTGAAAAATATGAGGAGAATGAAACATTCTGAAAAATAGGAGGAACATCGAACGGTGTTCACAAACATGAAGAGCCTGAAAAGGTGTGAAAAATATGAAGAGCTTCAAAAGGTGTCAAAAATATGAAGAGCTTCAAAAGGTGTCAAAAATAGGAGGAGCATGAAAAGGTCTGAAAAATAGGAGGAACATCGAACGGTGTTCAAAAACATGAAGAGCCTGAAGAGGTGTGAAATATATGAAGAGCTTCAAAAGGTGTCAAAAATATGAGGAGCATGAAACGGTGTCAAAAATAGGAGAAGCATGAAATGGTGTTCAAAAACATGAAGCCTGAAATGGTGTGAAAAATATGAAGAGCTTCAAAAGGTGTGAAAAATATGAAGAGTTTGAAACAGTCTGAAAAATAGGAGAAGCATGAAACGGTGTTCAAAAACATGAAGCTTGAAATGGTGTGAAAAATATGAAGAGCTTCAAAAGGTTTGAAAAATAGAAGGAACATGAAACGGTCTGAAAAATAGGAGGAGCATGAAGCGGTGTTCAAAAACATGAAGCCTGAAATGGTGTGAAAAATATGAAGAGCTTCAAAAGGTTTGAAAAATAGGAGGAACATGAAACGGTCTGAAAAATAGGAGGAGCATGAAACGGTGTTGAAAAACATTAAAAGCCTGATAAGGTGTCAAATATATGAAGAGCTTCATAAGGTATGAAAAATATGAAGAGCATGAAATGGTCTGAAAATAGAAGGAGCATGAAGCAGTGTTGAAAACCATGAAGAGCCTCAAAAGATGTGAAAAATATGAAGAGCTTCAAAATGTTTAAAAAATATGTGGAGCATGAAAGTGTCTGAAAAACAGGAGGAGCATGAAACGGCGTTGAAAAACATGAGGAGCATGAAACGGTCGGTAAAATAGGAGGAGCATGAAACGGTGTTGAAAAACATGAAGAGACTGAAAATGTGTGAAAAATATGAAGAGCCTCAAACGATGTCAAAAACATACGGAGCATGAAACGGTCTGAAAAATAGGAGGAGCATGAAACGGTGTTGAAAACATGAAGAGCCTTAAAAGGTGTGAAAAATATGTAGAGCTTAAAAATGTGTCAAAATATGAGGAGCATGAAACGGTCTGAAAATTAGGAGGAGCATGAAGCTGTGTTGAAAACATGAAGAGCCTGAAGAGGCGTGAAATATATGAAGAGCTTCAAAATGTGTCAAAAATATGAGGAGCATGAAACATTCTGAAAAATAGGAGGAACACGAAGTGGTGTTGAAATACATGAAGTGCCGGAAAAGGTGTGAAAAATATGAAGAGCTTCAAAAGGTGTCAAAAATATGAGGAGCATGAAACGGTCTGAAAAAAAGGAGGAGCATGAAGCGGTGTTGAAAAACATGAAGAGCCTGAAAATGTGTGAAATATATGAAGAGCTTCAAAAGTTGTCAAAAATATGAGGATCTTGAAACGGTCTCAAAAATAGGAGGAGCATGAAGTGGTGTAGAAAAGCATTAACAGACTGAAAAGGTGTTAAAAATATGAACAGCTTCAAAAGGTGTGAAAAATATGAGGATCATGAAACGTTCTCAAAAATAAGAGGAGCATGAAGCGGTGTTGAAAAACATGAAGAGCCTAAAAAGGTATGAATAATATGAAGAGCTTCAAAAGTTGTCAAAAATATGCAGAGCATGAAATGATCTGAAATATAGGAGGAGCATGAAACGGTGCTCAAAAACATGAAGAGCCTGAAAAGGTGTGAAATATATGAAGAGCTTCAAAAGGTGTCAAAAATATGAAGAGCTTCAAACGGTGTGAAATACATGAGGAGCATGAAACGGTCTGAAAAATACGAGGAGCATGAAACGGTGTTCAAAAACAAGAAGAGCCTGAAAACGTGTGAAAAACATGAAGAGCCTGAAAAGGTGTGAAAATTATGAAGAGCTTCAAAAGTGTCAAAAATATGAGGAAAATGAAACGGTCTGAAAAATAGGAGGCTCATGAAACGGTGTTGAAAAACATGAAAAGCCTGAAAACGTGTCAAAAATATGAAGAGCTTCAGGCTGGCGGGTAAAGCTGGGAGGTACCGGCCGGGGGCGCCGGTTGGAGACATGATTGCAATGTGGGCCTTAGGATTTGAGCCAAAGAAAGAAGAAATTAAAAAGATGATAGCTGAAACTGACAAAGAAGGAATTTGCACCATTAATTTTGAAGAATTTTTTGCCATAATGAGTGTAAAAATGAGTGAAAAGGATGAAAAAGAAGAAATATTGAAGGCTTTCAAACTATTTGATGATGATGATACAGGAAGCATATCACTGAATAATATCAAGAGGGTTGCTAAGGAGCTAGGGGAAAATTTAACAGATGATGAACTTCAGGAAATGCTTGATGAGGCTGATCATGATGGGGATGGAGAAATAAACAAGTAGAATTTTTGAAAATGATGCAAAAGACCACTCTTTATTAACACTGTCTTTTGTGCCTTTTGGAAAGTTGTTAACAAGTTTGTATTTGCTATAAGTTCCATAATAGCTGAATATATTCATTTTCAGTGTTTAAGTTTAGATACATAAACTGATCTCTTGATGTCTAATCCATGTGAGAAGTTACAAGTTGCTACCAATATGTTGTTAAATCTATAACATCAAGAAATAAAATGTAGTGACTTCCTTAAACTATGAATCTGAAGAACAGTATTAATTACAAGTGCTATTTTTAGAGCCCCAGTTTCTAAAACTTAGATTTTTTATTTAACTTATGGAAATTGGCCCCACATCATAAGCCAGCCATCACTTTCCCTATTATTTTCCTTTTGTGCAATTCTAAAAATGAACATTTGATTTTAAATGATTATTCAGATATGTAAAGTCTTAAATATAACTGGCAGCATCAAAAGGTGTGAAAAATATGAAGAGCTTCAAAAGGTGTCAAAAATGAGATGAGCATGAAACTGTCTGAAAAATAGGAGGAGCATGAAATGGTGTTCAAAAACATGAAGAGCCTGAAAAGGTGTGAAATCCATGAAGAGCTTCAAAAGGTGTGAAAAATATGAGGAGCATGAAACAGTCTGAAAAATAGGAGGAGCATGAAGTGGTGTGGAAAAACATAAAGAGCTTGAAAAGGTGTGAAAAATATGAGAAGCATTAAACGGTCTGAAAAATAGGAGGAGCATGAAGCGGTGTTGAAAAACATGAAGAGACTGAAAACGTGTGAAAAATATTAAGAGCTTCAAAAGGTGTCAAAAATATGAGGAGCATGAAACGGTCTGAAAAATAGGAGGAGCATGAAGCGGTGTTGAAAAACATGAAGAGACTGAAAACGTGTGAAAAATATTAAGAGCTTTAAAGGTGTCAAAAATATGAGGAGCATGAAACGGTCTGAAAAATAGGAGGAGCATGAAGAAGTGTTGAAAAATATGAAGAGCCTGAAAAGGGGTGAAAAATATGAAGAGCTTCAAGAGGTGTGAAAAATATGAGGAGCATTAAACGGTCTGAAAAATAGGAGGAGCATGAAGCGGTGTTGAAAAACATGAAGAGCCTGAAAAGGGGTGAAAAATATGAAGAGCTTCAAGAGGTGTGAAAAATATGAGGAGCATTAAACGGTCTGAAATATAGGAGGAGCATGAAGCGGTTTTCAAAAACATGAAGAGCCTGAAAAAGTGTGAAAAATATGAGGAGCTTGAAAAGAAGTGAAATACATGAGGAGCATTAAACGGTCTGAAAAATAGGAGGAGCATGAAGCGGTGTTGAAAAACATGAAGAGCCTGAATATGTGTGAAAAATATGAAGAGCTTCAAAAGGTGTCAAAAATGAGATGAGCATGACACTGTCTGAAAAATAGGAGGAGCATGAAATGGTGTTCAAAAACATGAAGAGGCTGAACAGGTGTGAAATCCATTAAGAGCTTCAAAAGGTGTGAAAAATATGAGGAGCATGAAACGGTCTGAAAAATAGGAGGAGCATGAAGTGGTGTTGAAAAACATAACGAGCTTGAAAAGGTGTGAAAAATATGAGAAGCATTAAACGGTCTGAAAAATAGGAGGAGCATGAAGCGGTGTTGAAAAACATGAAGAGCCTGAATATGTGTGAAAAATATGAAGAGCTTCAAAAGGTGTCAAAAATGAGATGAGCATGAAACGGTCTGAAAAATAGGAGGAGCATGAAGCGGTGTTGAAAAACATGAAGAGCCTGAAAAGGTGTGTAATGTATGAAGAGTCTCAAAACGTGTCAAAAATATGAGGAGCATGAAACGGTCTGAAAAAGAGGAGGAGCATGAAGCGGTGTTGAAAAACATAAAGAGCCTGAAAACGTGTGAAAAATATAAAGAGCTTCAAAAGCTGTGAGAAATATGAAGAGCTTTAAAAGGTGTCAAAAATGAGGAGAGCATGAAACGGTCTACAAAATAGGAGGAGCATGAAGTGGTGTTGAAAAACATGAAGAGCCTGAAAAGTTGTGAAATATATGAAGAGCTTCAAAAGGTGTCAAAAATATGAGGAGCATGAAACGGTCTGAAAAATAGGAGGAGCATGAAACGGTGTTCAAAAACATAAAGAGCCTGAAAAGGTGTCAAAAATATGAAGAGCTTCAAAAGGTGTCAAAAATATGAGGAGCATGAAACGGTCGGAAAAATATGAGGAGCATGAAGCGATGTTCAAAAACAGGGAGAGCCTGAAAAGGTGTGAAAAATATGAAGAGCTTCAAAAGGTGTCAAAAATATGAGGAGCATGAAACCGTCTGAAGAATAGGAGGAGTATGAATCGGTGTTTAAAACTTGAAGAGTCTGAAAAGGTGTGAAAAATATGAAGAGCTTCAAAAGGTGTCAAAAACATGAGGAGCATGAAACAGTCTGAAAAATAGGAGGAGTATGAAGTGGTGTTGAGAAACATGAAGAGCCTGAAAAGGTGTGAAAAATATGAAGAGCTTCAAAGGGTGTGAAATTCATGAGGAGCATGAAACGGTCTGAAATATAGGAGGAGCATGAAGCTGGGCTCAAAAACATGAAGAACCTGAAAAGGTGTGAAAAAATGAAGAGCTTCAAAAGGTGTCAAAAATATGAGGTGCATTAAACGGTCTGAAAAATAGGAGGAGCATGAAACAGTGTTCATAAACAAGAAGAGCCTAAAAACGTGTGAAAAACATGAAGAGCCTGAAAAGGTGTGAAAATTATGAAGAGCTTCAAAAGGTGTCAAAAATATGAGGAAAATGAAACGGTCTGAAAAATAGGAGGCTCATGAAACGGTGTTGAAAAACATGAAAAGCCTGAAAACGTGTCAAAAATATGAAGAGCTTCAGGCTGGCGGGTAAAGCTGGGAGGTACCGGCTGGGGGCGCCGGTTGGAGACATGATTGCAATGTGGGCCTTAGGATTTGAGCCAAAGAAAGAAGAAATTAAAAAGATGATAGCTGAAACTGACAAAGAAGGAATTGGCACCATTAATTTTGAAGAATTTTTTGCCATAATGAGTGTAAAAATGAGTGAAAAGGATGAAAAAGAAGAAATATTGAAGGCTTTCAAACTATTTGATGATGATGATACAGGAAGTATATCATTGAACAATATCAAGAGGGTTGCTAAGGAGCTAGGGGAAAATTTAACAGATGATGAACTTCAGGAAATGCTTGATGAGGCTGATCATGATGGGGATGGAGAAATAAACAAGGAAGAATTTTTGAAAATGATGCAAAAGACCACTCTTTATTAACACTGTCTTTTGTGCCTTTTGGAAAGTTGTTAACAAGTTTGTATTTTCTATAAGTTCCATAATAGCTGAATATATTCATTTTCAGTGTTTAAGTTTAGATACATAAACTGGTCTCTTGATGTCTAATCCATGTGAGAAGTTACATGTTGCTACCAATATGTTGTTAAATCTATAACATCAAGAAATAAAATGTAGTGACTTCCTTAAACTATGAATCTGAAGAACAGTATTAATTACAAGTGCTATTTTTAGAGCCCCAGTTTCTAAAACTTGGATTTTTTATTTAACTTATGGAAATTGGCCCCACATCATAAGCCAGCCATCACTTTCCCTATTATTTTCATTTTGTGCAACTCTAAAAATGAACATTTGCTTTTTAACTGATTATTCAGATATGTAAAGTCTTAAATAAAACTGGCAGCATCAAAAGGTGTGAAAAATATGAAGAGCTTCAAAAGGTGTCAAAAATGAGATGAGCATGACACTGTCTGAAAATTAGGAGGAGCATGAAACGGTGTTGAAAGCATGAAGAGCCTGAAAAGGTGTGAAATATATGAAGAGCTTCAATTCTTGTCAAAAATATGAGGAGCATGAAACTGTCTGAAAAATAGAAGGAGCATGAAACGGTGTTCAAAACATGAAGAGCTGGAAAAGCAGTGAAAAATATGAAGAGCTTCAAAAGGTGTCAAAAATATGAAGAGCATGAAACGGTCTGAAAATTAGGAGGAGCATGAAACGGTGTTGAAAGCATGAAGAGCCTGAAAAGGTGTGAAATATATGAAGAGCTCCAAAAGGTGTCAAAAATATGAGGAGCATGAAAACGTCTGAAAAATAGGAGGAGCATGAAACGGTGTTAAAAAACATGAAGAGCCTGAAAAGGTGTGAAAAATATGAAGAGCTCCAAAAGGTGTCAAAAATATGAGGAGCATGAAAACGTCTGAAAAATAGGAGGAGCATGAAGCGGTGTTGAAAAACATGAAGAGCCTGAATATGTGTGAAAAATATGAAGAGCTTCAAAAGGTGTCAAAAATGAGATGAGCATGACACTGTCTGAAAAATAGGAGGAGCATGAAATGGTGTTCAAAAACATGAAGAGGCTGAACAGGTGTGAAATCCATTAAGAGCTTCAAAAGGTGTGAAAAATATGAGGAGCATGAAACGGTCTGAAAAATAGGAGGAGCATGAAGTGGTGTTGAAAAACATAACGAGCTTGAAAAGGTGTGAAAAATATGAGAAGCATTAAACGGTCTGAAAAATAGGAGGAGCATGAAGTGGTGTTGAAAAACATAAAGAGCTTGAAAAGGTGTGAAAAATATGAGAAGCATTAAACGGTCTGAAAAATAGGAGGAGCATGAAGCGGTGTTGAAAAACATGAAGTGACTGAAAACGTGTGAAAAATATGAGGAGCTTGAAAAGAAGTGAAATACATGAGGAGCATTAAACGGTCTGAAAATAGGAGGAGCATGAAGCGGTGTTGAAAAACATGAAGAGCCTAAAAAGGGGTGAAAAATATGAAGAGCTTCAAGAGGTGTGAAAAATATGAGGAACATTAAACGGTCTGAAAAATAGGAGGAGCATGAAGCGGTGTTCAAAAACATGAAGAGCCTGAAAAAGTGTGAAAAATATGAGGAGCTTGAAAAGAAGTGAAATACATGAGGAGCATTAAACGGTCTGAAAAATAGGAGGAGCATGAAGCGGTGTTGAAAAACATGAAGAGCCTGAATATGTGTGAAAAATATGAAGAGCTTCAAAAGGTGTCAAAAATGAGATGAGCATGAAACGGTCTGAAAAATAGGAGGAGCATGAAGCGTTGTTGAAAAACATGAAGAGCCTGAAAAGGTGTGTAATGTATGAAGAGTCTCAAAACGTGTCAAAAATATGAGGAGCATGAAACGGTCTGAAAAAGAGGAGGAGCATGAAGCGGTGTTGAAAAACATAAAGAGCCTGAAAACGTGTGAAAAATATAAAGAGCTTCAAAAGCTGTGAGAAATATGAAGAGCTTTAAAAGGTGTCAAAAATGAGGAGAGCATGAAACGGTCTACAAAATAGGAGGAGCATGAAGTGGTGTTGAAAAACATGAAGAGCCTGAAAAGTTGTGAAATATATGAAGAGCTTCAAAAGGTGTCAAAAATATGAGGAGCATGAAACGGTCTGAAAAATAGGAGGAGCATGAAACGGTGTTCAAAAACATAAAGAGCCTGAAAAGGTGTCAAAAATATGAAGAGCTTCAAAAGGTGTCAAAAATATGAGGAGCATGAAACGGTCGGAAAAATATGAGGAGCATGAAGCGATGTTCAAAAACATGGAGAGCCTGAAAAGGTGTGAAAAATATGAAGAGCTTCAAAAGGTGTCAAAAATATGAGGAGCATGAAACCGTCTGAAGAATAGGAGGAGTATGAATCGGTGTTTAAAACTTGAAGAGTCTGAAAAGGTGTGAAAAATATGAAGAGCTTCAAAAGGTGTCAAAAACATGAGGAGCATGAAACAGTCTGAAAAATAGGAGGAGTATGAAGTGGTGTTGAGAAACATGAAGAGCCTGAAAAGGTGTGAAAAATATGAAGAGCTTCAAAGGGTGTGAAATTCATGAGGAGCATGAAACGGTCTGAAATATAGGAGGAGCATGAAGCTGGGCTCAAAAACATGAAGAACCTGAAAAGGTGTGAAAAAATGAAGAGCTTCAAAAGGTGTCAAAAATATGAGGTGCATTAAACGGTCTGAAAAATAGGAGGAGCATGAAACAGTGTTCAAAAACAAGAAGAGCCTAAAAACGTGTGAAAAACATGAAGAGCCTGAAAAGGTGTGAAAATTATGAAGAGCTTCAAAAGGTGTCAAAAATATGAGGAAAATGAAACGGTCTGAAAAATAGGAGGCTCATGAAACGGTGTTGAAAAACATGAAAAGCCTGAAAACGTGTCAAAAATATGAAGAGCTTCAGGCTGGCGGGTAAAGCTGGGAGGTACCGGCTGGGGGCGCCGGTTGGAGACATGATTGCAATGTGGGCCTTAGGATTTGAGCCAAAGAAAGAAGAAATTAAAAAGATGATAGCTGAAACTGACAAAGAAGGAATTGGCACCATTAATTTTGAAGAATTTTTTGCCATAATGAGTGTAAAAATGAGTGAAAAGGATGAAAAAGAAGAAATATTGAAGGCTTTCAAACTATTTGATGATGATGATACAGGAAGTATATCATTGAACAATATCAAGAGGGTTGCTAAGGAGCTAGGGGAAAATTTAACAGATGATGAACTTCAGGAAATGCTTGATGAGGCTGATCATGATGGGGATGGAGAAATAAACAAGGAAGAATTTTTGAAAATGATGCAAAAGACCACTCTTTATTAACACTGTCTTTTGTGCCTTTTGGAAAGTTGTTAACAAGTTTGTATTTTCTATAAGTTCCATAATAGCTGAATATATTCATTTTCAGTGTTTAAGTTTAGATACATAAACTGGTCTCTTGATGTCTAATCCATGTGAGAAGTTACATGTTGCTACCAATATGTTGTTAAATCTATAACATCAAGAAATAAAATGTAGTGACTTCCTTAAACTATGAATCTGAAGAACAGTATTAATTACAAGTGCTATTTTTAGAGCCCCAGTTTCTAAAACTTGGATTTTTTATTTAACTTATGGAAATTGGCCCCACATCATAAGCCAGCCATCACTTTCCCTATTATTTTCATTTTGTGCAACTCTAAAAATGAACATTTGCTTTTTAACTGATTATTCAGATATGTAAAGTCTTAAATAAAACTGGCAGCATCAAAAGGTGTGAAAAATATGAAGAGCTTCAAAAGGTGTCAAAAATGAGATGAGCATGACACTGTCTGAAAATTAGGAGGAGCATGAAACGGTGTTGAAAGCATGAAGAGCCTGAAAAGGTGTGAAATATATGAAGAGCTTCAATTCTTGTCAAAAATATGAGGAGCATGAAACTGTCTGAAAAATAGAAGGAGCATGAAACGGTGTTCAAAACATGAAGAGCTGGAAAAGCAGTGAAAAATATGAAGAGCTTCAAAAGGTGTCAAAAATATGAAGAGCATGAAACGGTCTGAAAATTAGGAGGAGCATGAAACGGTGTTGAAAGCATGAAGAGCCTGAAAAGGTGTGAAATATATGAAGAGCTCCAAAAGGTGTCAAAAATATGAGGAGCATGAAAACGTCTGAAAAATAGGAGGAGCATGAAACGGTGTTAAAAAACATGAAGAGCCTGAAAAGGTGTGAAAAATATGAAGAGCTCCAAAAGGTGTCAAAAATATGAGGAGCATGAAAACGTCTGAAAAATAGGAGGAGCATGAAGCGATGTTGAAAAATATGAATAGCCTGAAAAAGTGTGAAAAATATGATGATCTTCAAAAGGTGTGAAAAATATTAAGAGCTTCAAAAGGTGTCAAAAATGAGATGAGCATGAAACGGTCTGAAAAATAGTAGAAGCATGAAGCGGTGTTGAAAAAAAAGAAGAGCCTGAAAAGGTGTGAAATACATGAAGAGCTTCAAAAGGTGTCAAAAATACGAGGAGGATGAAACGGTCTGAAAAACAGGAGGAGCATGAAGCAGTGTTGAAAAACATGAAGAGCCTGAAAAGGTGTTAAAAATATGAAGAGCTTCAAAAGTGTCAAAAACATGAGGAGCATGAAACATTCAAAAATATAGGAGGTGCATGAAGTGGTGTTCAAAATCATGAAGAGCCTGAAAAGGTGTGAAGTATAGGAAGAGTTTCAAAAGTTGTGAAAAGTAAGAAGAGCTTCACAAGGTGTCAAAAATGAGATAAGCATGAAATGGTTTGAAAAATAGGAGGAGCATGAGGTGCTATTGAAAAACATGAAGAGCCTGAAAAGGTGTGAAATATATGAAGAGCTTCAAAAGGTGTAAAAAATATGAAGAGCTTCAAAAGGTGTCAAAAATATGAGGAGCATGAAGCGGTCTGAAAAATAGGAGGAGCATGAAACGGTGTTCAAAAACATGAAGAGCCTGAAAAGCTGTGAAAAATATGAAGAGATTCAAAAGTTGTGAAATACATGAGGAGCATGAACCGGTCTGAAAAAATAGGAGGAGCATGAAGCGGTGTTGAAAAACATGAAGAGCCTGAAAAAGTGTGAAAAATATGAAGAGCTTCAAAAGGTGTCAAAAATATAAGGAGCATGAAACGGCCTGAAAAATAGGAGAAGCAAGAAGCGGGGTTGAAAACATGAAGAGTCTGAAAAGCTGTGAAAAATATGAAGAGCTTCAAAAGGTGTGAAAAATATGAGAAACATGAAACGGTCTGAAAAATAGGAGGAGCATGAAGTGGTGTTGAAAAACATAACGAGCTTGAAAAGGTGTGAAAAATATGAGGAGCAATGAACAGAATGAAAAATAGGAGGAGCATGAAGTGGTGTTGAAAAACATAAAGAGCTTGAAAAGGTGTGAAAAATATGAGAAGCATTAAACGGTCTGAAAAATAGGAGGAGCATGAAGCGGTGTTGAAAAACATGAAGTGACTGAAAACGTGTGAAAAATATGAGGAGCTTGAAAAGAAGTGAAATACATGAGGAGCATTAAACGGTCTGAAAATAGGAGGAGCATGAAGCGGTGTTGAAAAACATGAAGAGCCTAAAAAGGGGTGAAAAATATGAAGAGCTTCAAGAGGTGTGAAAAATATGAGGAACATTAAACGGTCTGAAAAATAGGAGGAGCATGAAGCGGTGTTCAAAAACATGAAGAGCCTGAAAAAGTGTGAAAAATATGAGGAGCTTGAAAAGAAGTGAAATACATGAGGAGCATTAAACGGTCTGAAAAATAGGAGGAGCATGAAGCGGTGTTGAAAAACATGAAGAGCCTGAATATGTGTGAAAAATATGAAGAGCTTCAAAAGGTGTCAAAAATGAGATGAGCATGAAACGGTCTGAAAAATAGGAGGAGCATGAAGCGGTGTTGAAAAACATGAAGAGCCTGAAAAGGTGTGTAATGTATGAAGAGTCTCAAAACGTGTCAAAAATATGAGGAGCATGAAACGGTCTGAAAAAGAGGAGGAGCATGAAGCGGTGTTGAAAAACATAAAGAGCCTGAAAACGTGTGAAAAATATAAAGAGCTTCAAAAGCTGTGAGAAATATGAAGAGCTTTAAAAGGTGTCAAAAATGAGGAGAGCATGAAACGGTCTACAAAATAGGAGGAGCATGAAGTGGTGTTGAAAAACATGAAGAGCCTGAAAAGTTGTGAAATATATGAAGAGCTTCAAAAGGTGTCAAAAATATGAGGAGCATGAAACGGTCTGAAAAATAGGAGGAGCATGAAACGGTGTTCAAAAACATAAAGAGCCTGAAAAGGTGTCAAAAATATGAAGAGCTTCAAAAGGTGTCAAAAATATGAGGAGCATGAAACGGTCGGAAAAATATGAGGAGCATGAAGCGATGTTCAAAAACATGGAGAGCCTGAAAAGGTGTGAAAAATATGAAGAGCTTCAAAAGGTGTCAAAAATATGAGGAGCATGAAACCGTCTGAAGAATAGGAGGAGTATGAATCGGTGTTTAAAACTTGAAGAGTCTGAAAAGGTGTGAAAAATATGAAGAGCTTCAAAAGGTGTCAAAAACATGAGGAGCATGAAACAGTCTGAAAAATAGGAGGAGTATGAAGTGGTGTTGAGAAACATGAAGAGCCTGAAAAGGTGTGAAAAATATGAAGAGCTTCAAAGGGTGTGAAATTCATGAGGAGCATGAAACGGTCTGAAATATAGGAGGAGCATGAAGCTGGGCTCAAAAACATGAAGAACCTGAAAAGGTGTGAAAAAATGAAGAGCTTCAAAAGGTGTCAAAAATATGAGGTGCATTAAACGGTCTGAAAAATAGGAGGAGCATGAAACAGTGTTCAAAAACAAGAAGAGCCTAAAAACGTGTGAAAAACATGAAGAGCCTGAAAAGGTGTGAAAATTATGAAGAGCTTCAAAAGGTGTCAAAAATATGAGGAAAATGAAACGGTCTGAAAAATAGGAGGCTCATGAAACGGTGTTGAAAAACATGAAAAGCCTGAAAACGTGTCAAAAATATGAAGAGCTTCAGGCTGGCGGGTAAAGCTGGGAGGTACCGGCTGGGGGCGCCGGTTGGAGACATGATTGCAATGTGGGCCTTAGGATTTGAGCCAAAGAAAGAAGAAATTAAAAAGATGATAGCTGAAACTGACAAAGAAGGAATTGGCACCATTAATTTTGAAGAATTTTTTGCCATAATGAGTGTAAAAATGAGTGAAAAGGATGAAAAAGAAGAAATATTGAAGGCTTTCAAACTATTTGATGATGATGATACAGGAAGTATATCATTGAACAATATCAAGAGGGTTGCTAAGGAGCTAGGGGAAAATTTAACAGATGATGAACTTCAGGAAATGCTTGATGAGGCTGATCATGATGGGGATGGAGAAATAAACAAGGAAGAATTTTTGAAAATGATGCAAAAGACCACTCTTTATTAACACTGTCTTTTGTGCCTTTTGGAAAGTTGTTAACAAGTTTGTATTTTCTATAAGTTCCATAATAGCTGAATATATTCATTTTCAGTGTTTAAGTTTAGATACATAAACTGGTCTCTTGATGTCTAATCCATGTGAGAAGTTACATGTTGCTACCAATATGTTGTTAAATCTATAACATCAAGAAATAAAATGTAGTGACTTCCTTAAACTATGAATCTGAAGAACAGTATTAATTACAAGTGCTATTTTTAGAGCCCCAGTTTCTAAAACTTGGATTTTTTATTTAACTTATGGAAATTGGCCCCACATCATAAGCCAGCCATCACTTTCCCTATTATTTTCATTTTGTGCAACTCTAAAAATGAACATTTGCTTTTTAACTGATTATTCAGATATGTAAAGTCTTAAATAAAACTGGCAGCATCAAAAGGTGTGAAAAATATGAAGAGCTTCAAAAGGTGTCAAAAATGAGATGAGCATGACACTGTCTGAAAATTAGGAGGAGCATGAAACGGTGTTGAAAGCATGAAGAGCCTGAAAAGGTGTGAAATATATGAAGAGCTTCAATTCTTGTCAAAAATATGAGGAGCATGAAACTGTCTGAAAAATAGAAGGAGCATGAAACGGTGTTCAAAACATGAAGAGCTGGAAAAGCAGTGAAAAATATGAAGAGCTTCAAAAGGTGTCAAAAATATGAAGAGCATGAAACGGTCTGAAAATTAGGAGGAGCATGAAACGGTGTTGAAAGCATGAAGAGCCTGAAAAGGTGTGAAATATATGAAGAGCTCCAAAAGGTGTCAAAAATATGAGGAGCATGAAAACGTCTGAAAAATAGGAGGAGCATGAAACGGTGTTAAAAAACATGAAGAGCCTGAAAAGGTGTGAAAAATATGAAGAGCTCCAAAAGGTGTCAAAAATATGAGGAGCATGAAAACGTCTGAAAAATAGGAGGAGCATGAAGCGATGTTGAAAAATATGAATAGCCTGAAAAAGTGTGAAAAATATGATGATCTTCAAAAGGTGTGAAAAATATTAAGAGCTTCAAAAGGTGTCAAAAATGAGATGAGCATGAAACGGTCTGAAAAATAGTAGAAGCATGAAGCGGTGTTGAAAAAAAAGAAGAGCCTGAAAAGGTGTGAAATACATGAAGAGCTTCAAAAGGTGTCAAAAATACGAGGAGGATGAAACGGTCTGAAAAACAGGAGGAGCATGAAGCAGTGTTGAAAAACATGAAGAGCCTGAAAAGGTGTTAAAAATATGAAGAGCTTCAAAAGTGTCAAAAACATGAGGAGCATGAAACATTCAAAAATATAGGAGGTGCATGAAGTGGTGTTCAAAATCATGAAGAGCCTGAAAAGGTGTGAAGTATAGGAAGAGTTTCAAAAGTTGTGAAAAGTAAGAAGAGCTTCACAAGGTGTCAAAAATGAGATAAGCATGAAATGGTTTGAAAAATAGGAGGAGCATGAGGTGCTATTGAAAAACATGAAGAGCCTGAAAAGGTGTGAAATATATGAAGAGCTTCAAAAGGTGTAAAAAATATGAAGAGCTTCAAAAGGTGTCAAAAATATGAGGAGCATGAAGCGGTCTGAAAAATAGGAGGAGCATGAAACGGTGTTCAAAAACATGAAGAGCCTGAAAAGCTGTGAAAAATATGAAGAGATTCAAAAGTTGTGAAATACATGAGGAGCATGAACCGGTCTGAAAAAATAGGAGGAGCATGAAGCGGTGTTGAAAAACATGAAGAGCCTGAAAAAGTGTGAAAAATATGAAGAGCTTCAAAAGGTGTCAAAAATATAAGGAGCATGAAACGGCCTGAAAAATAGGAGAAGCAAGAAGCGGGGTTGAAAACATGAAGAGTCTGAAAAGCTGTGAAAAATATGAAGAGCTTCAAAAGGTGTGAAAAATATGAGAAACATGAAACAGCCTGAAATTTAGGGAGAACATGAAGCGGTGTTGAAAAACATGAAGAGCATGAAAAGGTGTGAAAAATATGAAGAGCTTCAAAAGGTGTCAAAAATATGAGGAGCAATGAACAGAATGAAAAATAGGAGGAGCATGTTGCGGGGTTGTAAAACATGAAGAGCCTGAAAAGGTGTGAAAAATATGAAGAGCCTCTAGAGGTGTCAAAAATATGAGGAGCATGAAACAATCTGAAAAATAGGAGGAGCATGAAACAGTGTTGAAAAAAATGAAGAGCCTGAAAAGTTGTGAAAAGTAGGAAGAGCTTCAAAAGGTGTGAAAGACATGAGGAGAATGAAACGGTCTGTAAAATAGGAGGAGCATGAAGCGGTGTTCAAAAACATGAAGAGCATGAAAAGGTATGAAAAATATGAAGAGCTTCAAAAGATGTGAAAAATATGAGGAGCATGAAACTGTCTGAAATATGGGAGGAGCATGAAGTGGTGTCCAAAACATGAAGAGCCTGAAAAGGTGTGAAAAATATGCAGAGCTTCAAAAGGTGTCAAAAATATGAGGAGCATAAAAAAGTCTGAAAAATATCAGGAGCATGAAGCTGTGTTCAAAAACATGAAGAGCCTGAAAAGGTGTGAAAAATATGGAGAGCTTCACAACGTGTCAAAAATATAAGGAGTATGAAACGGCATGAAAAATAGGAGGAGCATGAAGCGGTGTTCAAAAACAAGAAGAGCCTGAAAGGGTGTGAAAAATATGAAGAGCTTCAAAAGGTGTGAAAAATATGAAGAGCTTCAAAAGGTGTCAAAAATGAGATGTGCATAAAACGGACTGAAAAATAGTAGGAGCATGAAGAGTTGTTGAAAAACATGAAGAGCCTGAAAAGGTGTGAAATATATGAAGAGCTTCAAAATGTGTCAAAAATATGAGGAGCATGAAACGGTCTGAAAAATAGGAGGAGCATGAACCGGTGTTGAAAAAGATGAAGAGCCTGAAAACGTGTGAAAAATATGAAGAGCTTCTAAATGTGTGAAAAATATGAAGAGCTTCAAAAGGTGACAAAAATGAGATGTGCATGAAACGGACTGAAAAATAGGAGGAGCATGAAGTGGTGTTGAAAAACATGAAGGGCCTGAAAAGGTGTGAAAAATAGGAAGAGCTTCAAAAGGTGTGAAAGACATGAGGAGAATGAAACGGTCTGTAAAATAGGAGGAGCATGAAGCGGTGTTCAAAAACATGAAGAGCATAAAAAGGTATGAAAAATATGAAGAGCTTCAAAAGATGTGAAAAATATGAGGAGCATGAAACTGTCTGAAATATGGAAGGAGCATGAAGTGGTGTCCAAAACATGAAGAGCCTGAAAAGGTGTGAAAAATATGCAGAGCTTCAAAAGGTGTCAAAAATATGAGGAGCATAAAAAAGTCTGAAAAATATCAGGAGCATGCAGCTGTGTTCAAAAACATGAAGAGCCTGAAAAGGTGTGAAAAATATGAAGAGCTTCACAACGTGTCAAAAATATAAGGAGTATGAAAAAGCCTGAAAAATAGGAGGAGCATGAAGCGGTTTTCAAAAACAAGAGGAGCCTGAAAAGGTGTGAAAAATATGAAGAGCTTCAAAAGGTGTAAAAAATATGAAGAGCTTCAAAAGGGGTCAAAAATTAAATGAGCATGAAATGGTTTGAAAAATAGGAGGAGCATGAAGTGGTATTGAAAAACATGAAGAGCCTGAAAAGGTGTGAAATATATGAAGAGCTTCAAAAGGTGTGAAATATATGAAGAGCTTCAAAGGGTGTCAAAAATATGAGGAGCATGAAGCGGTCTGAAAAATAGGAGGAGCATGAAATGGTGTTCAAAAACTTGAATAGCCTGAAAAGTTGTGAAAAATATGAAGATGTTCAGAAGGTGTGAAATACATGAGGAGCATGAAACAGCCTTAAATTTAGGGGGAACATGAAGCGGTGTTGAAAAACATGAAAAGCCTGAAATGGTGTGAAAAATATGAAGAGCTTCAAAAGGTGTCAAAAATATGAGGAGCATGAAACAGAATGAAAAAATGGAGGAGCATGATGCGGTGTTGTAAAACATGAAGAGCCTGAAAAGGTGTGAAAAATACGAAGAGCCTCTAGAGGTGTCAAATTATGAGGAGCATGAAACGGTCTGAAAAATAGGAGGAGCATTAAACGGTGTTCAATAACATGAAGAGCCTGTAAAGGTGTGAAAAATATGAAGAGCTTCAAAAGGTGTGAAAAATATGATGAGCATGGAACGGTTTGAAAAATAGGAGGAGCAATAAGAGGTGTTCAACAACATGAAGAGCCTGAAAAGGTGTGAAAAATATGAAGAGCTTCAAAAGGTGTGAAAAATATGAGGAGCATGAAACGGTCTTAAATATAGGAGGAGCAAGAAGCGGTGTTCAGAATAATGAAGAGCCTGAAAAGTTGAGAAAAATATGAAGAGCTTCAAAAGGTGTCAAAAATATGAGGAGCATGAAACGGTCTGAAAAATAGGAGGAGCATGAAGTGATGTTGAAAAACATGAAGAGCCTGAAAACGTATGAAAAATATGAAGAGCTTCAAAAGGTGTGAAACAATGAAGAGCTTCAAAAAGTGTGAAAAATATGAGCATTAAACGGTCTGAAAAATATGAGGAGCATGAAGCGGTCGTCAAAAACAGGAAGTGCCTGAAAAGGTATGAAAAATATGAAGAGCTTCAAAAGGTGTGAAAAATATGAGGAGCATGAAACGGTCTGAAAAAAAGGAGGAGCATGAAACGGTGTTGAAAAACATGAAGAGCATGAAAAAATGTGAAAAATATGAACAGCTTCTAAAGGTGTCAAAATATGAGGAGCATGAAACGGTCTGAAAAATAGGAGGAGCATGAAACGGTGTTGAAAAACATGAAGAGCCTGAAAAGCTGTGAAAAATATGAAGAGCTTCAAAAGGTGTCAAAAATATGAGGAGCATGAAACGGTCTGAAAAGTAGGAGGAGCATGAAGCAGTGTTGAAAAAGATGAAGAACCTAAAAAGGTGTGAAAAATATGGAGAGCTTCAAAATGTGTCAAAAATATGAGGAGCATGTAACGATCTGAAAAATAGGAGGAGCATGAAGTGGTGTTGAAAATCATAAAGAGCCTGAAAATGTGTGAAAAATACGAAGAGCGTCAAAAGGGGTCAAAAATTTCAGGAGCATGAAACGGTCTAAAAATAGGAGGAGCATGAAGCGGTTGTCAAAAACAGGAATAGCCTGAAAAGGTGTGAAAAATATGAAGAGCTTCAAAATGTGTCAAAAATATGAGGAGCATGAAACGGTTTGAAAAATAGGAGGAGCATGAAGCGGTGTTGAAAACATGAAGAGCTTGAAAAGGTGTGAAAGAAAAATGAAGAGCTTCAAAAGGTGTCAAAAATATGAGGAGCATGAAACGGTCTGAAAAATAGGAGGAGCATGAAGTGGTATTCAAAAACATGAAGAGCCTGAAAAGTTGTGGAAAATATTAACAGCTTCAAAAGGTGTCAAAAATGAGACGAGCATGAAACAGTCTGAAAAATAGGAGGAGCATGAAACGGTGTTCAAAAACCTGAAGAGCCTGAAAGGTGTGAAAAATATAAAGAGCTTCAAAAGGTGTGAAAAATATGAGGAGCATAAAATGGTCTGAAAAATAGGAGCATCATGAAGCGGTGTTGAAAAACATGAAGAGCCTGAAAAGGTGTCAATAATATGAAGAGTTTCAAAACGTGTGAAAAATATGAAGAGCTTCAAAAGGTGTCAAAAAATGAGGAGCATGAAACGGTCTGAAAAATAGGAGGAGCATGAAGCGGTGTTGAAAAACATGGAGAGCCTGAAAAGGTGTGAAAAATATGAAGAGCTTCAAAAGGTGTCAAAAATATGAGGAGCATGATACGGTCTGAAATATAAGGGAGCATGAAACGGTGTTCAAAATCACGAGCAGCCTGAAAAGGTGTGAAAAATATGAAGAGCTTAAAAATGTGTGAAAAATATGACGAGCATGAAACGGTCGGAAAAATAGGAGGAGCGTGAAAGGGTGTTCAAAAACATGAAGAGCCTGAAAAGGTGTGAAAAATATGAACAGCTTCAAAAGGTGTCAAAAATATGAGGAGCATGAAATGATCTGAAATATAGGAGGAGCATGAAGCGGTGTTGAAAAACATGAAGAGCCTGAAAAGGTGTGAAAAAAATGAAGAGCTTCAAAATTTGTCAAATATATGAAGAGCATGAAACGGTCTGAAATTTAGGAGGAGCATGAAGTGGTGTAGAAAAGCATGAACAGACTGAAAAGGTGTTAAAAATATGAACAGCTTCAAAAGGTGTGAAAAATATGAGGATCATGAAACGGTCTCAAAAATAAGAGGAGCATGAAGCGGTGTTGAAAAACATGAAGAGCCTAAAAATGTAGGAATAATATGAAGAGCTTCAAAAGTTGTCAAAAATATGCAGAGCATGAAATGATCTGAAATATAGGAGGAGCATGAAACGGTGCTCAAAAACATGAAGACCCTGAAAAGGTGTGAATTATATGAAGAGCTTCAAAAGGTGTCAAAAATATGAGGAGCATGAAGCGGTGTTGAAAAACATGAAGAGCCTGAAAAGGTGTGAAATATATGAAGAGGTTCAAAAGGTGTCAAAAATATGAGGAGCATGAAGTGGTGTTCAAAAACATGAAGTGCCTGAAAAGGTGTGAAAAATATGAAGATCTTAAAAAGGTGTCAAAAAAATTAAGAGCACGAAACGTTCTGAAAAATTGAAGGAGCATGAAATGGTGTTCATAAACTTGAAGAGACTAAAAGGTGTGAAAAATATGAAGAGCTTCAAAAGGTGTCAAAAATATGAGGAGTATGAAACGTTCTGAAAAATAGGAGGAGCAAGAAACGGTGTTCAAAGACATGAAGAGCCTGAAAAGGTGTGAAAAATATGAAGAGCTTTAAAAGGTGTGAAATACATGAGGAGCATGAAACGGTCTGAAAAATAGGAGTAGCATGAAACGGTGTTCAAAAGCATGAAGAGCCTGAAAAGGTGTGAAAAATATGAAGAGCTTCAAAAGGTTTCAAAAATATGAAGAGCTTCAAACGGTGTGAAATACATGAGGAGCATGAAACGGTCTGAAAAATAGGAGGAGCATGAAGAGTTTTTGAAAAACATGAATAGCCTGAAAAGGTGTGAAAATTATGAAGAGCTTCAAAAGTGTCAAAATATGAGGAAAATGAAACGGTCTGAAAAATAGGAGGCTCATGAAACGGTGTTGAAAAACATGAAAAGCCTGAAAACGTGTCAAAAATATGAAGAGCTTCAGGCTGGCGGGTAAAGCTGGGAGGTACCGGCCGGGGGCGCCGGTTGGAGACATGATTGCAATGTGGGCCTTAGGATTTGAGCCAAAGAAAGAAGAAATTAAAAAGATGATAGCTGAAACTGACAAAGAAGGAATTGGCACCATTAATTTTGAAGAATTTTTTGCCATAATGAGTGTAAAAATGAGTGAAAAGGATGAAAAAGAAGAAATATTGAAGGCTTTCAAACTATTTGATGATGATGATACAGGAAGTATATCATTGAACAATATCAAGAGGGTTGCTAAGGAGCTAGGGGAAAATTTAACAGATGATGAACTTCAGGAAATGCTTGATGAGGCTGATCATGATGGGGATGGAGAAATAAACAAGGAAGAATTTTTGAAAATGATGCAAAAGACCACTCTTTATTAACACTGTCTTTTGTGCCTTTTGGAAAGTTGTTAACAAGTTTGTATTTGCTATAAGTTCCATAATAGCTGAATATATTCATTTTCAGTGTTTAAGTTTATATACATAAACTGGTCTCTTGATGTCTAATCCATGGGAGAAGTTACATGTTGCTACCAATATGTTGTTAAATCTATAACATCAAGAAATAAAATGTAGTGACTTCCTTAAACTATGAATCTGAAGAACAGTATTAATTACAAGTGCTATTTTTTGAGACCCACGTTCTAAAACTTAGATTTTTTTATTTAACTTATGGAAATTGGCCCCACATCATAAGCCAGCCATCACTTTCCCTATTATTTTCCTTTTGTGCAATTCTAAAAATGAACATTTGATTTTAAATGATTATTCAGATATGTAAAGTCTTAAATAAAACTGGCAGCATCAAAAGGTGTGAAAAATATGAAGAGCTTCAAAAGGTGTCAAAAATGAGATGAGCATGACACTGTCTGAAAAATAGGAGGAGCATGAAATGGTGTTCAAAAACATGAGGAGCCTGAAAAGGTGTGAAATCCATGAAGAGCTTCAAAAGGTGTGAAATACATGAGGAGCATGAAACAGGCCGAAAAATAGGAGAAGCATGAAGTGGTGTGGAAAAACATGAAGAGCCTAAAAAGTTGTGAGAAATATGAAGAGCTTCAAAAGATGTGAAATACATGAGGAGCATGAAACTCTCTGAAAATAGGAGGAGCATGAAGCGGTGTCAAAAACATGAAGAGCCTAAAAATTTGTGAGAAATATGAAGAGCTTCAAAAGGTGTCAAAAATGAGATGAGCATGAAACGGTCTGAAAAATAGGAGGAGTATGAAGCGGTGTTGAAAAACATGAAGAGCCTAAAAAGTTGTGAAAAATATGAAAAGCTTCAAAATGGGTCAAAAATGAGATGAGCAGGAAACGGTCTGAAAAATAGGAGGATCATGAAACGGTCTTGAAAAACATGAAAAGCCTGAAATGGTGTGAAAAATATGAGGAGCTGCAAAAGGTGTGAAAAATATGAGGTGCATGAAACTGTTTGAAAAATAGGAGGAGCATGAAGCCGTGTTGAAAAACATGAATAGCCTGAAAAGGTGTGAAAAATATGAAGAGCTTCAAAACGTGTCAAAAATATGAGGAACAGGGAACGGTCTGAAAAATAGGAGGAGCATGAAGCTGTGTTCAAAAACATGAAGAGCCTGAAAAGGTGTGAAAAATATGAAGAGCTTCAAAGTTGTGAAAAATATGAGTAGCATGAAACGGTCTGAAAAATAGAAGCAGCATGAAACGGTCTGAAAAACATGAAGAGCCTGAAAACGTGTGAAAAATATGAAGAGCTTCAAAAGGTGTGAAAAATATGAAGAGCATCAAAGGTGTAAAAAATGAGATGCGCATGAAACGGTCTGAAAAATAAGAGAAGCATGAAGTTGTGTTGAAAAACATGAAGAGCCTGAAAAGATGTGAAAAATATGAAGAGCATGAACCGGTCTGAAAAATAGGAGGATCATGAAGCTGTGTTCAAAAACATGAAGAGCTTGAAAATGTGTGAAAATTATGAAGAGCTTCAAAATTTGTCAAATATATGAGGAGCATGAAAAGGTCTGAAAAATAGGAGAAGCATGAAGTGGTGTGGAAAAACATGAAGGGCTTGAAAAGGTGTGAAAAATATGAAGAGACTCAAAAGGTGTCAAAAATGAGATGTGCATGAAACGGTCTGAAAATTAGGAGGAGCATGAAGTGGTGTTCAAAAACAGGAAGAGACTGAAAAGTTGTGAAAAATATGAAGAGCTTCAAAAGGTGTCAAAAATGTGAGGAGCATGAAACGGTCTGAAAAATAGGAGGAGCATGAAGCGATGTTCAAAAACATGAAAAGCCTGAAAAGTTGTGAAAAATATGAAGAGCCTCAAAAGGTGTCAAAAATGAGATGAGCATGAAACGATCTGAAAAATAGGAGGAACATGAAGTGGTGTTGAAAAAAAATAATAGACTGAAAAGGTGTGAAATATATGAAGAGCTTAAAAAGGTGTCAAAAATATTAGGAGAATGAAAGGGTCTGAAAAATAGGAGGAGCATGAAGCTGGGTTGAAAGACATGAAGAGCCTGAAAAGGTGTGAAAAATATGAAGAGCTTCAAAAGGTGTGAAATACATGAGGAGCAAGAAACGGTCTGAAAAATAGGAGAAGCATGAAGTCGTGTGGAAAAACATGAAGAGCCTAAAAAGTTGTGAGAAATATGAAGAGCTTCAAAAGATGTGAAATACATGAGGAGCATGAAACTCTCTGAAAAATAGGAGGAGCATGAAGCGGTGTCAAAAACATGAAGAGCCTAAAAAGTAGTGAGAAATATGAAGAGCTTCAAAAGGTATCAAAAATGAGATGAGCATGAAACGGTCTGAAAAAAAGGAGGAGTATGAAGCGGTGTTGAAAAACATGAAGAGCCTAAAAAGTTGTGAAAAATATGAAAAGCTTCAAAAGGGGTCAAAAATGAGATGAGCATGAAACGGTCTGAAAAATAGGAGGATCATGTAACGGTGTTGAAAAACATGAAAAGCCTGAAAAGGTGTGAAAAATATGAGGAGCTTCAAAAGGTGTGAAAAATAAGAGGAGCATGAAACGGTCTGAAAAATAGGAGTAGCATGAAGCTGTGTTCAAAAACATGAAGAGCCTGAAAAGGTGTGAAAAATATGAGGAGGATGAAACGGTCTGAAATTTAGGAGGAGCATGAAGCGGTGTTCAAAAAAAAAAAAAGAGCCTGAAAAGGTGTTAAAAATATGAAGAGCTTCAAAAGGTGTAAAAAATATGAGGAGCATGAAACGGTCTGAAATAGAGAAGCAGCATGAAACGGTGTTGAAAAACATTAAGGTCCTCAAAAGGTGTGAAAAATATGAAGAGCTTCAAAAGGTGTCAAACATATGAAGAGCATGAAACCGTCTGAAAAATAGGAGGATCATGAAGCAGTGTTCAAAAACATGAAGAGCCTGAAAATGTGTGAAAAATATTCAGAGCTTCAAAATGTGTCAAATATATGAGGAGCTTGAAAAGGTCTGAAAAATAGGAGGAGCATGACACGGTGTTGAAAACATGAAGAGCATGAAAAGGTGTGAAAAAGATGAAGAGATTCTAAAGCTGTCAAAAATATGAGGAGCCTGAAACGGTCTGAAAAATATGAAGAGATCCAATAGTTGTCAAAAATATGAGGAGCATTAAATGGTGTTCAGAAACATGAGAGCCTGAAAAGCTGTTAAAAATATGAAGAGCTTCAAAAGTTGTCAAAAATATGAGGAGCATGAAACCGTCTGAAAAATAGGAGGAGCATGACACAGTGTTGAAAAACATGAAGAGCATGAAAAGGTGTGAAAAATATGAAGAGATTCAAAAGCTGTCAAAAATATGAGGAGCCTGAAACGGTCTGAAAAATAGGAGGAGCATGAAGTGGGGTTGAAAAAGATGAAGAGCCTGAAAAGGTGTGAAAAATATGAAGAGCTTCAAAAGGAGTCAAAAATATGAGGAGCATGAAAAGGTCTGAAAAATAGGAGGAGCATGAAGCGGTGTTGAAAAACATGAAGAGCCTGAAAAGGTGTGAAATATATGAAGAGCTTAAAAATGTGTCAAAAATATCAGGAGCATGAAATGATCTGAAAAATAGGAGGAACATGAAACGGTCTGAAAAATATGAGGAGCATGAAGTGGTGTTCAAAAACATGAAGAGGGTAAAAAGGTGTGAAAAATATGAAGAGCTTTAAAGGTGTGAAAATTATGAGGAGTATGAAACCGTCTGAAAAATAGGAGGAGCATGACTCGGTGCTGAAAAACATGAAGAGCCTTAAAATGTGAAAAAATATGATGAGCTTTAAAGGTGTGAAAAATATGAGGAGCATGAAACCGTGTGAAAAATAGGAAGAGCATGAAGCGGTGTTGAAAAACAAGAAGAGCCTGAAAAGGTGTGAAAAATATGAAGAGCTTCAAAGGGTGTCAAAAATATGAGGAGCATGAAATGATCTGAAAAATAGGAGGAACATAAAACGGTCTGAAAAATAGGAGCAGCAAGAAACGGTGTGCAAAAAAATGAAGAGCCTGAAAACGTGTGAAAAATATGAAGAGCCTCAAAAGGTGTGAAAAATATGAAGAGCTTCAAAAGCTGTCAAAAATGAGATGAGCATGAAGCGGTCTGAAAAATAGGAGGAGCATGAAGTCGTGTTGAAAAACATGAAGAGCCTGAAAAGATGTGAAAAATATGAATAGCTTCAAAAGGTGTGAAAAATATGAGGAGCGTGAAACGGTCTGAAAAATAGGAGAAGCATGAAGCTGTGCTCAAATACATGAAGAGCCTGAGAAGCTGTGAAAAATATGAAGAGCTTCAAAATGTGTGAAAAATATGAAGAGCTTCAAAGGTGTCAAAAATATGAGGAGCATGAAACGGTCGCAAAAACAGCAGGCGCATGAAGTGGTGTTTAAAAACATGAAGAGCCTAAAAAGGTTTGAAATATATGAAGAGCTTAAAAAGTTGTCAAAAATATGAGGAGTATGAAACGGTCTGAAAAATAGGAAGAACATGAAACGGTGTTCAAAAATATGAAGAGCCTGGAATGGTGTGAAAAATATAAAGAGCCCCTTAAAGTGTCAAAAATATGAGGAGCATGAAACGGTCTCAAAAATAGGAGCAGCATGAAAAGGTGTTCAAAAACATGAAGAGCCTGAAAAGGTGTGAAAAATATGAACAGCTTCAAAAGGTGTCAAATATATGAGGAGCATGAAACGGTCTTAAAAACAGGAGAAGCATGAAGCTGTGCTCAAAAACATGAAGAGCCTAAGAAGGTGTGAAAAATATGAAGAGCTTCAAAATGTGTGAAAAATATGAAGAGCTTGAAAAGGTGTCAAAAATATGAGGAGCATGAAAAGGTCTGAAAAATAGGAGGAGAATGAAGTGGTGTTGAAAAAAATGAAGAGCCTGAAAAGGTGTGAGAAATATGAAGAGCTTCAAAAATGTGAAAAATATGAAGAGCTTCAAAAGGTGTCAAAAATATGAGGTGCATGAAACGGTCTGAAAAATAGGAGGAGCATGAAGCGGTGTTGAAAAACATGAGGAGCCTGAGAACTTGTGAAAAATATGAAGAGCTTCAAAAGGTGTCAAAAATGAGATGAGCATGAAACGGTCTGAAATATAGGAGGAGCATGAAGTGGTGTTGAAAAAATGAAGAGCCTGAAAAGGTGTGAAAATTATGAAGAGCTTCAAAAGGTGTCCAAAATATGAGGAGCATGAAGTGGTCTGAAAAATAGGAGGATCATGAAACGGTGTTCAAAAACATGAAGTGCCTGAAAAGATCTGAAAAATATGAAGAGCTTGAAAAGGTGTGAAATATATGAAGAGCTTCAAAAGGTGTCAAAAATGAGAGGAGCATGAAACGGTGTGAAAAATAGGAGGAGCATGAAGCGATTTAAAAAAAAATGAAGAGGCTGAAAAGGTGTGAAATATATGAAGAGCTTCAAGAGGTGTCAAAAATATGAAGAGTATGAAGTGGTCTGAAAAATAGGAGGATCATGAAGCGGTGTTCAAATACATGAAGAGCCTGAAAAGGTGTGAAAAATATGAAGAGCTTCAAAAGGTGTGAAAAATATGAGGAGCATGAAACGGTCTGAAAAATAGAAGCGGCATGAAATGGTGTTCAAAAACATGAAGAGCCTGAAAAGGTGTGAAAATTATGAAGAGCTTCAAAAGGTGTGAAATACATGAGGAGCATGAAACAGTCTGAAAAATACGAGAAGCATGAAGTGGTGTTGAAAAACATGAAGAGCCTGAAAAGGAGTGAAATATATGAAGAGCTTCAAAAGGTGTCAAACATATGAAGATCATGAAACAGTCTGAAAAATAGGAGGATCATGAAGCAGTGTTCAAAAACATGAAGAGCCTGAAAATGTGTGAAAAATATTCAGAGCTTCAAAATGTGTCAAATATATGTGGAGCATGAAACCGTCTGAAAAATAGGAGGAGCATGAAACGGTGATTAAAAACATGAAGAGCCTGAAAAGGTGTGAAAAATATGAAGAGTTTCAAACGGTGTGAAATACATGAGGAGCACGAAACAGGCCGAAAAATAGGAGAAACATGAAGTGGTTTGGAAAAACATGAAGAGCCTAAAAAGTTGTGAGAAATATGAAGAGCTTCAAAGATGTGAAATACATGAGGAGCATGAAACTCTCTGAAAAATAGGAGGAGCATGAAGCGGTGTCAAAAACATGAAGAGCCTAAAAAGTTGTGAGAAATATGAAGAGCTTCAAAAGGTGTCAAAAATGAGATGAGCATGAAACGGTCTGAAAAATAGGAGGAGTATGAAGCGGTGTTGAAAAACATGAAGAGCCTAAAAAGTTGTGAAAAATATGAAAAGCTTCAAAAGGGGTCAATAATGAGATGAGCATGAAACGGTCTGAAAAATAGGAGGATCATGTAACGGTGTTGAAAAACATGAAAAGCCTAAAAAGGTGTGAAAATTATGAGGAGCTTCAAAAGGTGTGAAAAATAAGAGGAGCATGAAACGGTCTGAAAAATAGGAGTAGCATGAAGCTGTGTTCAAAAACATGAAGAGCCTGAAAAGGTGTGAAAAATATGAGGAGGATGAAACGGTCTGAAAATTAGGAGGAGCATGAAGCGGTGTTCAAAAAAAAAAGAGCCTGAAAAGGTGTTAAAAATATGAAGAGCTTCAAAAGGTGTAAAAAATATGAGGAGCATGAAACGGTCTGAAATAGAGAAGCAGCATGAAACGGTGTTGAAAAACATGAAGGCCCTCAAAAGGTGTGAAAAATATGAAGAGCTTCAAAAGGTGTCAAACATATGAAGAGCATGAAACCGTCTGAAAAATAGGAGGATCATGAAGCAGTGTTCAAAAACATGAAGAGCCTGAAAATGTGTGAAAAATATTCAGAGCTTCAAAATGTGTCAAATATATGAGAAGCATGAAAAGGTCTGAAAAATAGGAGGAGGATGAAACGGTGATTAAAAACATGAAGAGCCTGAAAAGGTGTGAAAAATATGAAGAGCTTCAAAGGTGTCAAAAATATGAGGAGCATGAAACGGTCGCAAAAACAGCAGGCGCATGAAGTGGTGTTTAAAAACATGAAGAGCCTAAAAAGGTTTGAAATATATGAAGAGCTTAAAAAGTTGTCAAAAATATGAGGAGTATGAAACGGTCTGAAAAATAGGAAGAACATGAAACGGTGTTCAAAAATATGAAGAGCCTGGAATGGTGTGAAAAATATAAAGAGCCCCTTAAAGTGTCAAAAATATGAGGAGCATGAAACGGTCTCAAAAATAGGAGCAGCATGAAAAGGTGTTCAAAAACATGAAGAGCCTGAAAAGGTGTGAAAAATATGAACAGCTTCAAAAGGTGTCAAATATATGAGGAGCATGAAACGGTCTTAAAAACAGGAGAAGCATGAAGCTGTGCTCAAAAACATGAAGAGCCTAAGAAGGTGTGAAAAATATGAAGAGCTTCAAAATGTGTGAAAAATATGAAGAGCTTGAAAAGGTGTCAAAAATATGAGGAGCATGAAAAGGTCTGAAAAATAGGAGGAGAATGAAGTGGTGTTGAAAAAAATGAAGAGCCTGAAAAGGTGTGAGAAATATGAAGAGCTTCAAAAATGTGAAAAATATGAAGAGCTTCAAAAGGTGTCAAAAATATGAGGTGCATGAAACGGTCTGAAAAATAGGAGGAGCATGAAGCGGTGTTGAAAAACATGAGGAGCCTGAGAACTTGTGAAAAATATGAAGAGCTTCAAAAGGTGTCAAAAATGAGATGAGCATGAAACGGTCTGAAATATAGGAGGAGCATGAAGTGGTGTTGAAAAAATGAAGAGCCTGAAAAGGTGTGAAAATTATGAAGAGCTTCAAAAGGTGTCCAAAATATGAGGAGCATGAAGTGGTCTGAAAAATAGGAGGATTATGAAACGGTGTTCAAAAACATGAAGTGCCTGAAAAGATCTGAAAAATATGAAGAGCTTGAAAAGGTGTGAAATATATGAAGAGCTTCAAAAGGTGTCAAAAATGAGAGGAGCATGAAACGGTGTGAAAAATAGGAGGAGCATGAAGCGATTTAAAAAAAAATGAAGAGGCTGAAAAGGTGTGAAATATATGAAGAGCTTCAAGAGGTGTCAAAAATATGAAGAGTATGAAGTGGTCTGAAAAATAGGAGGATCATGAAGCGGTGTTCAAATACATGAAGAGCCTGAAAAGGTGTGAAAAATATGAAGAGCTTCAAAAGGTGTGAAAAATATGAGGAGCATGAAACGGTCTGAAAAATAGAAGCGGCATGAAATGGTGTTCAAAAACATGAAGAGCCTGAAAAGGTGTGAAAATTATGAAGAGCTTCAAAAGGTGTGAAATACATGAGGAGCATGAAACAGTCTGAAAAATACGAGAAGCATGAAGTGGTGTTGAAAAACATGAAGAGCCTGAAAAGGAGTGAAATATATGAAGAGCTTCAAAAGGTGTCAAACATATGAAGATCATGAAACAGTCTGAAAAATAGGAGGATCATGAAGCAGTGTTCAAAAACATGAAGAGCCTGAAAATGTGTGAAAAATATTCAGAGCTTCAAAATGTGTCAAATATATGTGGAGCATGAAACCGTCTGAAAAATAGGAGGAGCATGAAACGGTGATTAAAAACATGAAGAGCCTGAAAAGGTGTGAAAAATATGAAGAGTTTCAAACGGTGTGAAATACATGAGGAGCACGAAACAGGCCGAAAAATAGGAGAAACATGAAGTGGTTTGGAAAAACATGAAGAGCCTAAAAAGTTGTGAGAAATATGAAGAGCTTCAAAGATGTGAAATACATGAGGAGCATGAAACTCTCTGAAAAATAGGAGGAGCATGAAGCGGTGTCAAAAACATGAAGAGCCTAAAAAGTTGTGAGAAATATGAAGAGCTTCAAAAGGTGTCAAAAATGAGATGAGCATGAAACGGTCTGAAAAATAGGAGGAGTATGAAGCGGTGTTGAAAAACATGAAGAGCCTAAAAAGTTGTGAAAAATATGAAAAGCTTCAAAAGGGGTCAATAATGAGATGAGCATGAAACGGTCTGAAAAATAGGAGGATCATGTAACGGTGTTGAAAAACATGAAAAGCCTAAAAAGGTGTGAAAATTATGAGGAGCTTCAAAAGGTGTGAAAAATAAGAGGAGCATGAAACGGTCTGAAAAATAGGAGTAGCATGAAGCTGTGTTCAAAAACATGAAGAGCCTGAAAAGGTGTGAAAAATATGAGGAGGATGAAACGGTCTGAAAATTAGGAGGAGCATGAAGCGGTGTTCAAAAAAAAAAGAGCCTGAAAAGGTGTTAAAAATATGAAGAGCTTCAAAAGGTGTAAAAAATATGAGGAGCATGAAACGGTCTGAAATAGAGAAGCAGCATGAAACGGTGTTGAAAAACATGAAGGCCCTCAAAAGGTGTGAAAAATATGAAGAGCTTCAAAAGGTGTCAAACATATGAAGAGCATGAAACCATCTGAAAAATAGGAGGATCATGAAGCAGTGTTCAAAAACATGAAGAGCCTGAAAATGTGTGAAAAATATTCAGAGCTTCAAAATGTGTCAAATATATGAGAAGCATGAAAAGGTCTGAAAAATAGGAGGAGGATGAAACGGTGATTAAAAACATGAAGAGCCTGAAAAGGTGTGAAAAATATGAAGAGCTTCAAAGGTGTCAAAAATATGAGGAGCATGAAACGGTCGCAAAAACAGCAGGCGCATGAAGTGGTGTTTAAAAACATGAAGAGCCTAAAAAGGTTTGAAATATATGAAGAGCTTAAAAAGTTGTCAAAAATATGAGGAGTATGAAACGGTCTGAAAAATAGGAAGAACATGAAACGGTGTTCAAAAATATGAAGAGCCTGGAATGGTGTGAAAAATATAAAGAGCCCCTTAAAGTGTCAAAAATATGAGGAGCATGAAACGGTCTCAAAAATAGGAGCAGCATGAAAAGGTGTTCAAAAACATGAAGAGCCTGAAAAGGTGTGAAAAATATGAACAGCTTCAAAAGGTGTCAAATATATGAGGAGCATGAAACGGTCTTAAAAACAGGAGAAGCATGAAGCTGTGCTCAAAAACATGAAGAGCCTAAGAAGGTGTGAAAAATATGAAGAGCTTCAAAATGTGTGAAAAATATGAAGAGCTTGAAAAGGTGTCAAAAATATGAGGAGCATGAAAAGGTCTGAAAAATAGGAGGAGAATGAAGTGGTGTTGAAAAAAATGAAGAGCCTGAAAAGGTGTGAGAAATATGAAGAGCTTCAAAAATGTGAAAAATATGAAGAGCTTCAAAAGGTGTCAAAAATATGAGGTGCATGAAACGGTCTGAAAAATAGGAGGAGCATGAAGCGGTGTTGAAAAACATGAGGAGCCTGAGAACTTGTGAAAAATATGAAGAGCTTCAAAAGGTGTCAAAAATGAGATGAGCATGAAACGGTCTGAAATATAGGAGGAGCATGAAGTGGTGTTGAAAAAATGAAGAGCCTGAAAAGGTGTGAAAATTATGAAGAGCTTCAAAAGGTGTCCAAAATATGAGGAGCATGAAGTGGTCTGAAAAATAGGAGGATTATGAAACGGTGTTCAAAAACATGAAGTGCCTGAAAAGATCTGAAAAATATGAAGAGCTTGAAAAGGTGTGAAATATATGAAGAGCTTCAAAAGGTGTCAAAAATGAGAGGAGCATGAAACGGTGTGAAAAATAGGAGGAGCATGAAGCGATTTAAAAAAAAATGAAGAGGCTGAAAAGGTGTGAAATATATGAAGAGCTTCAAGAGGTGTCAAAAATATGAAGAGTATGAAGTGGTCTGAAAAATAGGAGGATCATGAAGCGGTGTTCAAATACATGAAGAGCCTGAAAAGGTGTGAAAAATATGAAGAGCTTCAAAAGGTGTGAAAAATATGAGGAGCATGAAACGGTCTGAAAAATAGAAGCGGCATGAAATGGTGTTCAAAAACATGAAGAGCCTGAAAAGGTGTGAAAATTATGAAGAGCTTCAAAAGGTGTGAAATACATGAGGAGCATGAAACAGTCTGAAAAATACGAGAAGCATGAAGTGGTGTTGAAAAACATGAAGAGCCTGAAAAGGAGTGAAATATATGAAGAGCTTCAAAAGGTGTCAAACATATGAAGATCATGAAACAGTCTGAAAAATAGGAGGATCATGAAGCAGTGTTCAAAAACATGAAGAGCCTGAAAATGTGTGAAAAATATTCAGAGCTTCAAAATGTGTCAAATATATGTGGAGCATGAAACCGTCTGAAAAATAGGAGGAGCATGAAACGGTGATTAAAAACATGAAGAGCCTGAAAAGGTGTGAAAAATATGAAGAGTTTCAAACGGTGTGAAATACATGAGGAGCACGAAACAGGCCGAAAAATAGGAGAAACATGAAGTGGTTTGGAAAAACATGAAGAGCCTAAAAAGTTGTGAGAAATATGAAGAGCTTCAAAGATGTGAAATACATGAGGAGCATGAAACTCTCTGAAAAATAGGAGGAGCATGAAGCGGTGTCAAAAACATGAAGAGCCTAAAAAGTTGTGAGAAATATGAAGAGCTTCAAAAGGTGTCAAAAATGAGATGAGCATGAAACGGTCTGAAAAATAGGAGGAGTATGAAGCGGTGTTGAAAAACATGAAGAGCCTAAAAAGTTGTGAAAAATATGAAAAGCTTCAAAAGGGGTCAATAATGAGATGAGCATGAAACGGTCTGAAAAATAGGAGGATCATGTAACGGTGTTGAAAAACATGAAAAGCCTAAAAAGGTGTGAAAATTATGAGGAGCTTCAAAAGGTGTGAAAAATAAGAGGAGCATGAAACGGTCTGAAAAATAGGAGTAGCATGAAGCTGTGTTCAAAAACATGAAGAGCCTGAAAAGGTGTGAAAAATATGAGGAGGATGAAACGGTCTGAAAATTAGGAGGAGCATGAAGCGGTGTTCAAAAAAAAAAGAGCCTGAAAAGGTGTTAAAAATATGAAGAGCTTCAAAAGGTGTAAAAAATATGAGGAGCATGAAACGGTCTGAAATAGAGAAGCAGCATGAAACGGTGTTGAAAAACATGAAGGCCCTCAAAAGGTGTGAAAAATATGAAGAGCTTCAAAAGGTGTCAAACATATGAAGAGCATGAAACCATCTGTAAAATAGGAGGATCATGAAGCAGTGTTCAAAAACATGAAGAGCCTGAAAATGTGTGAAAAATATTCAGAGCTTCAAAATGTGTCAAATATATGAGAAGCATGAAAAGGTCTGAAAAATAGGAGGAGGATGAAACGGTGATTAAAAACATGAAGAGCCTGAAAAGGTGTGAAAAATATGAAGAGCTTCAAAATGTGTGAAATACATGAGGAGCATGAAACAGGACGAAAAATAGGAGAAGCATGAAGTGGTGTGGAAAAACATGAAGAGCCTGAAAAGTTGTGAAAAATATGAAGAGCTTCAAAAGATGTGAAATACATGAGGAGCATGAAACTCTCTGAAAAATAGGGGGATCATGAAGTGGTGATCAAAAACATGAAGAGCCTGAAAAGGTGTGAAAAATATGAAGAGCTTCAAAAGGTGTGAAATTCATGAGGATCATGAAAAGGTCTGAAAAATAGGAGAAGCATCAAATGGTGTGGAAAAACATGAAGAGCCTGAAAAGGTGTGAAAAATATGAAGAGCTTCAAAGGTGTCAAAAATGAATTGCGCAATAAACGGTCTGAAAAATAAGAGAAGCATGAAGTTGTGTTGAAAAACATGAAGAGCCTGAAAAGATGTGAAAAATATGAAGAGCATGAACCGGTCTGAAAAATAGGAGGATCATGAAGCGGTGTCCAAAAACATGAAGAGCTTGAAAAGGTGTGAAAATTATGAGGAACTTCAAAAGGTGTCAAAAATATGAGGAGCATGAAACGGTCTGAAAAATAGGAGGAGCGTGAAACTGTGATCAAAATCTTGAAGAGGCTGAAAAGGGGTGAAAATTATGACGAGCTTCAAAAGGTGTGAAAAACATGAGGACAAAGAAACGGGCTGAAAAATAGGAGAAGCATGAAGTGGTGTTGAAAAACATGAAGAGCCTGAAAAAGTGTGAAAAATATGAAGAGCTTCAGAAGGTGTGAAAAATATGAGGAGCTTCAAAAGGTGTCAAAAATTAGATGAGCATGAAACGGTCTGAAAAATTGGAGGAGCAAGAAGTAGTGTTGAAAAAAATGAAGAGCCTGAAAAGGTGTGAAAAATATGAAGAGCTTCAAAAGGTGTAAAAAATATGAGGAGCATGAAACGGTCTGAAAAATAGGAGGAGCATGAAGCGGTGTTGAAAAACATGAAGAGCCTGAAAAGGTGTGAAAAACATGAAGAGCTTAAAAAGGTGTCAAAATTACAAGGAGCATGAAACGGTCTGAAAAATAGGAGGAGCATGAAGCGGTGTTCAAAAGTATGAAGAGCCTGAAACGATGTGAAAAATATGAAGAGCTTCAAAAGGTGTCATAAATATGAGAAGCATGAAACGCTCTGAAAAATAGGAGGAGCATGAAGCGGTGTTCAAAACATGAAGAGCCTTAAAAGGTGTGAAAAATATGAAGAGCTTCAAAAGGTGTCATAAATATGAGAAGCATGAAACGCTCTGAAAAATAGGAGGAGCATGAAGCGGTGTTGAAAAACATGAGGAGCCTGAGAACTTGTGAAAAATATGAAGAGCTTCACAAGGTGTCAAAAATGAGATGAGCATGAAACGGTCTGAAATATAGGAGGAGCATGAAGTGGTGTTGAAAAAAACGAAGAGCCTGAAAAGGTGTGAAAAATGTGAACAGCTTCAAAAGGTGTCAAAAATATGAGGAGCATGAAACGGTCTGAAAAATAGGAGGAGTATGAAGCGGTGTTCAAAAACATGAAGTGCGTGAAAAGGTCTGAAAAATATGAAGAGCTTCAAAAGGTGTTAGAAATATGAGGTGCATGAAACGGTCTGAAAAAGAGGAGGAGCATGAAGCGGTGTTCAAAACATGAAGAGCCTTAAAAGGTGTGAAAAATATGAAGAGCTTCAAAAGGTGTCATAAATATGAGAAGCATGAAACGCTCTGAAAAATAGGAGGAGCATGAAGCGGTGTTGAAAAACATGAGGAGCCTGAGAACTTGTGAAAAATATGAAGAGCTTCACAAGGTGTCAAAAATGAGATGAGCATGAAACGGTCTGAAATATAGGAGGAGCATGAAGTGGTGTTGAAAAAAACGAAGAGCCTGAAAAGGTGTGAAAAATGTGAACAGCTTCAAAAGGTGTCAAAAATATGAGGAGCATGAAACGGTCTGAAAAATAGGAGGAGTATGAAGCGGTGTTCAAAAACATGAAGTGCGTGAAAAGGTCTGAAAAATATGAAGAGCTTGAAAAGGTGTGAAAAATATGAAGAGCTTCAAAAGGTGTGAAATACATGAGGAGAATGAAACGGTCTGAAAAATAGGAGAAGCATGAAGTGGTGTGGAAAAACATGAAGAGCCTAAAAAGTTGTGAGAAATATGAAGAGCTTCAAAAGTTATCAAAAATGAGATGAGCATGAACGGTCTGAAAAATAGGAGGAGTATGAAGCGGTGTTGAAAATCATGAAGAGCCTAAAAAGTTGTGAAAAATATGAAAAGCTTCAAAACGGGTCAAAAATGAGATGAGCATGAAACGGTCTGAAAAATAGGAGGATCATGTAACGGTGTTGAAAAACATGAAAAGCCTGAAAAGTTGTGAAAAATATGAGGAGCTTCAAAAGGTGTGAAAAATAAGAGGAGCATGAAACGGTCTGAAAAATAGGTGTAGCATGAATCTGTGTTCAAAAACATGAAGAGCCTGAAAAGGTGTGAAAAATATGAGGAGGATGAAACGGTCTGAAAATTAGGAGGAGCATGAAGCGGTGTTCAAAAAAAAAAGAGCCTGAAAAGGTGTTAAAAATATGAAGAGCTTCAAAAGGTGTAAAAAATATGAGGAGCATGAAACGGTCTGAAATAGAGAAGCAGCATGAAACGGTGTTGAAAAACATGAAGGCCCTCAAAAGGTGTGAAAAATATGAAGAGCTTCAAAAGGTGTCAAACATATGAAGAGCATGAAACCGTCTGAAAAATAGGAGGATCATGAAGCAGTGTTCAAAAACATGAAGAGCCTGAAAAGGTGTGAAAAATATTCAGAGCTTCAAAATGTGTCAAATATACCAGGAGCATGAAAAGGTCTGAAAAATAGGAGGAGCATGACACGGTGTTGAAAACATGAAGAGCATGAAAAGGTGTGAAAAAGATGAAGAGATTCTAAAGCTGTCAGAAATATGAGGAGCCTGAAACGGTCTGAAAAATATGAAGAGATCCAATAGTTGTCAAAAATATGAGGAGCATTAAATGGTGTTCAGAAACATGAGAGCCTTGAAAGGTGTTAAAAATATGAAGAGCCTGAAAAGGAGTGAAAAATATGAAGAGCTTCAACAGGTGTCAAAAATATGAGGAGAATGAAATGATCTGAAAAATAGGAGGAACATGAAACGGTCTGAAAAATAGGAGGATCATGAAGCCATGTTGAAAAACATGAAGAGCCTGAAAATGTGTGAAAAATATGAAGAGCTTCAAAAGGTGTCAAAAATATGAGGAGCATGAAACGGTCTGAAATATAGGAGGAGAATGAAGCGGTGTTGAAAAACCTGAAGAGACTGAAAACGTGTGAAATATATGAAGAGCTTCAAAAGGTGTGAAATACATGAGGAGCATGAAACAGTCTGAAAAATACGAGAAGCATGAAGTGGTGTTGAAAAACATGAAGAGCCTTAAAAGGAGTGAAATATATGAAGAGCTTCAAAAGGTGTCAAACATATGAAGATCATGAAACAGTCTGAAACATAGGAGGATCATGAAGCAGTGTTCAAAAACATGAAGAGCCTGAAAATGTGTGAAAAATATTCAGAGCTTCAAAATGTGTCAAATATATGTGGAGCATGAAACCGTCTGAAAAATAGGAGGAGCATGAAACGGTGATTAAAAACATGAAGAGCCTGAAAAGGTGTGAAAAATATGAAGAGTTTCAAACGGTGTGAAATACATGAGGAGCACGAAACAGGCCGAAAAATAGGAGAAACATGAAGTGGTGTGGAAAAACATGAAGAGCCTAAAAAGTTGTGAGAAATATGAAGAGCTTCAAAGATGTGAAATACATGAGGAGCATGAAACTCTCTGAAAAATAGGAGGAGCATGAAACGGTGTCAAAAACATGGAGAGCCTAAAAAGTTGTGAGAAATATGAAGAGCTTCAAAAGGTGTCAAAAATGAGATGAGCATGAAACGGTCTGAAAAATAGGAGGAGTATGAAGCGGTGTTGAAAAACATGAAGAGCCTAAAAAGTTGTGAAAAATATGAAAAGCTTCAAAAGGGGTCAAAAATGAGATGAGCATGAAACGGTCTGAAAAATAGGAGGATCATGTAACGGTGTTGAAAAACATGAAAAGCCTAAAAAGTTGTGAAAATTATGAGGAGCTTCAAAAGGTGTGAAAAATAAGAGGAGCATGAAACGGTCTGAAAAATAGGAGTAGCATGAAGCTGTGTTCAAAAACATGAAGAGCCTGAAAAGGTGTGAAAAATATGAGGAGGATGAAACGGTCTGAAAATTAGGAGGAGCATGAAGCGGTGTTCAAAAAAAAAAGAGCCTGAAAAGGTGTTAAAAATATGAAGAGCTTCAAAAGGTGTAAAAAATATGAGGAGCATGAAATGGTCTGAAATAGAGAAGCAGCATGAAACGGTGTTGAAAAACATGAAGGCCCTCAAAAGGTGTGAAAAATATGAAGAGCTTCAAAAGGTGTCAAACATATGAAGAGCATGAAACCGTCTGAAAAATAGGAGGATCATGAAGCAGTGTTCAAAAACATGAAGAGCCTGAAAATGTGTGAAAAATATTCAGAGCTTCAAAATGTGTCAAATATATGAGAAGCATGAAAAGGTCTGAAAAATAGGAGGAGGATGAAACGGTGATTAAAAACATGAAGAGCCTGAAAAGGTGTGAAAAATATGAAGAGCTTCAAAATGTGTGAAATACATGAGGAGCATGAAACAGGACGAAAAATAGGAGAAGCATGAAGTGGTGTGGAAAAACATGAAGAGCCTGAAAAGTTGTGAAAAATATGAAGAGCTTCAAAAGATGTGAAATACATGAGGAGCATGAAACTCTCTGAAAAATAGGGGGATCATGAAGCGGTGATCAAAAACATGAAGAGCCTGAAAAGGTGTGAAAAATATGAAGAGCTTCAAAAGGTGTGAAATTCATGAGGATCATGAAAAGATCTGAAAAATAGGAGAAGCATCAAATGATGTGGAAAAACATGAAGAGCCTGAAAAGGTGTGAAAAATATGAAGAGCTTCAAAGGTGTCAAAAATGAATTGCGCAATAAACGGTCTGAAAAATAAGAGAAGCATGAAGTTGTGTTGAAAAACATGAAGAGCCTGAAAAGATGTGAAAAATATGAAGAGCATGAACCGGTCTGAAAAATAGGAGGATCATGAAGCGGTGTCCAAAAACATGAAGAGCTTGAAAAGGTGTGAAAATTATGAGGAACTTCAAAAGGTGTCAAAAATATGAGGAGCATGAAACGGTCTGAAAAATAGGAGGAGCGTGAAACTGTGATCAAAATCTTGAAGAGGCTGAAAAGGTGTGAAAAATATGACGAGCTTCAAAAGGTGTGAAAAACATGAGGACCATGAAACGGGCTGAAAAATAGGAGAAGCATGAAGTGGTGTTGAAAAACATGAAGAGCCTGAAAAAGTGTGAAAAATATGAAGAGCTTCAGAAGGTGTGAAAAATATGAGGAGCTTCAAAAGGTGTCAAAAATTAGATGAGCATGAAACGGTCTGAAAAATTGGAGGAGCAAGAAGTAGTGTTGAAAAAAATGAAGAGCCTGAAAAGGTGTGAAAAATATGAAGAGCTTCAAAAGGTGTAAAAAATATGAGGAGCATGAAACGGTCTGAAAAATAGGAGGAGCATGAAGTGGTGTTGAAAAACATGAAGAGCCTGAAAAGGTGTGAAAAACATGAAGAGCTTAAAAAGGTGTCAAAATTACAAGGAGCATGAAACGGTCTGAAAAATAGGAGGAGCATGAAGCGGTGTTCAAAAGTATGAAGAGCCTGAAAAGGTGTGAAAAATATGAAGAGCTTCAAAAGGTGTCAGAAATATGAGGTGCATGAAACGGTCTGAAAAAGAGGAGGAGCATGAAGCGGTGTTCAAAACATGAAGAGCCTTAAAAGGTGTGAAAAATATGAAGAGCTTCAAAAGGTGTCATAAATATGAGAAGCATGAAACGCTCTGAAAAATAGGAGGAGCATGAAGCGGTGTTGAAAAACATGAGGAGCCTGAGAACTTGTGAAAAATATGAAGAGCTTCACAAGGTGTCAAAAATGAGATGAGCATGAAATGGTCTGAAAAAGGAGGAGCAAGAAGTGGTGTTGAAAAACATGAAGAGCCTGAAAAGGTGTAAAATATATGAAGAGATTCAAAAGGTGTCAAAAATATGAGGAGCTTGAAACGGTCTGAAAAATTGGACGATCATGAAGCAGTGTTGAAAAACATGAAGAGCCTGAAAAGTTGTGAAAAATATGAAGAACTTCAAAGGTGTCAAAAATGTGAGGAGCATGAAACGGTCTGAAAAATAGGAGGAGCATGAAGTGGTGTTGAAAAACATGATGAGCCTGAAAAAGTGTGAAATATATGAAGAGCTTCAAAAGGTGTGAAAAATATGAAGAGGTTCAAAAGAAGTCAAAATATGAGGAGCATGAAACGGTCTGAAAAGTAGGAGAGGCATGAATTTGTGTTGAAAAACATGAAGAGCCCGAAAAGGTGTGAAAAATATGAACAGCTTCAAAAGGTGTGAAATACATGAGGAGCATGAAACTGTCTGAAAAATAGGAGGTGCATGAAGTGGTATTCAAAAACATGAAGAGCCTGAAAAGGTGTGAATAATATCAAGAGGTTCAAAAGGTGTGAAAAAAATGAGGAGCATGATACGGTGTGAAAAATAGGAGGAGCATGAAGCGGTGTTCAAAACATGAAGAGCCTGAAAAGATGTGCAAAATATGAAGAGCTTCAAAAGGTGTGAAATACATGAGGAGCATGAAACTGTCTGAAAAATAGGAGGAGCATGAAAAGGTGTTCAAGAACATGAAGAGCCTGAAAAGGTGTGAAAAATATAAAGAGCTTCAAAAGGTGTGAAATACATGTGGAGCATTAAACGGTCTGAAAAATAAGAGGAGCATGAAGTGGTGTTGAAAAACATGAAGAGCCTGAAATGGTGTGAAATAAATGAAGAGCTTCAAAAGGTGTGAAAAATATGAAGAGCTTCTAAAGTAGTCAAAAATATGAGGAGCATGAAACTGTCTGAAAAATAGGAGGAGCATGAAAAGGTGTTCAAGAACATGAAGAGCCTGAAAAGCTGTGAAAAATATAAAGAGCTTGAAAAGCTGTGAAATACATGCGGAGCATGAAACGGTCTGAAAAATAGGAGGAGCATGAAAAGGTGTTCAAAAACATGAAAGCCTAAAAAGGTGAGAAAAATATGAAGAGCTTCAAAGGTGTTAAATACATGAGGAGCATGAAACGGTCTGAAAATTAGGAGGAGCATGAAGCGTTGTCAAAAACATGAAGAGCCTGAAAAGGTGTGGAAAATATGAAAAGCTTCAAATGGGTCAAATAATGAGGAGCATGAAACGGTCTGAAAAATAGGAGGACCATGAAACGGTCTTCAAAACATAAAGAACCTGAAAAGGTGTGAAAAATATGAAGAGCTTTTAAAGGTGTCAAAAATATGAGGAGCATGAAACGGTCTGAAAAAGAGGAGGAGCATGAAACCGTGTTCAAAAACATGAAGAGCCTGAATATGTGTGAAAAATATGAAGAGCTTCAAAAGGTGTCAAATATGAGATGAGCATGAAACGGTCTGAAAAATCGGAGGAGCATGAAGTGGGGTTGAAAATCATGAAGAGCCTGAAAAGGTGTGTAAAATATGAAGAGCTTCAAAGGAGTGAAATACATGAGGAGCATGAAACCGTCTGAATTATAGGAGGAGCATGAAACGGTGTTGAAAAACATGAAGAGCCTCAAAAGGTGTGAAAAATATGAAGAGCTCAAAAGGTGTCAAAAATATGAAGAGCTTCAAAAAGTGCGAAAAATGAGATGAGCATGAAATGGTCTGAAAAAGGAGGAGCATGAAGTGGTGTTGAAAAACATGAAGAGCCTGAAAAGGTGTGAAAAATTTGAAGAGCTTCAAAAATGTGAAAAATATGAAGAGCTTCAAAAGATGTGAAATATATGAAGAGCTTCAAAAGGTGTCAAAAATTAGATGAGCATGAAACGGTCTGAAAAATAGGAGGAGCATGAAGTGGTGTTGAAAAACATGAAGAGCCTGAAAATGTGTGAAATATATGAAGTGCTTCAAAAGGTGTGAAAAATATGAAGAGCTTCAAAAGGTGTCAAAAATATGAAGAGCATGACACGGTCGCAAAAATAGGAGGAACTTGAAGTGGTGTTCGAAAACATGAAGAGTCTGAAAAGGTGTGAAATATAAGAAGAGCTTCAAAAGGTGTCAAAATTATGAGGAGTATGAAACGGTCTGAAAAATAGGAGGATCATGAAACAGTGTTGAAAACCATGAAGAGCCTGAAAAGGTGTGAAAAATATGAAGAGCTTCAAAACGAGTCAAAAATATGAGGAGCATGAAACTGTCTGAAAAATAGGAGGAGCATGATGCGGTGTTGAAAAATATGAAGAGCCTGAAAACGTGTGAAAAATATGAAGATCTTCAAAAGGTATGAAATATATGAAGAGCTTCAAAAGGTGTCAAAAATGAGATGACCATGAAACGGTCTGAAAAATAGAAGGAGCATGAAGTTTTTTTCAAAAAAATGAAGAGCCTGAAAAGGTGTGAAGTATATGAAGATTTCAAAAGGTGTCAAAAATATGAGGAGCATGAAAGAGTCTGAAAAATAGGAGGAGCATGAAGTCATGTTGAAAAACATGAAGAGCCTGAAAATGTGTGAAAAATACGAAGAGCTTCAAAAGGTGTCACAAATAAGAGGAGCATGAAACGGTCTGAAATATATGAGGAGCATGAAGCGGTGTTCAAAAACATGAAGAGCCTGAGAACGTGTGAAAAATATGAAGAGCTTCTAAAAGTGTGAAAAATATGAAGAGCTTCAAAAGGTGTCAAATATGAGATGAGCATGAAACGGTCTGAAAAATCGGAGGAGCATGAAGTGGGGTTGAAAATCATGAAGAGCCTGAAAAGGTGTGTAAAATATGAAGAGCTTCAAAGGAGTGAAATACATGAGGAGCATGAAACCGTCTGAATTATAGGAGGAGCATGAAACGGTGTTGAAAAACATGAAGAGCCTCAAAAGGTGTGAAAAATATGAAGAGCTCAAAAGGTGTCAAAAATATGAAGAGCTTCAAAAAGTGCGAAAAATGAGATGAGCATGAAATGGTCTGAAAAAGGAGGAGCATGAAGTGGTGTTGAAAAACATGAAGAGCCTGAAAAGGTGTGAAAAATTTGAAGAGCTTCAAAAATGTGAAAAATATGAAGAGCTTCAAAAGATGTGAAATATATGAAGAGCTTCAAAAGGTGTCAAAAATTAGATGAGCATGAAACGGTCTGAAAAATAGGAGGAGCATGAAGTGGTGTTGAAAAACATGAAGAGCCTGAAAATGTGTGAAATATATGAAGTGCTTCAAAAGGTGTGAAAAATATGAAGAGCTTCAAAAGGTGTCAAAAATATGAAGAGCATGACACGGTCGCAAAAATAGGAGGAACTTGAAGTGGTGTTCGAAAACATGAAGAGTCTGAAAAGGTGTGAAATATAAGAAGAGCTTCAAAAGGTGTCAAAATTATGAGGAGTATGAAACGGTCTGAAAAATAGGAGGATCATGAAACAGTGTTGAAAACCATGAAGAGCCTGAAAAGGTGTGAAAAATATGAAGAGCTTCAAAACGAGTCAAAAATATGAGGAGCATGAAACTGTCTGAAAAATAGGAGGAGCATGATGCGGTGTTGAAAAATATGAAGAGCCTGAAAACGTGTGAAAAATATGAAGATCTTCAAAAGGTATGAAATATATGAAGAGCTTCAAAAGGTGTCAAAAATGAGATGACCATGAAACGGTCTGAAAAATAGAAGGAGCATGAAGTTTTTTTCAAAAAAATGAAGAGCCTGAAAAGGTGTGAAGTATATGAAGATTTCAAAAGGTGTCAAAAATATGAGGAGCATGAAAGAGTCTGAAAAATAGGAGGAGCATGAAGTCATGTTGAAAAACATGAAGAGCCTGAAAATGTGTGAAAAATACGAAGAGCTTCAAAAGGTGTCACAAATAAGAGGAGCATGAAACGGTCTGAAATATATGAGGAGCATGAAGCGGTGTTCAAAAACATGAAGAGCCTGAGAACGTGTGAAAAATATGAAGAGCTTCTAAAAGTGTGAAAAATATGAAGAGCTTCAAAAGGTGTCAAAAATGAGATGAGCATGAAACGGTCTGAAAAATAGGAGGAGCATGAAGTGGTGTTGAAAAACATGATGAGCCTGAAAAAGTGTGAAATATATGAAGAGCTTCAAAAGTTGTCAAAAATATGAGGAGCATGAAACGGTCTGAAAAATAGGAGGAGCATGAAGCGGTGTTGAAAAACATGAAGAGCCTGAAAAGGTGTGAAAAATATGAAGAGCTTCAAAAGGTGTCAAAATTATGAGGAGCATGTACGGTCTGGAAAATAGGAGGAGCATGAAGCGGTCTTGAAAACCATGAAGAGCCTGAAAAGGTGTGAAAAATAAGAAGAGCTTCAAAATGTTTCAAAATTATGAGGAGAATGAACGGTCTGAAAAATAGGAGGAGCATGAAGCGGTGTTGAAAAACAAGAAGAGCCTGAAAAGGTGTGAAAAATATGAAGACCTTCAAAAGATGTGAAGTATATGAGGAGCATTAAACGATCTGAAAAATAGGAGAAGCATGAAGTTTTTTTCAAAAACATGAAGAGCCTGAAAAGGTGTGAAATATATGAAGATCTTTAAAAGGTGTGAAAAATATGAGGGGCATGAAACGGTCTGAAAAATACGAGGTGCATGAAGCGGTGTTGAAAACATGAAGAGCCTGAAAACGTGTGAAAAATATGAAAAGCTTCAAAAGGTGTGAAAAATATGAAGAGCTTCAAAAGGTGTGAAAAATATGAAGAGCTTCAAACGGTGTCAAAAATGAGATGAGCATGAAATGGCCTAAAAAATAGGAGGAGCATGAAGTGTTGGTGAAAAACATGAAGAGCCTGAAAAAGTGTGAAGTATATGAAGAGATTCAAAAGGTGTCAAAAATATGAGGAGCATGAAACGGTCTGAAAAATAGGAAGAGCATGAAGCGGTGTTGAAAAACATGAAGACCTGAAAAGCTGTGAAAAATATGAAGAGCTTGAAAAGGTGTGAAAAATAGGAGGAGCATGAAACCGTTTGAAAAATAGGAGGAGCATGAAGCGGTGTTCAATAATATGAAGAGCCTGAAAATGTGTGAAAAATATGAAGAACTTCAAAATTTTCAAAAATATGAGGAGCATGAAAAGGTCTGAAAAATAGGAGCAGCATGAAACGGTGTTCAAAAATATGAAGAGCCTGGAATGGTGTGAAAAATATGAGAGCCCCAAAACGTGTCAAAAATGTGAGGAGCATGAAACGGTCTGAAACATACGAGGAGCATGAAGTGGTGTTAAAAAACATAAAGAGCCTGAAAAGGTGTGAAATATATGAAGAGCATCAAAAGGTGTGAAAAATATGAGGAGCATGAAACGGTGTGAAAAATATGAGGATCATGAAGCGGTGTGCAAAAACATGATGAGCCTGAAAAGGTGTGAAAAATATGAAGAGCTTCAAAAGGTGTGAAAAATATGAGGAGAATGAAAGGGTCTGAAAAATAGGTGGAGCATGAAACAGTGTTTAAAAACATGAAGAGCCTAAAAAGGTGTGAAAAATATGAAGAGCTCAAAAGGTGCCAAAAATATGAGGAGCATGAAACGGTCTGAAAAATAGGAGGAGCATGAAGTGGTGTTGAAAAATATGAAGAGCCTGAAAAGGTGTGAAATAATGAAGAGCTTCAAAATGTGTCAAAAATATGAGGAGTATGAAACGGTCTGAAAAATAGGAGGAGCATGAAGCGGTGTTGAAAAACATGAAGAGCCTGAAAAGGTGAGAAAATATGAAGAGCTTCAAAACATGTCAAAAATATGAGGAGCATGAAACGGTCTGAAAAACAGGAGGAGCATGAAACGGTGTTCAAAAATATGAAGAGCCTGAAAAGTTGTGAAAAATATGAAGAGCTTCAAGTTGTGAAATACATGAGGAGCATGTATCGGTCTGAATAATAGTAGAGGCATGAAACTATGTTGAAAAACATGAAGAGCCTCAAAACGTGTAAAAATATGAAGAGCTCAAAAGGTGTCAAAAATATGAAGAGCTTCAAAAAGTGCGAAAAATGAGATGAGCATGAAATGGTCTGAAAAAGGAGGAGCAAGAAGTGGTGTTGAAAAACATGAAGAGCCTGAAAAGGTGTAAAATATATGAAGAGATTCAAAAGGTGTCAAAAATATGAGGAGCTTGAAACGGTCTGAAAAATTGGACGATCATGAAGCTGTGTTGAAAAACATGAAGAGCCTGAAAAGTTGTGAAAAATATGAAGAACTTCAAAGGTGTCAAAAATGTGAGGAGCATGAAACGGTCTGAAAAATAGGAGGAGCATGAAATCGTGTTCAAAAACATGAAGAGCCTGAAAAGGTGTGAAAAATATTAAGAGCTTCAAAATGTGTGAAATACATGAGGAGCATGAAACGGTCTGAAAAGGAGGAGGAGCATGAAGCTGTGTTCAAAATCATGAAGATCCTAAAAACGTGTGAAAAATATGAAGAGCTTCAAAAGGTGTGAAAAATATGAAGAGGTTCAAAAGAAGTCAAAATATGAGGAGCATGAAACGGTCTGAAAAGTAGGAGAGGCATGAATTTGTGTTGAAAAACATGAAGAGCCCGAAAAGGTGTGAAAAATATGAACAGCTTCAAAAGGTGTGAAATACATGAGGAGCATGAAACTGTCTGAAAAATGGGAGGTGCATGAAGTGGTATTCAAAAACATGAAGAGCCTGAAAAGGTGTGAATAATATCAAGAGGTTCAAAAGGTGTGAAAAAAATGAGGAGCATGATACAGTGTGAAAAATAGGAGGAGCATGAAGCGGTGTTCAAAACATGAAGAGCCTGAAAAGATGTGCAAAATATGAAGAGCTTCAAAAGGTGTGAAATACATGAGGAGCATGAAACTGTCTGAAAAATAGGAGGAGCATGAAAAGGTGTTCAAGAACATGAAGAGCCTGAAAAGGTGTGAAAAATATAAAGAGCTTCAAAAGGTGTGAAATACATGTGGAGCATTAAACGGTCTGAAAAATAAGAGGAGCATGAAGTGGTGTTGAAAAACATGAAGAGCCTGAAATGGTGTGAAATAAATGAAGAGCTTCAAAAGGTGTGAAAAATATGAAGAGCTTCTAAATTAGTCAAAAATATGAGGAGCATGAAACTGTCTGAAAAATAGGAGGAGCATGAAAAGGTGTTCAAGAACATGAAGAGCCTGAAAAGCTGTGAAAAATATAAAGAGCTTGAAAAGCTGTGAAATACATGCGGAGCATGAAACGGTCTGAAAAATAGGAGGAGCATGAAAAGGTGTTCAAAAACATGAAAGCCTAAAAAGGTGAGAAAAATATGAAGAGCTTCAAAGGTGTTAAATACATGAGGAGCATGAAACGGTCTGAAAATTAGGAGGAGCATTGTCAAAAACATGAAGAGCCTGAAAAGGTGTGGAAAATATGAAAAGCTTCAAAATGTGTCAAATAATGAGGAGCATGAAACGGTCTGAAAAATAGGAGGACCATGAAACGGTCTTCAAAACATAAAGAACGTGAAAAGGTGTGAAAAATATGAAGAGCTTTTAAAGGTGTTAAAAATATGAGGAGCATGAAACGGTCTGAAAAAGAGGAGGAGCATGAAACCGTGTTCAAAAACATGAAGAGCCTGAATATGTGTGAAAAATATGAAGAGCTTCAAAAGGTGTCAAATATGAGATGAGCATGAAATGGTCTGAAAAATCGGAGGAGCATGAAGTGGGGTTGAAAATCATGAAGAGCCTGAAAAGGTGTGTAAAATATGAAGAGCTTCAAAAGGAGTGAAATACATGAGGAGCATGAAACCGTCTGAATTATAGGAGGCGCATGAAACGGTGTTGAAAAACATGAAGAGCCTCAAAAGGTGTGAAAAATATGAAGAGCTCAAAAGGTGTCAAAAATATGAAGAGCTTCAAAAAGTGCGAAAAATGAGATGAGCATGAAATGGTCTGAAAAAGGAGGAGCATGAAGTGGTGTTGAAAAACATGAAGAGCCTGAAAAGGTGTGAAAAATTTGAAGAGCTTCAAAAATGTGAAAAATATGAAGAGCTTCAAAAGATGTGAAATATATGAAGAGCTTCAAAAGGTGTCAAAAATTAGATGAGCATGAAACGGTCTGAAAAATAGGAGGAGCATGAAGTGGTGTTGAAAAACATGAAGAGCCTGAAAATGTGTGAAATATATGAAGTGCTTCAAAAGGTGTGAAAAATATGAAGAGCTTCAAAAGGTGTCAAAAATATGAAGAGCATGACACGGTCGCAAAAATAGGAGGAACTTGAAGTGGTGTTCGAAAACATGAAGAGTCTGAAAAGGTGTGAAATATAAGAAGAGCTTCAAAAGGTGTCAAAATTATGAGGAGTATGAAACGGTCTGAAAAATAGGAGGATCATGAAACAGTGTTGAAAACCATGAAGAGCCTGAAAAGGTGTGAAAAATATGAAGAGCTTCAAAACGAGTCAAAAATATGAGGAGCATGAAACTGTCTGAAAAATAGGAGGAGCATGATGCGGTGTTGAAAAATATGAAGAGCCTGAAAACGTGTGAAAAATATGAAGATCTTCAAAAGGTATGAAATATATGAAGAGCTTCAAAAGGTGTCAAAAATGAGATGACCATGAAACGGTCTGAAAAATAGAAGGAGCATGAAGTTTTTTTCAAAAAAATGAAGAGCCTGAAAAGGTGTGAAGTATATGAAGATTTCAAAAGGTGTCAAAAATATGAGGAGCATGAAAGAGTCTGAAAAATAGGAGGAGCATGAAGTCATGTTGAAAAACATGAAGAGCCTGAAAATGTGTGAAAAATACGAAGAGCTTCAAAAGGTGTCACAAATAAGAGGAGCATGAAACGGTCTGAAATATATGAGGAGCATGAAGCGGTGTTCAAAAACATGAAGAGCCTGAGAACGTGTGAAAAATATGAAGAGCTTCTAAAAGTGTGAAAAATATGAAGAGCTTCAAAAGGTGTCAAAAATGAGATGAGCATGAAACGGTCTGAAAAATAGGAGGAGCATGAAGTGGTGTTGAAAAACATGATGAGCCTGAAAAAGTGTGAAATATATGAAGAGCTTCAAAAGTTGTCAAAAATATGAGGAGCATGAAACGGTCTGAAAAATAGGAGGAGCATGAAGCGGTGTTGAAAAACATGAAGAGCCTGAAAAGGTGTGAAAAATATGAAGAGCTTCAAAAGGTGTCAAAATTATGAGGAGCATGTACGGTCTGGAAAATAGGAGGAGCATGAAGCGGTCTTGAAAACCATGAAGAGCCTGAAAAGGTGTGAAAAATAAGAAGAGCTTCAAAATGTTTCAAAATTATGAGGAGAATGAACGGTCTGAAAAATAGGAGGAGCATGAAGCGGTGTTGAAAAACAAGAAGAGCCTGAAAAGGTGTGAAAAATATGAAGACCTTCAAAAGATGTGAAGTATATGAGGAGCATTAAACGATCTGAAAAATAGGAGAAGCATGAAGTTTTTTTCAAAAACATGAAGAGCCTGAAAAGGTGTGAAATATATGAAGATCTTTAAAAGGTGTGAAAAATATGAGGGGCATGAAACGGTCTGAAAAATACGAGGTGCATGAAGCGGTGTTGAAAACATGAAGAGCCTGAAAACGTGTGAAAAATATGAAAAGCTTCAAAAGGTGTGAAAAATATGAAGAGCTTCAAACGGTGTGAAAAATATGAAGAGCTTCAAAATGTGTCAAAAATGAGATGAGCATGAAATGGCCTAAAAAATAGGAGGAGCATGAAGTGTTGGTGAAAAACATGAAGAGCCTGAAAAAGTGTGAAGTATATGAAGAGATTCAAAAGGTGTCAAAAATATGAGGAGCATGAAACGGTCTGAAAAATAGGAGGAGCATGAAGCGGTGTTGAAAAACATGAAGACCTGAAAAGCTGTGAAAAATATGAAGAGCTTGAAAAGGTGTGAAAAATATGAGAAGCATGAAACCGTTTGAAAAATAGGAGGAGCATGAAGCGGTGTTCAATAATATGAAGAGCCTGAAAATGTGTGAAAAATATGAAGAACTTCAAAATTTTCAAAAATATGAGGAGCATGAAAAGATCTGAAAAATAGGAGGAGCATGAAACGGTGTTGAAAAATATGAAGAGCCTGGAATGGTGTGAAAAATATGAGAGCCCCAAAACGTGTCAAAAATGTGAGGAGCATGAAACGGTCTGAAACACACGAGGAGCATGAAGTGGTGTTAAAAAACATAAAGAGCCTGAAAAGGTGTGAAATATATGAAGAGCATCAAAAGGTGTGAAAAATATGAGGAGCATGAAACGGTGTGAAAAATATGAGGATCATGAAGCGGTGTGCAAAAACCTGATGAGCCTGAAAAGGTGTGAAAAATATGAAGAGCTTCAAAAGGTGTGAAAAATATTAGGAGCATGAAACGATCTGAAAAATAGGAGGAGCATGAAACGGTGTTCAAAAACATGAAGAGCCTGAAAAGGTGTGAAAAATATGAAGAGCTTCAAAAGGTGTCAAAAATATGAGGAGCATGAAACGGCCTCAAATATAGGAGGAGCTTGAATCGCTGATGAAAAACATGGAGAGCCTGAAAAGGTGTGAAAAATATGAAGAGCTTAAAAACGTGTCAAAAATATGAGGAGCATGATACGGTCTCAAAAATAGGAGGAGCATGAAACGGTCTGAAAAATATGAGGGCATGAATCTTGTTGAAAAACATAAAGAGCCTGAAATGGTGTGAAAAATATGAAGAGCTTCAAAAGGTTTCAAAAATATGAGGAGCATGAAACGGCCTCAAATATAGGAGGAGCAAGAAGCGGTTTAGAAAAACATGAAGAGCCTGAAAAGGTATGGAAAATATGAAGAGCTTCAAAATGTGTGAAATGCATGAGGAGCATGAAACGGTCTGAAAAATAGGAGGAGCATGAAGTGGTGTTGAAAAACATGAAGAGCCTGAAAAGGTGTGAAAAATATGAAGAGCTTCAAAAGATGTGAAAAATATGAAGAGCTTCAAAAGGTGTGAAATATATGAGGAGCATGAAACGGTCTGAAAAACAGGAGGAGCATGAAGCGGTGTTCAAAAAAATGAAGAGCCTGAAATGGTGTGAAAAATATGAAGAGCTTCAAAAAGTGTCAAAAATATGAAGAGCTTCAAAAGATGTGTAATACATGAGGAGTATGAAACGCTCTGAAAAACAGGAGGAGCATGAAGCGGTGTTCAAAAACATGAAGAGCCTGAAAAGGTGTGAAATATATGAAGAGCTTCAAAAGGTGTCAAAAATAAGAGGAGCATGAAACAGTCTGAAAAATAGGAGGAGCATGAAGCGGTGTAGAAAAACATGAAGAGCCTGAAAAGGTGTGAAAAATACGAACAGCTTCAAAAGGTGTGAAAAATATGAAGACATTCAAAGGTGTCAAAATTATGAGGAGCAAGAAACGGTCTGAAAATAGGAGGAGCATGAAACGGTGTTGAAAAACATGAAGAGCCTGAAAAGGTGTGAAAAATATGAAGAGCTACATAAGGTGTCAAAAATAAGAGGAGCATGAAACGGTCTGAAAAATAGGAAGAGCATGAAGCCGTGTTAAAGAACATGAAGAGCCTGGAAGGGTGTAAAAAATATGAATAGCTTCAAAAGGTGTCAAAATATAAGGAACATGAAACGGTCTGAAAAATAGAAGGAGCATGAAGTGGTGTTGAAAATCATGAAGAACCTGAAAAGGTGTGTAAAATATGAAGAGCCGCAAAATGTGTGAAATACTTGAGAAGCATGAAACGGTCTGAAAAATAGGAGGAGCATGAAGCGGTATTCAAAAATATGAAGAGCCTGAAAATTTGTGAAAACTATGAAGCGCTTCAGAAGGTGTCAAAAATGAGATGAGCATGAAACGGTCTGAAAAATAGGAGGAGCATGAAGTGGTGTTAAAAAGCATTAAGAGCCTGAAAATGTGTGAAATATACGAAGAGCTTCAAAAGATTTCAGAAATGAGAGGAGCAAGAAACGGTTTGAAAAATAGGAGGAGCATGAAGCGGTGTTGAAAAACATGAAGAGCCTGAAAAGGTGTGAAAAATATGAATAGTTTCAAAAGATGTGAAAAAAATGAAGAACTTCAAAAGCTGTCCAAAATGAGATGAGCATGAAACGGTCTGAGAAATAGGAGAAGCATGAAGTGGTGTTGAAAAACATGAAGAGCTTGAAAAAGTGTGAAATATATGAAGAGCTTCAAAAGGTGTGAAAAATATGAAGAGCTTCAAAAGGTGTCAAAAATATGAGGAGCATGAAACGGTCTGAAAAATAGGAGGAGCATTGTAACATTGTTGAAAAAATTGAAGAGCCTGAAAAGGTGTGAAAAATATGAAGAGCTTCAAAAGGTGTCAAAAATATGAGGAGCATGAAAAGGTCTGAAAAATAGGAGGAGCATGAAGCGGTGTTGAAAAACATGAAGAGCCTGAAAAGGTGTGAAAAATATGAAGAGCTTCAAAAGGTTTCAAAAATATAAGGAGCATGAAACGGTCTGAAAAATAATAGGAGCATGAAACGGTGTTCAAAAAGATGAGAAGCCTGAAAAGGTGTGAAAAATATGAAGAGGATCAAAATGTGTGAAATACATGAGGAGCATGAAACGGTCTGAAAAATAGGAGGAGCATGAAGCGTTGTTGAAAAACATGAAGAGCCTGAAAAGGTGTGAAAATTATGAAGAGCTTCAAAGGGTGTGAAAAATATGAGGAGCACGAAACGGTCTAAAAAATAAGAGGAGCATGAAGCCGTGTTGAAAAACATGAAGAGCCTGAAAAGGAGTAAAAAATATGAAGAGCTTCAAAAGGTGTCAAAAATATGAGGAAAATGAAACGGTCTGAAAATTAGGAGGAGCATGAAGTGGGGTTGAAAATCATGAAGAGTCTGAAAAGCTGTGTAAAATGTGAAGAGCTTCAAAAGGAGTGAAATACATGAGGAGCATGAAACCCTCTGAATTATAGGAGGAGCATGAAGCGGTGTTCATAAACATGAAGAGCCTGAAAAGGTGTGAAAAATATGAAGAGCTTCAAAAGCTGTCAAATATGAGATGAGCATGAAACGGTCTGAAAAATAGGAGGAGCAGGAAGTGTTGTTGTAAAACATGAAGAGCCTGAAAAAGTGTAAAATACATGAAGAGCTTCAAAATTTGTGAAAAATATTAGGAGCTTCAAAAGAGGTCAAAAATATGAGGAGCATGAAAAGGTCTGAAAAATAGGAGGAGCATGAAACGCCTTTGAAAAACACGAAGGGCCTGAAAAGGTGTGAAAAATATGAAGAGCTTCAAAAGGTGTGAAATACATAGGGGCATGAAACGGTCTGAAAATAGAAGGTGCATGAAGCTGTGTTGAAAAACATGAAGAGCCTGAAAAGATGTGAAAAATATGAAGAGCTTCAAAAGGTGTCAAAAATATGAGGAGAATGAACCGGTCTGAAAAATAGGTGGAGCATGAAGCAGTGTTTAAAAACATGAAGAGCCTGAAAAGGTGTGAAAAATATGAAGAGCTTCAAAAGGTGTGAAATACCTGAGGAGGATGAAACCGTCTGAAAAATAAGAGGAGCATGAAGCATTGTTCAAATATATGAAGAGCCTGAAAATGTGTGAAACATATGAAGAGATTCAAAAGGTGTCAAAAATATTATCAGCATGAAAAGTTCTGAAAAAAAGGAGGAGCAGGAAACCTTGTTCAAAATCATGAAGAGCCTGAAAAGGTGTGAAAAATATGAAGAGCTTCAAAAGGTGTTAAAAATAGGAGGAGCATGAAGCGGTGTTCAAAAACATGAAGAGCCTGATAATGTGTGTAAAATATGAAGAGCTTCAAAACGTGTCAAAAATATGAGGAGCATGAAACGGTCTGAAAAATAGGTGGATCAAGAATCGGTCTTGAAAAACTTGAAGAGCATGAAAAAGTGTGAAAAATATGAAGAGCTTCAAAAGGTGAGAAAAATATGAAGAGCTTCAAAAGGTGTGAAATACCTGAGGAGGATGAAACCGTCTGAAAAATAAGAGGAGCATGAAGCATTGTTCAAATATATGAAGAGCCTGAAAATGTGTGAAATATATGAAGAGATTCAAAAGGTGTCAAAAATATTATGAGCATGAAAAGTTCTGAAAAAAAGGAGGAGCAGGAAACCTTGTTCAAAATCATGAAGAGCCTGAAAAGGTGTGAAAAATATGAAGAGCTTCAAAACGTGTGAAAATATGAGGAGCATGAAACGGTCTGAAAAATAGGAGGAGCATGAAGCAGTGTTGAAAAACATGCAGAGCTTGACAAGGTGTGAAAAATATGAAGAGCTTCAAACGGTGTCAAAAATATGAGGAACATTAAACAGTCTGAAAAATAGGTGGAGCATGATGCGGTGTTGTAAAACATGAAGAGCCTGAAAAGCTGTGAAAAATATGAAGAGCTTCAAAAGCTGTCAAAATATGAGGAGCATGAAACGGTCTGAAAAATAGGAGGAGCATCAGGCGGTGTTGAAAAACATGAAGAGCCTGAAAACGTGTGAAAAATATGAAGAGTTTCTAAAGGAGTCAAAAATATGGACAGCTTCAAAAGGTGTAAAAAATGAGATGAGCATGAAGCGATCTGAAAAATAGTAGGAAATGAAGTGATGTTGAAAAATATGAAGAGCCTGAAAAGGTGTGAAATATATGAAGAGCTTCAAAAGGTGTCAAAAATATGAGGAGCATGAAACGGTCTGAAAATTAGGAGGATCATGAAACAGTGTTCAAAAACATGAAGAGCCTGAAAAGGTGTGAAAAATATGCAGAGCTTCAAAAGGTGTGAAATATATGAGGAGCCTGAAACGGTCTGAAAAATAGGAGGAGCATGAAGCTGTGTTCAAACACATGAGAGCCTGAAAAGGTGTGAGAAATATGAAGAGCTTCAAAAGGTGTGAAATACATGAAGACCATGAAACGGTCTGAAAATTAAGAGGAGCATGAAACGGTGTTGAAATACATGAAGAGCCTGAAATGGTGTGAAAAATATGAAGTACTTAAAAAGGTGGGAAAAATATGAAGAGCTTCAATAGGTGTCAAAAATGAGATTAGCATGAAACGGTCTGAAAAATAGGAGGAGCATGAAGCGGTGTTAAAAAAAATGAAGAACTTGAAAAGGTGTGAAAAATATGACAAGCTTCAAAAGGTGTCAAATATGAGGAGCATGAAACGGTCTGAAAAGAGGAGGATCATGATGCGGTGCTGAAAAACATGAAGAGCCTGAAAAGCTGTGACAAATATGAAAAGCTTCAAAAGGTGTCAAAAATATGAAGACCATGAAACGATCTAAAAAATAGGAGGAGAATGAAGCGGTTTTCAAAAACATGAGGAGCCAGAAAAGGTGTGGAAAATATGAAGAGCTTCAAAAGGTGTGAAAAATATGAAGAGCTTCAAAAAGTGTGAAATACATGAGGAGCATGAAACGGTCTGAAAAATAGGAGGAGCATGAAGCGGTGTTCAAAAACATGAAGAGCCTGAAAAGGTGTGAAAAATATGAAGAGCTTAAAATGTTGTCAAAAATATGAGGAGACTAAAACGGTCTGAAAAATAGGAGGAGCATGAAGCGGTGTTCAAAAACATGAAGAGCCTGTAAAGGTGTGAAAAATATAAAGAGCTTCAAAAGGTGTCAAATATATGAGGAGCATGAAACGATCTGCAAAATAGGAGGAGCGTGAAGCGGTGTTCAAAAACTTGAAGAGCCTGAAAAGGTGTGAAATATATGAGGACTTTCAAAAGGTGTCTACACTAAGAAGAGCATGAAACGGTCTGAAAAATAGAGGAGCTTGAAGCGGTGTTCAAAACATGAAGTGCCTGAAAATGTGTGAAACATATGAAGTGCTTCAAAAGGTGTGAAATATATGAGGAGCAAAAACGGTCTGAAAAATAGTAGGAGCAAGAAGCGGTGTTCAAAAACATGAATAGCCTGAAAAGTTTTGAAAAATATGAAGACCTTCAAAAGGTGGGAAATACAAGAGGAGCATGAAACGGTATGAAAAATAGGAGGATCATAAAACGGTGTTGAAAAACATGAAGAGCCTGAAAAGGTGTGAAATATATGAAGAGCTTCAAAGGGTGTGAAATACATGAGGAGCATGAAACGGTCTGAAAAATAGAGGAGCATGAAGCAGTCTTCAAAAACATGAAGAGCCTGAAAAAGTGTGAAAAATATGAAGAGCTTCAAACGGTGTCAAAAATATGAGGAGCATGAAATGGTCTGAAATATAGGAGGAGCATGAAACGGTGTTCAAAAACATGAAGAGCCTGAAATGTTGTGAAAAATACGAAGAGCTTCAAAAGGTGTGAAAAATATGAAGAGCTTCAAAATGTGTCAAAAATATGAGGAGCATGAAACGGTCTGAAATATAGGAGGAGCATGAAACGCTGTTCAAAAACATGAAGAGCCTGCAATGGTGTGAAAAATATGAAGAGCCCCAAAACGTGTCGAAAACATGAGAAGCATGAAACGGTCTGAAAAATAGGAGCAGCATGAAATGGTGTTCAAAAACATGAAGAGCCTGAAAAGGTGTGAAAAATATGAACAGCTTCAAAAGATGTCAAAAATATGAGGAACATGAAACGGTCTGAAAATAGGAGGAGCATGAAGCAGTGTTGAAAAACATGAAGAGCCTGAAAAGGTGTGAAAAACATGAAGAGATTCAAAAGCTGTGAAATACATGAGGAGCATGAAACGGGCTGAAAAATAGGAGAAGCATGAAGTGGTGTGGAAAAACATGAAGAGCCTGAAAAGGTGTGAAAAATATGAAGAGCTTCAAAAGGTGTGAAAAATATGAGGAGCAAGAAATGGTCTGAAAAATAGGAGGATTATGAAACGGTGTTCAAAAACAAGAAGAGCCTGAAAAGGTGTGAAAAATAGTAAAAGCCTCAAAAAGTGTCAAAAATATGAGGAGCATGAAACGGTCTGAAAAATTGCAGGAGCATGAAGTGGTGTTGAAAAACATGAAGAGTCTGAAAACGTGTGAAAATAAGAAGAGCTTCAAAAGGTGTCAAAAATATGAGGAACATGAAACGGTCTGAAAAATAGAAGGCACATGAAGCGGTGTTTAAAAACATGAAGAGCCTGTAAAGCTGTGAAAAATATGAAGAGCTTCAAAAGGTGTCAAAAATATGAGGAACATGAAACGGTCTGAAAAATAGGAGGAGCATGAAACGGTGTTCAAAAACATGAAGAGCCTGAAAAGGTATGGAAAATATGAAGAGCTTCAAAAGGTGTTAAAAATATGAGGAACCTGAAACGGTCTCAAAAATAGGAGGAGCATGAAACGGTCTGAAAAATAGGAGGAGCATGAAGCGGTGTTGAAAAACATGAAGAGCCTGAAAAGGTGTGAAAATATGAAGAGATTCAAAAACATGAAAAATATGAGGAGCTTCAAAAGGTGTGACAAATATGAAGAGCTTCAAAAGGTGTCAAAATGAGATGAGAATGAAACGGTCTGAAAAAGAGGAGGAGAATGAAGCGGTGTTGAAAATCATCAAGAGCCTGAAAAGATGTGAAAAATATGAAGAGCTTCAAAAGGAGTCAAAAATATGAGGAGCATGAAACGGTCTGAAAAATAGAGGAGCATGAAACGGTGTTCAAAAACATGAAGAGCCTGAAAAGGTGTGAAAAATATGAAGAGCTTCAAAAGGTGTGAAAAATATGAAGAGCTTCAAAAGGTGTGAAATACATGAGGAGCATTAAACGGTCTGAAAAATAGGAGGAACATGAAGCGGTGTTCTAAAACATGAAGAGCGTGAAAAGGTGTGAAATATATGAAGAGCTTCAAAAGATGTCAAAAATATGAGGAGCATGAAACGTTCTGAAAAAGAGGAGGAGAATGAAGCGGTGTTGAAAAACATCAAGAGCCTGAAAAGGTGTGAAAAATATGAAGAGCTTCAAAAGGTGTGAAATAGATGAGGAGCATTAAATGGTCTAAAAAATAGGAGGAGCATGAAGCGGTGTTCAAAAACATGAAGAGCCTGAAAAGGTGTGAAATATATGAAGAGCTTCAAAAGTTGTCAAAATATGAGGAGCATGAAACGGTCTGAAAAATAGGAGAACCATGAAACGGTGATCAAAACATGAAGAGCCTGAAAAGGTGTGAAAAACATGAAGAGATTCAAAAGCTGTGAAATACATGAGGAGCATGAAACGGGTTGAAAAATAGGAGAAGCATGAAGTGGTGTGGAAAAACATGAAGAGCCTGAAAAGTTGTGAAAAATATGAAGAGCTTCAAAAGGTGTGAAAAATATGAGGAGCAAGAAATGGTCTGAAAAATAGGAGGATTATGAAACGGTGTTCAAAAACAAGAAGAGCCTGAAAAGGTGTGAAAAATAGTAAAAGCCTCAAAAAGTGTCAAAAATATGAGGAGCATGAAACGGTCTGAAAAATTGCAGGAGCATGAAGTGGTGTTGAAAAACATGAAGAGTCTGAAAACGTGTGAAAATAAGAAGAGCTTCAAAAATATGAGAAATATGAAGAGCTTCAAAAGGTATCAAAATGAGATGAGCATGAACCGGTCTGAAAAATAGGAGGAGTATGAAGTGGGGTTGAAAAAATGAAAAGCCTGAAAAGGTGTGAAATATATGAAGTGCTTCAAAGGTGTCAAAAATATGAGGAGAATGAAACGGTCTGAAAAATAGGAGGAGCAAGAAGTGGTGTTGAAAAACATGAAGAGCCTGAAAACGTGTGAAAAATATGAAGACCTTCAAAAAGTGTGAAAAATATGAAGAGTTTCAAAAGGTGTGAAAAAAGAGATGAGCATGAAACGGTCTGAAAAACAGGAGAAGAATGAAGCGGTGTTGAAAATCATCAAGAGCATGAAAAGGTGCGAAAAATATGAAGAGCTTCAAAAGGTGTCAAAAAGGGATGAGCATGAAAAGGTCTGAAACATAGGAGGAGCAAGAAGTGGTGTTGAAAAAAATGAGAAGCCTGAAAAGGTGTGAAATATATGAAGAGCTTCAAAAGGTGTGAAATACATGAGGAGCATGAAACTCTCTGTAAAATAGAAGGAGCATGAAGTGTTTTTGTAAAACATGAAGAGCCTGAAAAGTTGTGAAAAATATGAAGAGCTTCAAAAGGTGTCCAAAATATGAGGAGCATGAAACGGTCTGAAAAATAGGAGGAGCATGAAGCGGTGTTGAAAAACATGAAGAGCCTAAAAAGGTGTGAAAAATATGAAGAGCTTCAAAAGGTGTCCAAAATATGAGGAGCATGAAACGGTCTGAAAAATAGGAGGAGCATGACACCGTGCTCAAAAACATGAAGAGCCTGAAAAGGTGTGAAAAATATGAGGAACTTCAAACGGTGTGAAATACATGAGGAGCATTAAACGGTCTGAAAAATAGGAGGAGCATGAAGCGGTGTTGAAAAACATGAAGAGCCTGAAAACGTGTGAAAAATATGAAGAGCTTCAAAAGGTGTGAAAAATATATAGAGCATGAAACGGTGTGAAAAATAGAAGCAGCATGAAACGGTGATCTAAAACATGAAGAACCTGAAAAGGTGTGAAAAATATGAAGAGCTTCAAAGGGGTCAAAAATATGAGGAGCAGGAAACGTTCTGAAAATTAGGAGGATCATGAGCGGTGTTCAAAAACATGAAGAGCCTGAAAAGGTGTGAAAAATATGAAGAGCTTCAAAAGGGGTCAAAATTATGAGGAGCATGAAACGGTCTGAAAGATAGGAGGAGAATGAAACGGTGATCAGAAACATGAAGAGCCTGAAAAGGTTGAAAAATATGAAGACCTTCAAAAGGTGTGAAATACATGAGGCGCATGAAACTCTCTGAAAATTAGGAGGAGCAAGAAGCAGTGTTGAAAAACATCAAGAGCCTGAAAAGGTGTGAAAAATATGAAGACCTTCAAAAGGTGTGAAATACATGAGGCGCATGAAACTCTCTGAAAATTAGGAGGAGCAAGAAGCAGTGTTCAAAAACATGAAGAGCCTGAAAAGGTGTGAAAAATATGAAGACCTTCAAAAGGTGTGAAATACATGAGGCGCATGAAACTCTCTGAAAATTAGGAGAAGCAAGAAGCAGTGTTCAAAAACATGAAGAGCCTGAAAAGGTGTGAAAAATATGAAGACCTTCAAAAGGTGTGAAATACATGAGGCGCATGAAACTCTCTGAAAATTAGGAGGAGCATGAAGCGGTGTTCAAAACATGAATAGCCTGAAAAGGTGTGAAAAATATGAAGAGCTTCAAAAGGTGTCAAAAATATGAGGAGCATGAAATGATCTAAAAAATAGGAGGAACATGAAACGGTCTGAAAGATAGGAGTTGCATGAAGTTGTGTTCAAAAACATGAAGAGCTTGAAAAGGTGTGAAAAATATGAAGAGCTTCAAAAGGTGGGAAATACATGAGGAGCAAGAAACGGACTGAAAAATAGGAGGAGCATGAAGCGGTGTTCAAAAACATGAAGAGCCTGAAAAGGTGTGAAAAATATGAAGAGCTTCAAAATGTGTTAAAAATATGAGGAGCATGAAACTGTCTGAAAAATAGGAGTTGCATGAAGTTGTGTTCAAAAACATGAAGAGCTTGAAAAGGTGTGAAAAATATGAAGAGCTTCAAAAGGTTGGAAATACAATAGGAGCATGAAACGGACTGAAAAATAGGAGGAGAACGAAGCGGTGTTCAAAAACATGAAGAGCCTGAAAAGGTGGGAAAAATATGAAGAGCTTGAAAAGGTGTCAAAAATATGAGGAGCATGAAATGATCTGAAAAATAGGAGGAACATGAAACGGTCTGAAAAATAGGAGGAGCATGAAGCGGTGTTCAAAACATGAATAGCCTGAAAAGGTGTGAAAAATTTGAAGAGCTTCAAAAGGTGTGAAATCCATGAGGAGCATGAAACGGTCTGAAAAATAGGAGGAGCAGGAAGCTGTTTTCAAAAACATGAGAGCCTGAAAAGGTTTGAAAAATATGAAGAGGTTCAAAAGGTGTGAAATACATGAGGAGCATGAAACGGTCTGAAAAATAGGAGCAGCATGAAACGGTGTTCAAAAACATGAAGAGCCGGAAAAGGTGTGAAATATATGAAGAGCTTCAAAAGGTTTGAAAAATATCAGGAGCATGAAACGGACTGAAAAATAGGAGGAGAACGAAGCGGTTTTCAAAAACATGAAGAACCTTAAAAGGTTTGAAAAATATGAAGAGCTTCAAAAGGTGTGAAATGCATGAGGAGCATGAAACGGTCTGAAAAATAGGAGGTGCATGAAGCTGTGTTCAAAACTTGAAGAGCCTGAAAACGTGTGAAAAATATGAAGAGCTTCAGAAGGTGTGAAATACATGAGGAGCATGAAACGGTCTGAAATATAGGAGGAGCATGAAGCGGTGTTCAAAAACATGAAAAAAAAATAAAAATAAATAAAAAAATATAAAAAAAAACATGAAGAGCCTGAAAAAGTGTGAAAAATATGAAGAGCTTCAAAAGGTGTGAAAAATATGAACAGCTTCAAAAGGTGTCAAAAATGAGATGAGCATGAAGCGATTAGAAAAATAGGAGGAGCATGAAGCGGAGTTCAAAAACATGAACAGCCTGAAAACGTGTGAAAAATATGAAGAGATTCAAAAGGTGTGAAATACATGAGGAGCATGAAACGGTCTGAAAAATACGAGGAGCATGAAGCGGTCTTCAAAGACATGAAGAGCCTGAAAACGTGTGAAAAATATGAAGAGCTTCAAAAAGTCAGAAATACATGAAGACCATGAAACGGTCTCAAAAATAGGAGGAGCATTAAGTGGTGTTGAAAAAGATGAAGATCCTGAAAACGTGTGAAAAATATGAAGAGCTTCAAACAGTGCCAAAAATATGAGGAGCATGAAACGGTCTGAAAATAGGAGGAGCATGAAGCGGTGTTGAGAAACATGAAGAGCCTGAAAAAGTGTGAAAAATATGAAGAGCTTCAAAAGGTGTGAAACACATGAAGAGCATGAATCGGTCTGAAAAATAGGAGGAGCATGAAACGGTGTCCAAAAACATGAAGAGCCTGAAAAGGTGTGAAAAATATTAAGAGCTTCAAAAGGTGTCAAAAAGATGAGGAGCATGAAACGGTCTGAAAAATACGAGTAGCATGAAACTGTGTTCAAAAACATGAAGAGACTGAAAAGGTGTGAAAAATAGCAAGAGCTTCAAAAGTGTGAAATATAAGAGGAGCATGAAACGGTCTGAAAAATAGGAGGAGCAAGAAGCTGTATTCAAAAACATGAGAGCCTGAAAAGGTGTGAAAAATATGAAGAGCTTCAAAAAGTGTGAAATACATGAGGAGCATGAAACGATCTGAAAAATAGGATGAGCATGAAGCGGTGTTCAAAAACATGAAGAGCCTGAAAAGGTGTGAAAAATATGAAGAGCTGCAAAAGGTGTGAAATACATGAAGAGCTTGAAACGGTCTGAAAATAGTAGGAGCATGAAGCGGTGTTCAAAATCATGAAGCGCCTGTAAAGGTGTGAAAAATATGAAGAGCTTCAAAAGGTGTCAAATATATGAGGAGCATGAAACGATCTGCAAAATAGGAGGAGCGTGAAGCGATGTTCAAAAACTTGAAGAGCCTGAAAAGTTGTGAAATATATGAGGACTTTCAAAAGGTGTCTACACTAAGAAGAGCATGAAACGGTCTGAAAAATAGAGGAGCATGAAGCGGTGTTCAAAACATGAAGTGCCTGAAAATGTGTGAAACATATGAAGTGCTTCAAAAGGTGTGAAATATATGAGGAGCAAAAACGGTCTGAAAAATAGAGGAGCATGAAGCGGTGTTCAAAAACATGAAGAGCTTGAAAGGTGTGAAAAATATGAAGAGCTTTAAAAGGTGTCAAAAATATGAGGAGCATGAAACGTTCTGAAAAATAGGAAGATCATGAAACGTTGTTCAAAAAAATGAAGAGCTTGAAAAGGTGTGAAAAATATGAAGAGCCTCAAAACGTGTCAAAAATATGAGGAGTATGAAACGGTCTGGAAATTAGCAGGAGCATGAAGCGGTGTTCAAAAACATGAAGAGCCTGAAAAGGTGTGAAAACTATGAAGAGCTTCAAAAGGTGTGAAAAATATGAAGAGCTACAAAAGGTGTAAAAATTTAGATGAGCATGAAACGGTCTGAAAAATAGGATGAGCATGAAACTGTGTTGAAAAACATGAAGAGCCTGAAAAGGTGTGAAATATATGAAGAGCTTCAAAAGGTGTGAAAAATATGAAGAGCTTCAAAAGGTGTCAAATTTATGAGGAGCATGAAACGGTCTGAAAATAAGCGGAGCATGAAACGGTGTTCAAAAACATAAAGAGCTTGAAAAAGTGTGAAATATATGAAGAGTTTCAAAACGTGTGAAATACATGAGGAGCATGAAACGATCTGAAAAAAAGGAGGACCATGAAGCGGTGTTCAAATACATGAAGATCCTGAAAAAGTGTGAAAAATATGAAGAGCTTCAAAAGGTGTCAAAAATGAGATATGCATGAAACGGTCTGAAAAATAGGAGGAGCATGAAGTGGTTGTTAAAAACATGAAGAGCCTGAAAACGTGTGAAAAATATGAAGAGTTTCAAAAGGTGACAAAAATGTGATGAGCATGAAACGGTCTGAAAAATATGAGGAGCATGAAGCGGTGTTGGAAATCATGAAGAGTCTGAAAAGATGTGAAATATATGAAGAGCTTCAAAAGGTGTCAAAAATATGAGGAGCATGAAATGGTCTGAAAAATAGGAGGAGCATGAAACGATATTCAAAAACATGAAGAGCCTGAAGAGATGTGAAATATATGAAGAGCTTCAAAAGGTGTGAAATACATGAGGAGCATGGAATGGTCTGAAAAATAGGAGAAGCATGAAGTTGTGTTGAAAAACATGAAGAGCCTGAAAAGGTGTGAAAAATAGGAGGAGGTTCAAAAGGTGTCAAAAATATGAGGAGCATGAAATGGTATGAAAAATAGGAGGAGCATGAAGCAGTGTTGAAAACATGAAGAGCCTGAAAGGGTGTGAAATACATGAATAGGTTCAGAACGTTTCAAAAATACGAGGAGCATGAAACGGTCTGAAAAATTTGAGGAGCATGAAGCAGTGTTGAAAAACATGAAGAGCCTGAAAAGGTGTGAAATACATGAATAGGTTCAGAATGCGTCAAAAATATGAGGGGCATGAAGCGGTCTGAAAAATACTAGGAGCATGAAGCGGTGACAAAAACTTAAAGAGCCTGAAAAGATATGAAAAATAAGAAGAGCCTCAAAACGTGTCAATAATATGAGGAGCATGAAATGGCCTGAAAAATAGGAGCAGCATGAAATCATGTTCAAAAACATGAAGATCCTGAAAAGGTGTGAAAAATATGAAGAGCTTCAAAAGGTGTGAAATACATGAGGAGCATAAAACGGTCTGAAAAATCAGAGCAGCATGAAGCTGTGCTCAAACACATGAAGAGCCTGAAAAGGAGTGAAATATATGAAGAGCTTCAAAAGCTGTCAAAATTATGAGAAGCATGAAAAGGTCTGAAAAATAGGAGGAGCATGAAGCGGTGTTCAAAAACATGAAGAGCATGAAAAGGTGTGAAAAATATGAAGAGCTTCAAAACGTGTTAAAAAGATGAGGAGCATGAAACGTTCTCAAAAATAGGAGGAGCAGCAAACGGTGTTCAAAAATAAGAAGAGCCTGAAAAGGTGTGAAAAATATGAAGAGCATGAAACGTTCTGAAAAATAGGAGGAGCATGAAGCGGTGTTCAGAAACATGAAGAGCCTGAAAACTGTGAAAATTATGAAGAGCTTCAAAAACTGTGAAAATTATGAAGAGCTTCAAAAAGTGTGAAAATTATGAAGAGCTTCAAAAACTGTGAAAATTATGAAGAGCTTCAAAAAGTGTGAAAAATATGAAGACTTTTAAAAGGTTTGAAAAATATGACGAGCATGAAACGGTCTGAAAAATTGGAGGAGCATGAAGCGGTGTTGAAATATATGAAGAGCCTCTAAAGGTTTGAAAAATAGAAGAGCTTCAAAAAGTGACAAAAATATGAGGAGCATGAAACAGTCTGAAAAATAGGAGGAGCATGAAACGGTGTTGAAAAACATGAAGAGCATGAAATGGTGTGAAAAAAATGAAGAGCTTCAAAAGGTGTTTAAAAATGAGGAGCATGAAGCGGTGTTGAAAAACATGAAGAGCCTGAAAAGGTGAAAAAAACAAGAAGAGCCTGAAAAGGTGTGACATATACGAAGAGCTTCAAAAGGTGTCAAAAATATGAGGAGCATGAAACGGTCTCAAAAATAGGAGGAGCATGATGGGGTGTTGAAAAACATGAAGAGCATGAAATGGTGTGAAAAAAATGAAGAGCTTCAAAAGGTGTTTAAAATATGAGGAGCATGAAGGGGTGTTCAAAAACATGAAGAACTTGAAAAGGTATGAAAAATATGAAGAGCTTCAAAAGGTGTCAAAAATATGAGGAGCAAGAAACAGTCTGAAAAAGAGGAGGAGCATGAAACGGTGTTGAAAAACATGAAGAGCATGAAATGGTGTGAAAAAAATGAAGAGCTTCAAAAGGTGTTTAAAATATGAGGAGCATGAAGCGGTGTTGAAAAACATGAAGAGCCTGAAAAGGTGTGACATATACGAAGAGCTTCAAAAGGTGTCAAAAATATGAGGAGCATGAAACGGTCTGAAAAATAGGAGGAGCATGATGGGGTGTTGAAAAACATGAAGAGCCTGAAAAGGTGTGAAAAACATGAAGAGATTGAAAAGGTGTGAAATATATGAAGAGCTTCAAAAGGTGTCAAAAATATGAGGAGCATGAAACGGTCTGAAAAATAAGAGGTGCATGAAGTGATGTTCAAAAACATGAAGATCCTGAAAAGGTGTGAAATAAATGAAGAGCTTCAAAAGGTGTCAAAAATTTGAGGAACATGAAACGGTCTGAAATATAGGAGGAGCATGAAGCGGTGTTGAAAAACATGAAGAGCCTGAAAAGGTGTGAAATATATGAAGAGCTTCAAAAGGTGTCAAAAATATTAGGAGCATGAAACGGTCTGAAAAACAGGAGGAGCATGAATCGTTCTTGAAGCACATGAAGAGCCTGAAAATGTGTGAAAAGTATGTCGAGCTTCAAAAGGTGTCAAAAATATGAGGAACATGAAACGGTCTAAAAAATAAGAGGAGCATGAAACAGTGTTGAAAAACTTGAAGAGCCGGAAAAGGTGTGAAAAATAGGAGGAGCTTCAAAATGTGTCAAAAATATGAGGAGCATGAAACGGGCTGAAAAATAGGAGGAGCATGAAGTGGTGTTGAAAAATATGAAGAGCCTGAAAAGGTGTGAAAAATATGAAGAGTTTCAAAGGTGTCAAAAATATGAGGAGCATGAAACGGTCTGAAAAATAGGAGGAGCATGAAACGGTGTTCAAAAACATGAAGAGCCTGAAAAGGTGTGAAAAATATGAAGAGATTCAAAAGGTGTCAAAAATATGAGGAGCATGAAACGGTATGAAAAATAGGAGGAGAATGAGGCAGTGTTGAAAAACATGAAGACCCTGAAATGGTGTGAAATATATGAAGAGCTTCAAAACGTGTCAAAAAGATGACGAGCACAAAACGGTCTGAAAAATAGGAGGAGCATGAAGCGGTGTTGAAAAACATGAAGAGCCTGAAAAGGTGTAAAAACAAGAAGAGCCTGAAAAGGTATGAAATATATGAAGAGCTTCAAAAGGTGTCAAAAATATGAGAAGCATTAAACGGTCTGAAAAATAGGAGGAGCATGAAGCGGTGTTGAAAAACATGAAGAGCCTGAAAAGATGTGAAAATTATGAAGAGCTTCAAAAGGTGTTAAAAATATGAGGAGCATGAAGCGGTGTTCAAAAACATGAAGAGCTTGAAAACGTGTGAAATATATGAAGATCTTCAAAAGGTGTGAAAAATAGGAGGAGCATGAAGTCGTGTTCAAAAACATGAAGAGCTTGAAAAGGTGTGAAATATATGAAGATCTTCAAAAGGTGTGAAAAATAGGAGGAGCATGAAGCCGTGTTCAAAAACATGAAGAGCCTGAAAAGGTGTGAAATATATGAAGAGCTTCAAAAGGTGTCAGAAATATGAGGAGCATGAAACGGTCTGAAAAATAGGACGAGCATGAAGCTTTGTTGACAAAAATGAAGAACATGAAAAGGTGTGAAAAATATGAAGAGCTTCAAAAGGTGTCAAAAATTTGAGAAGCATGAAACGGTCTGAAAAATAGGAGGAGCTTGAAATGGTGTTGAAAAACAAGAAGAGCCTGAAATGGTATGAAAAATATGAAGAGCTTCAACAGGTGTGTAAAAGATGAGGAGCATGAAACGGTCTGAAAAATAGGAGGAGCATGAAGCTTTGTTGACAAAAATGAAGAACATGAAAAGGTGTGAAATATATGAAGATTTTCAAAAGGTGTGAAAAATCGGAGGAACATGAAGCTGTGCTCAAAAACATGAAGATCCAGAAAAGATGTGAAAAATATGAAGAGCTTCGAAAGGTGTGACAAATATGAGGAGCATGAAACGGTCTGAAAATTTGGAGGAGTATGAAACGTGCTGAAAAATAGGAGGAACATGAAACTGTCAGAAAAATAGGAGGACATTAAGCCGTGTTGAAAAACATGAAGAGCGTGAAAGGTTGTGAAAAATAGGAGGAGCTTCAAAATGTGTGAAAAATATGAGGAGCATGAAACGGTCTGAAAATAGGAGGAGCATGAAGTGGTGTTGAAAAACATGAAGAGCCTGAAAAGGTGTGAAAAAAATGAAGAGCTTCAATACGTGTCAAAAATATGAGGAGCATGAAACGTTCTGAAAAATAGGAGCATGAAGCTGTGTTGAAAAACATGAAGAGCCTGAAAAGGTGTTAAAAATATGAAGAGCTTCTAGAGGTGTCAAAAATATGAGGAGCATGAAACGGTCTTAAAAATACGAGGAGTATGAAGTGGTGTTGAAAAACATGAAGAGCCTGAAAAGGTGTGAAATATATGAAGAGCTTCAAAAGGTGTCAAAAATATGAGGAGCATGAAACGGTTTTAAAAATAAGAGGAGCATGAAGTGGTGTTGAAAAACATGAAGAGCCTGAAAAGATGTGAAAAATATGAAGAGCTTCAAAAGGTGTGAAATATATGAGGTGCAAGAAACGGTCTGAAAAATAGGAGGAGCATGAAGCGGTGTTGAAAAACACGAAGAGCCTGAAAAGGTGTGTAAAATATGAAGAGCTTCAAAAGGTGTCAAAAATATGAGGAGCATGAAACGTTCTGAAAAATAGGAGGAGCATGAAGCAGTGTTGAAAAACATGAAGAGCCTGAAAAGGTGTGAAAAATATGAACAGCTTCAAACGGTGTCAAAAATATGAGGAGCATGAAACGGTTTAAAAAATAGGAGTACCATGAACCGGTGTTGAAAAACATGAAGAGCCTGAAAAGGTGTGAAAAATATTAAGAGCTTCAAAATGTGTGAAAAATATGAAGAGCTTCAAAAGGTGTCAAAAAAGAGATGAGCATGAAACGGTCTGAAAAATAGGAGGAGAATGAAGTGGTGTTGAAAAAAATGAGGAGCCTGAAAAGGTGTGAAAAATATGAAGAGCTTCAAAAGGTGTCAAAAATGAGATGATCATTAAACGGTGTGAAAAATAGGAGGTGCATGAGGTGGTGTTGAAAAAAAGAAGAGACTGAAAAGGTGTGAAATATATGAAGAGATTCAAAAGGTGTCAAAATATGAGGAGCATGATACGGTCTGAAAAATAGGAGGAGCATGAAGCTGTGTTGAAAAACGTGAAGAGACTGAAAAGGTGTGAAAAATATGAAAGGCTTCTCAAGGTGTCAAAAATATGAGGAGCATGAAATGGTCTGAAAAATAGGACGAGCATGAATTGGTGTTGAAAAACATGAAGAGGCTGAAAACTTGTGAAAAATATGAAGAGCTTCAAAAGGTGTCAAAAATATGAGGAGCATGAAACGGTCTGAAAAATAGGAGGATCATGAAGCGGTGTTCAAAAACATGAAGAGCCTGAAAAGGGGTGAAAAATGTGAAGAGCTTCAAAAGGTGTGAAATACATGAGGAGCATGAAACGGGTTGAAAAATAGGAGAAGCATGAAGTGGTGTGGAAAACATCAAGAGCCTGAAAAGGTGTGAAAAATATGAAGAGCTTCAAAAGGTGTGAAATACATGAGGAGCAAGCAACGGTCTGAAAAAAAGGAGGAGGATGAAGAGGTGTTCAAAAATATGAAGAGGCTGAAAAGGTGTGAAAAATATGAAGAGCTTCAAAAGGTGTGAAAAATATGAAGAGCATGATACGGTCTGAAATATAGGAGGAGCATGAAGCGGTGTTGAAAACATGAAGAGCCTGAAAAGTTGTGAAAAATATGAAAAGCTTCCAAAGGTGTCAAAAATGAGATGAGCATGAAACGGTCTGAAAAATAGGAGGAGCATGAAGCGGTGTTGAAAAAATGAAGAGCCTGAAAAGGTGTGAAAAATATGAAGAGCTTCAAAAGGTGTAAAATACATGAGGAACATAAAACGGTCTGAAAAATAGGAGAAGCATGAAGAGGGGTTCAAAAACAGGAAGAGCTTGAAAAGTTTTGAAAAATATGAAGAGCTTCAAAAGTTGTCAAAATTATGAGGAGCATGAAACGGTCTGAAAAATAGGAGGAGCATGAAGAAGTGTTCAAAAACATGAAGAGCCTGAAAAGGTGTGAAAAATATGAAGACCTTCAAAAGGTGTGAAATACATGAGGAGCATGAAACTCTCTGAAAAATAGAAGGAGCATGATGTGGTGTTCAAAAACATGAAGAGCCTGAAAACGTGTGAAAAATACGAAGAGCTTCAAAAGGTGTGAAAAATATGAGGAGGATGATACGGTTTGAAAAATAGGAGGAGCATGAAGCGGTGTTGAAAAACATGAAGAGGCTGAAAACGTGTGAAATTATGAAGAACTTCAAAAATATGAAAAATATGAAGAGCTTCAAAAAGTGTGAAAAATATGAAGAGCTTCAAAAGGTGTCAAAATGAGATGAACATGAAACGGTCTGAAAAATAGGAGGAGCATGAAACGGTGTTGAAAATCATAAAGAGCCTGAAAATTTGTGAAAAATATGAAGAGCTTCAGAAGATGTGAAAAACATGAAGAGCTTCAAAAGGTGTCAAAATGAGATGAGCATGAAACGGTCTGAAAAATAAGAGGAGCATGAAGTGCTGTTGAAAATAATGAAAAGCCTGAAAAGGTGTGAAATATATGAAGAGCTTCAAAAGGTGTCAAATATATGAGGAGAATGAAACGGTCTGTAAAAGAGGAGCAGCATGAAATGGTGTTCAAAAACATGAAGAGCCTGAAAAGGTGTGAAAAATATGAAGAGCTTCAAAAGGTGTCAAAAATATGAGGAGCATGAAAAGTTCTGAAAAATAGGAGGAGCATGAAGCGGTGTTCAAAAACAGGAAGACCATGAAAAGTAGTGAAAAATATGAAGAGCTTCAAAAGGTGTCAAAAATATGAGGAGCATGAAACGGTCTGACAAATAGGAGGACTATGAAACGGTGTTCAAAAACATGAAGAGCCTGAAAAGTTGTGAAAAATATGAAGAGTTTCAAAACGTGTCAAAAATATGAGAAGCATGAAACGGTCTGAAAAATAGGAGGAGCAAGAAAGGGTGTTGAACAACATGAAGAGCCTGAAAACGTGTGAAAAATATGAAGAGCATCAAAAGATGTGAAAAATATGAAGAGCATCAAAAGGTGTCAAAAATGAGATGAGCATGAAACCGTCTGAAAAATAGGAGGAGCATGAAGTAGTGTTGAAAAACATGAAGAACCTGAAAAGCTGTGAGAAATATGAAGAGCTTCAAAAGGTGGGAAAATATGAAGAGCTTCAAAACGTGTCAAAAATATGAGGAGCATGAAATGGTCAGAAAAATAGGAGGAGCAAGAAAGGGTGTTGAAAACATGAAGAGCCTGAAAAGGTGTGAAATATATGAAGAGCTTCAAAAGGTGTGAAAAATATGAAGAGCTTCAAAAGGTGTCAAAAATGAGATGAGCATGAAACCGTCTGAAAAATAGGAGGAGCATGAAGTAGTGTTGAAAAACATGAAGAACCTGAAAAGCTGTGAGAAATATGAAGAGCTTCAAAATGTGTCAAAAATATGAGGAGCATGAAACGGTCTGAAAAAGAGGAGGAGCAGGAAGCAATGTTGAGAAACATGAAGAGCCTGAAAATGTGTGAAAAATATGAAGAGCTTCTAAAGGTGTCAAAAATATGAGGAGCATGAAACGGTCTTAAAAATACGAGGAGCATGAAGTGGTGTTGAAAAACATGAAGAGCCTGAAAAGGTGTGAAATATATGAAGAGCTTCAAAAGGTGTCAAATATATGAGGAGCATGAAACGGTCTAAAAAATAGCACGATCATGAAACGCTGTTGAAAAACATGAAGAGCCTGAAAAGGTGTGAAAAATATGAAGAGCTTCAAAAGGTGTCAAAAATATGAGGAGCATGAAACGGTTTTAAAAATAAGAGGAGCATGTAGTGGTGTTGAAAAACATGAAGAGCCTGAAAAGATGTGAAAAATATGAAGAGCTTCAAAAGGTGTGAAATATATGAGGTGCAAGAAACGGTCTGAAAAATAGGAGGAGCATGAAGCGGTGTTGAAAAACACGAAGAGCCTGAAAAGGTGTGGAAAATAGGAAGAGCTTCAAAAGGTGTCAAAAATATGAGGAGCATGAAACGGTCTGAAAAATAGGAGGAGCATGAAGCAGTGTTGAAAAACATGAAGAGCCTGAAAAGGTGTGAAAAATATGAACAGCTTCAAACGGTGTCAAAATTATGAGGAGCATGAAACGGTCTAAAAAATAGGAGTACCATGAACCAGTGTTGAAAAACATGAAGAGCCTGAAAAGGTGTGAAAAATATGAAGAGCTTCAAAATGTGTGAAAAATATGAAGAGCTTCAAAAGGTGTCAAAAAAGAGATGAGCATGAAACGGTCTGAAAAATAGGAGGAGAATGAAGTGGTGTTGAAAAAAATGAGGAGCCAGAAAAGGTGTGAAAAATATGAAGAGCTTCAAAAGGTGTCAAAAATGAGATGATCATTAAACGGTCTGAAAAATAGGAGGTGCATGAGGTGGTGTTGAAAAAAAAGAAGAGACTGAAAGGTGTGAAATATATGAAGAGCTTCAAAAGGTGTCAAAATATGAGGAGCATGATACGGTCTGAAAAATAGGAGGAGCATGAAGCTGTGTTGAAAAACGTGAAGAGACTGAAAAGGTGTGAAAAATATGAAAGGCTTCTCAAGGTGTCAAAAATATGAGGAGCATGAAATGGTCTGAAAAATAGGACGAGCATGAACTGGTGTTGAAAAACATGAAGAGGCTGAAAACTTGTGAAAAATATGAAGAACTTCAAAAGGTGTCAAAATTATGAGGAGCATGAAATGGTCTGAAAAATAGGAGGATCATGAAGCGGTGTTCAAAAACATGAAGAGCCTGAAAAGGGGTGAAAAATGTGAAGAGCTTCAAAAGGTGTGAAATACATGAGGAGCATGAAACGGGTTGAAAAATAGGAGAAGCATGAAGTGGTGTGGAAAACATCAAGAGCCTGAAAAGGAGTGAAAAATATGAAGAGCTTCAAAAGGTGTGAAATACATGAGGAGCAAGCAACGGTCTGAAAAATAGGAGGAGGATGAAGAGGTGTTCAAAAATATGAAGAGCCTGAAAAGGTGTGAAAAATATGAAGAGCTTCAAAAGGTGTGAAAAATATGAAGAGCATGATACGGTCTGAAAAATAGGAGGAGCATGAAGCAGTGTTGAAAAACATGAAGAGCCTGAAAAGGTGTGAAAAATATGAACAGCTTCAAACGGTGTCAAAATTATGAGGAGCATGAAACGGTCTAAAAAATAGGAGTACCATGAACCAGTGTTGAAAAACATGAAGAGCCTGAAAAGGTGTGAAAAATATGAAGAGCTTCAAAATGTGTGAAAAATATGAAGAGCTTCAAAAGGTGTCAAAAAAGAGATGAGCATGAAACGGTCTGAAAAATAGGAGGAGAATGAAGTGGTGTTGAAAAAAATGAGGAGCCAGAAAAGGTGTGAAAAATATGAAGAGCTTCAAAAGGTGTCAAAAATGAGATGATCATTAAACGGTCTGAAAAATAGGAGGTGCATGAGGTGGTGTTGAAAAAAAAGAAGAGACTGAAAGGTGTGAAATATATGAAGAGCTTCAAAAGGTGTCAAAATATGAGGAGCATGATACGGTCTGAAAAATAGGAGGAGCATGAAGCTGTGTTGAAAAACGTGAAGAGACTGAAAAGGTGTGAAAAATATGAAAGGCTTCTCAAGGTGTCAAAAATATGAGGAGCATGAAATGGTCTGAAAAATAGGACGAGCATGAACTGGTGTTGAAAAACATGAAGAGGCTGAAAACTTGTGAAAAATATGAAGAACTTCAAAAGGTGTCAAAATTATGAGGAGCATGAAATGGTCTGAAAAATAGGAGGATCATGAAGCGGTGTTCAAAAACATGAAGAGCCTGAAAAGGGGTGAAAAATGTGAAGAGCTTCAAAAGGTGTGAAATACATGAGGAGCATGAAACGGGTTGAAAAATAGGAGAAGCATGAAGTGGTGTGGAAAACATCAAGAGCCTGAAAAGGAGTGAAAAATATGAAGAGCTTCAAAAGGTGTGAAATACATGAGGAGCAAGCAACGGTCTGAAAAATAGGAGGAGGATGAAGAGGTGTTCAAAAATATGAAGAGCCTGAAAAGGTGTGAAAAATATGAAGAGCTTCAAAAGGTGTGAAAAATATGAAGAGCATGATACGGTCTGAAATATAGGAGGAGCATGAAGCGGTGTTCAAAACATGAAGAGCCTGAAAAGTTGTGAAAAATATGAAAAGCTTCCAAAGGTGTCAAAAATGAGATGAGCATGAAACGGTCTGAAAAATAGGAGGAGCATGAAGCGGTGTTGAAAAAATGAAGAGCCTGAAAAGGTGTGAAAAATATGAAGAGCATCAAAAGTTGTCAAAAATATGAGGAGTATGAAACGGTCTGAAAAATAGGAGGAGCATGAAGCGGTGTTGCAAAACATGAGGAGCCTAAAAAGGTGTGAAAAATATGAAGAGCTTCAAAAGGTGAGAAAAATATGAGGTGCATGAAACGGTCTGAAAAATAGGAGGAGCAAGAAAGGGTGTTGAACAACATGAAGAGCCTGAAAACGTGTGAAAAATATGAAGAGCTTCAAAAGATGTGAAAAATATGAAGAGCTTCAAAAGGTGTCAAAAATGAGATGAGCATGAAACCGTCTGAAAAATAGGAGGAGCATGAAGTAGTGTTGAAAAACATGAAGAACCTGAAAAGCTGTGAGAAATATGAAGAGCTTCAAAATGTGTCAAAAATATGAGGAGCATGAAACGGTCTGAAAAAGAGGAGGAGCAGGAAGCAGTGTTGAGAAACATGAAGAGCCTGAAAATGTGTGAAAAATATGAAGAGCTTCTAAAGTTGTCAAAAATATGAGGAGCATGAAACGGTCTTAAAAATACGAGGAGCATGAAGTGGTGTTGAAAAACATGAAGAGCCTGAAAAGGTGTGAAATATATGAAGAGCTTCAAAAGGTGTCAAATATATGAGGAGCATGAAACGGTCTAAAAAAATAGCACGATCATGAAACGCTGTTGAAAAACATGAAGAGCCTGAAAAGGTGTGAAAAATATGAAGAACTTCAAAAGGTGTCAAAAATATGAGGAGCATGAAACGGTTTTAAAAATAAGAGGAGCATGAAGTGGTGTTCAAAAACATGAAGAGCCTGAAAAGATGTGAAAAATATGAAGAGCTTCAAAAGGTGTGAAATATATGCGGTGCAAGAAATGGTCTGAAAAATAGGAGGAGCATGAAGCGGTGTTGAAAAACACGAAGAGCCTGAAAAGGTGTGAAAAATATGAAGAGCTTCAAAAGGTGTCAAAAATATGAGGAGCATGAAACGTTCTGAAAAATAGGAGGAGCATGAAGCAGTGTTGAAAAACATGAAGAGCCTGAAAAGGTGTGAAAAATATGAACAGCTTCAAACGGTGTCAAAAATATGAGGAGCATGAAACGGACTGAAAAATCGGAGGAGCATGAAGCTGTGTTGAAAAACATGAAGAGCCTGAAAAGGTGTGAAAAATAAGAAGAGCTTCAAAATGTATCAAAAATATGAGGAGCATGAAACGGACTGAAAAACCGGAGGAGCAAGAAAGGGTGATGAACAACATGAAGAGCCTGAAAACGTGTGAAAAATATGAAGAGCTTCAAAAGGTGTCAAAAATGAGATGAGCATGAAACCGTCTGAAAAATAGGAGGAGCATGAAGTAGTGTTGAAAAACATGAAGAACCTGAAAAGCTGTGAGAAATATGAAGAGCTTCAAAAGGTGGGAAAATATGAAGAGCTTCAAAACGTGTCAAAAATATGAGGAGCATGAAATGGTCTGAAAAATAGGAGGAGCAAGAAAGGGTGTTGAAAACATGAAGAGCCTGAAAAGGTGTGAAATATATGAAGAGCTTCAAAAGGTGTGAAAAATATGAAGAGCTTCAAAAGGTGTCAAAAATGAGATGAGCATGAAACCGTCTGAAAAATAGGAGGAGCATGAAGTAGTGTTGAAAAACATGAAGAACCTGAAAAGCTGTGAGAAATATGAAGAGCTTCAAAATGTGTCAAAAATATGAGGAGCATGAAACGGTCTGAAAAAGAGGAGGAGCAGGAAGCAATGTTGAGAAACATGAAGAGCCTGAAAATGTGTGAAAAATATGAAGAACTTCTAAAGGTGTCAAAAATATGAGGAGCATGAAACGGTCTTAAAAATACGAGGAGCATGAAGTGGTGTTGAAAAACATGAAGAGCCTGAAAAGGTGTGAAATATATGAAGAGCTTCAAAAGGTGTCAAATATATGAGGAGCATGAAACGGTCTAAAAAATAGGACGATCATGAAACGCTGTTGAAAAACATGAAGAGCCTGAAAAGGTGTGAAAAATATGAAGAGCTTCAAAAGGTGTCAAAAATATGAGGAGCATGAAACGGTTTTAAAAATAAGAGGAGCATGTAGTGGTGTTGAAAAACATGAAGCGCCTGAAAAGATGTGAAAAATATGAAGAGCTTCAAAAGGTGTGAAATATATGAGGTGCAAGAAACGGTCTGAAAAATAGGAGGAGCATGAAGCGGTGTTGAAAAACACGAAGAGCCTGAAAAGGTGTGGAAAATAGGAAGAGCTTCAAAAGGTGTCAAAAATATGAGGAGCATGAAACGGTCTGAAAAATAGGAGGAGCATGAAGCAGTGTTGAAAAACATGAAGAGCCTGAAAAGGTGTGAAAAATATGAACAGCTTCAAACGGTGTCAAAAATATGAGGAGCATGAAACGGTCTAAAAAATAGGAGTACCATGAACCGGTGTTGAAAAACATGAGGAGCCTGAAAAGGTGTGAAAAATATTAAGAGCTTCAAAATGTGTTAAATATGAAGAGCTTCAAAAGGTGTCAAAAAAGAGATGAGCATGAAACGGTCTGAAAAATAGGAGGAGAATGAAGTGGTGTTGAAAAAAATGAGGAGCCTGAAAAGGTGTGAAAAATATGAAGAGCTTCAAAAGGTGTGAAATACATGAGGAGCATGAAACGGGTTGAAAAATAGGAGAAGCATGAAGTGGTGTGGAAAAACATCAAGAGCCTGAAAAGGTGTGAAAAATATGAAGAGCTTCAAAAGGTGTGAAATACATGAGGAGCAAGAAACGGTCTGAAAAATTGGAGGATCAAGAAGCGGTGTTCAAAAACATGAAGAGCCTGAAAAGGTGTGAAATATATGAAGAGCTTCAAAAGGTGTGAAATACATGAGGAGCATGAAATGGTCTGAAAAATAGGAGGAGCATGAAGTGGTGTTCAAAAACATGAAGATCCTGAAAAGTTGTGAAAAATGTGAAGAGCTTCAAAAGGTGTGAAATACATGAGGAGCATGAAACTGTTTGAAAAATAGGAGGAGCATGAAGTGGAGTTCAAAAACATGAAGAGGCTGAAAAGGTGTGAAAAATATATAGAGCTTAAAAGATGTGAAAAAAGGAGGAGCATGAAGCGGTGTTCAAAACCATGAAGAGCCTGAAAAGGTGTGAAAAATATGAAGAGCTTCAAAAGGTGTCAAAAATATGAGGAGCATGATATGGTCTGAAAAATAGGAGGAGAAAGAAGCGGTGTTGAAAACATGAAGAACCTGAAAAGGTGTGAAATATATGAAGAGCTTCAAAAGGTGTGAAAAATATGAGGAGCATGAAATGGTCTGAAAAATAGGAGGAGCATGAAGCGGTGTTGAAAAACATGAAGAACCTGAAAACGTGTGAAAAATATGAAGAGCTTCAAAAGGTGGGAAAATATGAAGAGCTTCAAACCGTGTCAAAAATATGAGGAGCATGAAATGGACTGAAAAATAGGAGGAGCATGAGGTGGTGTTGAAAAACATAAAGAGCATGAAAACTTGTGAAAATTATGAAGAGCTTCAAAAGGTGTGAAAAATATGAACAGCTTCAAAAAGTGTCAAAAATTAGATCAGGATGAAGCGGTCTGAAATATAAGAGGAGCATAAAGTGTTGTTGAATAACATGAAGAGCCTGAAAAGGTGTGAAAATATGAAGAGCTTCAAAAGGTGTGAAATACATGAGGAGCATTAAACGGTCTGAAAAATAGGAGGAGCATGAAGCAGTGTTGAAAAACATGAAGAACCTGAAAACGTGTGAAAAATATGAAGAGCTTCAAAAGGTGGGAAAATATGAAGAGCTTCAAACCGTGTCAAAAATATGAGGAGCATGAAATGGACTGAAAAATAGGAGGAGCATGAGGTGGTGTTGAAAAACATAAAGAGCATGAAAACTTGTGAAAATTATGAAGAGCTTCAAAAGGTGTGAAAAATATGAACAGCTTCAAAAAGTGTCAAAAATTAGATCAGGATGAAGCGGTCTGAAATATAAGAGGAGCATAAAGTGTTGTTGAATAACATGAAGAGCCTGAAAAGGTGTGAAAATATGAAGAGCTTCAAAAGGTGTGAAATACATGAGGAGCATTAAACGGTCTGAAAAATAGGAGGAGCATGAAGCAGTGTTGAAAAACATGAAGAGCCTGAAAAGGTGTGAAAAATATGAAGAGCTTCAAAAGGTATGAAATACAGGAGGAGCATTAAACGGTCTGAAAAATAGGAGGAGCATGAAGCGGTGTTCAAAAACATGAAGAGCCTGAAAAGGTTTGAAAAATATGAAGAGCTTCAAAAGGTGTGAAATATAGGAGGAGCATGAAGAGGTGTTCAAAAAAATGAAGAGCCTGAAAAGTTGTGAAAAATATAAAGAGCTTCAAAAGGTGTCAAAAATATGAGGAGCATGAAACGGTCTGAAAAATAGGAGGCACATGAAGCGGTCTTCAAAAACATGAAGAGCCTGAAAAGGTGTGAAAAATATGAAGAACTTCAAAAGGTGTCAAAAATATGAGGAGCATGAAATGGTTTGAAAAATAGGAGAAACATGAAGCGAAGTTGAAAAACATGAAGAGCCTGAAAAGGTGTGAAAATTATGAAGAGCTTCAAAAGGTGTGAAATACATGAGGAGCATGAAACGGTCAGAAAAATAGGAGGAGCATGAAGAGTTGTTAAAAAACATGAACAGCCAGAAAAGGTGTGAAAAATATGAAAACCTTCAAAAGGTGTGAAAAATATGAGGAGCATGAAACGATCAGAAAATTAGGAGGAGCATGAAGCCGTGTTGAAAAACATGAAGAGCCTGAAAAAGTGTGAAACATATGAAGAGCTTCAAAAGGTGTGAAATACATGAGGAGCATGAAACGGTTTGAAAAATAGGAGGAGCATGAAGCGGTGTTCAAAAACATGAAGAGCTTGAAAATGTGTGAAAAATATGAAGAGCTTCAAAAGGTGTCAAAAATAGGAGGAGCATGAAGCGGTGTTCAAAAACATGAAGAGCCTGAAAAGGAGTGAAAAATATGAAAGCTTCAAAAGGTGTCAAAAATATGAGGAGCATGAAACGGTCTGAAAATTAGGAGGAGCAAGAAGCGGTGTTAAAAATCATAAAGAGCCTGAAAACGTGTGAAAAATATGAAGAGCTTCAAAAGCTGTGAAAAATATGAAGAGTTTCAAAAGATGTCAAAAATGAGATGAGCATGAAACGGTCTGAAAAATAGGGGGAGCATGAATTTGTGTTGAAAAACATGAATAGCCTGAAAATGTGTGAAATATTTGAAGAGCTTCAAACGCTGTCAAAAATATGAGGAGCATGAAATGGTCTGAAATAGAGGAGGATCATGAAGCGGTGTTCAAAAACATGAAGAGCCTGAAAAGGGGTGAAAAATGTGAAGAGCTTCAAAAGGTGTGAAATACATGAGGAGCATGAAACGGGTTGAAAAATAGGAGAAGCATGAAGTGGTGTGGAAAACATCAAGAGCCTGAAAAGGAGTGAAAAATATGAAGAGCTTCAAAAGGTGTGAAATACATGAGGAGCAAGCAACGGTCTGAAAAATAGGAGGAGGATGAAGAGGTGTTCAAAAATATGAAGAGCCTGAAAAGGTGTGAAAAATATGAAGAGCTTCAAAAGGTGTGAAAAATATGAAGAGCATGATACGGTCTGAAATATAGGAGGAGCATGAAGCGGTGTTCAAAACATGAAGAGCCTGAAAAGTTGTGAAAAACATGAAAAGCTTCCAAAGGTGTCAAAAATGAGATGAGCATGAAAAGGTCTGAAAAATAGGAGGAGCATGAAGCGGTGTTGAAAAAATGAAGAGCCTGAAAAGGTGTGAAAAATATGAAGAGCATCAAAAGTTGTCAAAAATATGAGGAGTATGAAACGGTCTGAAAAATAGGAGGAGCATGAAGCGGTGTTGCAAAACATGAGGAGCCTAAAAAGGTGTGAAAAATATGAAGAGCTTCAAAAGGTGAGAAAAATATGAGGTGCATGAAACGGTCTGAAAAATAGGAGGATCAAGAAAGGGTGTTGAACAACATGAAGAGCCTGAAAACGTGTGAAAAATATGAAGAGCTTCAAAAGATGTGAAAAATATGAAGAGCTTCAAAAGGTGTCAAAAATGAGATGAGCATGAAACCGTCTGAAAAATAGGAGGAGCATGAAGTAGTGTTGAAAAACATGAAGAACCTGAAAAGCTGTGAGAAATATGAAGAGCTTCAAAATGTGTCAAAAATATGAGGAGCATGAAACGGTCTGAAAAAGAGGAGGAGCAGGAAGCAGTGTTGAGAAACATGAAGAGCCTGAAAATGTGTGAAAAATATGAAGAGCTTCTAAAGTTGTCAAAAATATGAGGAGCATGAAACGGTCTTAAAAATACGAGGAGCATGAAGTGGTGTTGAAAAACATGAAGAGCCTGAAAAGGTGTGAAATATATGAAGAGCTTCAAAAGGTGTCAAATATATGAGGAGCATGAAACGGTCTAAAAAAATAGCACGATCATGAAACGCTGTTGAAAAACATGAAGAGCCTGAAAAGGTGTGAAAAATATGAAGAACTTCAAAAGGTGTCAAAAATATGAGGAGCATGAAACGGTTTTAAAAATAAGAGGAGCATGAAGTGGTGTTCAAAAACATGAAGAGCCTGAAAAGATGTGAAAAATATGAAGAGCTTCAAAAGGTGTGAAATATATGCGGTGCAAGAAATGGTCTGAAAAATAGGAGGAGCATGAAGCGGTGTTGAAAAACACGAAGAGCCTGAAAAGGTGTGAAAAATATGAAGAGCTTCAAAAGGTGTCAAAAATATGAGGAGCATGAAACGTTCTGAAAAATAGGAGGAGCATGAAGCAGTGTTGAAAAACATGAAGAGCCTGAAAAGGTGTGAAAAATATGAACAGCTTCAAACGGTGTCAAAAATATGAGGAGCATGAAACGGACTGAAAAATCGGAGGAGCATGAAGCTGTGTTGAAAAACATGAAGAGCCTGAAAAGGTGTGAAAAATAAGAAGAGCTTCAAAATGTATCAAAAATATGAGGAGCATGAAACGGACTGAAAAATCGGAGGAGCAAGAAAGGGTGATGAACAACATGAAGAGCCTGAAAACGTGTGAAAAATATGAAGAGCTTCAAAAGGTGTCAAAAATGAGATGAGCATGAAACCGTCTGAAAAATAGGAGGAGCATGAAGTAGTGTTGAAAAACATGAAGAACCTGAAAAGCTGTGAGAAATATGAAGAGCTTCAAAAGGTGGGAAAATATGAAGAGCTTCAAAACGTGTCAAAAATATGAGGAGCATGAAATGGTCTGAAAAATAGGAGGAGCAAGAAAGGGTGTTGAAAACATGAAGAGCCTGAAAAGGTGTGAAATATATGAAGAGCTTCAAAAGGTGTGAAAAATATGAAGAGCTTCAAAAGGTGTCAAAAATGAGATGAGCATGAAACCGTCTGAAAAATAGGAGGAGCATGAAGTAGTGTTGAAAAACATGAAGAACCTGAAAAGCTGTGAGAAATATGAAGAGCTTCAAAATGTGTCAAAAAAATGAGGAGCATGAAACGGTCTGAAAAAGAGGAGGAGCAGGAAGCAATGTTGAGAAACATGAAGAGCCTGAAAATGTGTGAAAAATATGAAGAACTTCTAAAGGTGTCAAAAATATGAGGAGCATGAAACGGTCTTAAAAATACGAGGAGCATGAAGTGGTGTTGAAAAACATGAAGAGCCTGAAAAGGTGTGAAATATATGAAGAGCTTCAAAAGGTGTCAAATATATGAGGAGCATGAAACGGTCTAAAAAATAGGACGATCATGAAACGCTGTTGAAAAACATGAAGAGCCTGAAAAGGTGTGAAAAATATGAAGAGCTTCAAAAGGTGTCAAAAATATGAGGAGCATGAAACGGTTTTAAAAATAAGAGGAGCATGTAGTGGTGTTGAAAAACATGAAGCGCCTGAAAAGATGTGAAAAATATGAAGAGCTTCAAAAGGTGTGAAATATATGAGGTGCAAGAAACGGTCTGAAAAATAGGAGGAGCATGAAGCGGTGTTGAAAAACACGAAGAGCCTGAAAAGGTGTGGAAAATAGGAAGAGCTTCAAAAGGTGTCAAAAATATGAGGAGCATGAAACGGTCTGAAAAATAGGAGGAGCATGAAGCAGTGTTGAAAAACATGAAGAGCCTGAAAAGGTGTGAAAAATATGAACAGCTTCAAACGGTGTCAAAAATATGAGGAGCATGAAACGGTCTAAAAAATAGGAGTACCATGAACCGGTGTTGAAAAACATGAGGAGCCTGAAAAGGTGTGAAAAATATTAAGAGCTTCAAAATGTGTGAAAAATATGAAGAGCTTCAAAAGGTGTCAAAAAAAAGATGAGCATGAAACGGTCTGAAAAATAGGAGGAGAATGAAGTGGTGTTCAAAAACATGAAGAGCCTGAAAAGGTGTGAAAAATATGAAGAGCTTCAAAAGGTGTGAAATACATGAGGAGCATGAAACGGGTTGAAAAATAGGAGAAGCATGAAGTGGTGTGGAAAAACATCAAGAGCCTGAAAAGGTGTGAAAAATATGAAGAGCTTCAAAAGGTGTGAAATACATGAGGAGCAAGAAACGGTCTGAAAAATTGGAGGATCAAGAAGCGGTGTTCAAAAACATGAAGAGCCTGAAAAGGTGTGAAATATATGAAGAGCTTCAAAAGGTGTGAAATACATGAGGAGCATGAAATGGTCTGAAAAATAGGAGGAGCATGAAGTGGTGTTCAAAAACATGAAGATCCTGAAAAGTTGTGAAAAATGTGAAGAGCTTCAAAAGGTGTGAAATACATGAGGAGCATGAAACTGTTTGAAAAATAGGAGGAGCATGAAGTGGAGTTCAAAAACATGAAGAGGCTGAAAAGGTGTGAAAAATATATAGAGCTTAAAAGATGTGAAAAAAGGAGGAGCATGAAGCGGTGTTCAAAACCATGAAGAGCCTGAAAAGGTGTGAAAAATATGAAGAGCTTCAAAAGGTGTCAAAAATATGAGGAGCATGATATGGTCTGAAAAATAGGAGGAGAAAGAAGCGGTGTTGAAAACATGAAGAACCTGAAAAGGTGTGAAATATATGAAGAGCTTCAAAAGGTGTGAAAAATATGAGGAGCATGAAATGGTCTGAAAAATAGGAGGAGCATGAAGCGGTGTTGAAAAACATGAAGAACCTGAAAACGTGTGAAAAATATGAAGAGCTTCAAAAGGTGGGAAAATATGAAGAGCTTCAAACCGTGTCAAAAATATGAGGAGCATGAAATGGACTGAAAAATAGGAGGAGCATGAGGTGGTGTTGAAAAACATAAAGAGCATGAAAACTTGTGAAAATTATGAAGAGCTTCAAAAGGTGTGAAAAATATGAACAGCTTCAAAAAGTGTCAAAAATTAGATCAGGATGAAGCGGTCTGAAATATAAGAGGAGCATAAAGTGTTGTTGAATAACATGAAGAGCCTGAAAAGGTGTGAAAATATGAAGAGCTTCAAAAGGTGTGAAATACATGAGGAGCATTAAACGGTCTGAAAAATAGGAGGAGCATGAAGCAGTGTTGAAAAACATGAAGAGCCTGAAAAGGTGTGAAAAATATGAAGAGCTTCAAAACGTATGAAATACAGGAGGAGCATTAAACGGTCTGAAAAATAGGAGGAGCATGAAGCGGTGTTCAAAAACATGAAGAGCCTGAAAAGGTTTGAAAAATATGAAGAGCTTCAAAAGGTGTGAAATATAGGAGGAGCATGAAGAGGTGTTCAAAAAAATGAAGAGCCTGAAAAGTTGTGAAAAATATAAAGAGCTTCAAAAGGTGTCAAAAATATGAGGAGCATGAAACGGTCTGAAAAATAGGAGGCACATGAAGCGGTCTTCAAAAACATGAAGAGCCTGAAAAGGTGTGAAAAATATGAAGAACTTCAAAAGGTGTCAAAAATATGAGGAGCATGAAATGGTTTGAAAAATAGGAGAAACATGAAGCGAAGTTGAAAAACATGAAGAGCCTGAAAAGGTGTGAAAAATATGAAGAGCTTCAAAAGGTGTGAAATACATGAGGAGCATGAAACGGTCAGAAAAATAGGAGGAGCATGAAGAGTTGTTAAAAAACATGAACAGCCAGAAAAGGTGTGAAAAATATGAAAACCTTCAAAAGGTGTGAAAAATATGAGGAGCATGAAACGATCAGAAAATTAGGAGGAGCATGAAGCCGTGTTGAAAAACATGAAGAGCCTGAAAAAGTGTGAAACATATGAAGAGCTTCAAAAGGTGTGAAATACATGAGGAGCATGAAACGGTTTGAAAAATAGGAGGAGCATGAAGCGGTGTTCAAAAACAAGAAGAGCTTGAAAATGTGTGAAAAATATGAAGAGCTTCAAAAGGTGTCAAAAATAGGAGGAGCATGAAGCGGTGTTCAAAAACATGAAGAGCCTGAAAAGGAGTGAAAAATATGAAAGCTTCAAAAGGTGTCAAAAATATGAGGAGCATGAAACGGTCTGAAAATTAGGAGGAGCAAGAAGCGGTGTTAAAAATCATAAAGAGCCTGAAAACGTGTGAAAAATATGAAGAGCTTCAAAAGCTGTGAAAAATATGAAGAGTTTCAAAAGATGTCAAAAATGAGATGAGCATGAAACGGTCTGAAAAATAGGGGGAGCATGAATTTGTGTTGAAAAACATGAATAGCCTGAAAATGTGTGAAATATTTGAAGAGCTTCAAACGCTGTCAAAAATATGAGGAGCATGAAATGGTCTGAAATAGAGGAGGAGCATGAAACGGTGTTCAAAAACATGAAGAGCCTGAAAAGTTGTGAAAAATATGAAAAGCTTCAAAAGGTGTGAAAAATATGAGGAGCTTCAAAAGGTGTCAAAAATATGAGGAGCATGAAACGGTCTGAAAAAGAGGAGGAGCATGAAGTGGTGTTCAAAAAAATGACGAGCCTGAAAAGGTGTGAAATATATGAAGAGCTTCAAAAGGTGTCAAAAATATGAAGAGCTTCAAAAGGTGTCAAAAATGAGATGAGCATGAAGCCGTCTGAAAAATATTTGGAGGATGAAGTGGTGTTGAAAAACATTAAGAGCCTGAAAAGGTGTGAAATTTATGAAGAGCTTCACAAGGTGTCAAAAATATGAGGAGCATGGAACGGTCTGAAAATAGGAGGAGCATGATGCGCTGTTCAAAAACATGTGGAGCCTGAAAAGGAGTGAAAAATATGAAGAGCTTCAAAAGGTTTCAAAAATATGAGGAGCATGAAATGACCTGAAAAATAGGAGGAGCATGAAGCAGTGTTCAAAAACATGAAGAGCCCGAAAAGGTGTGAAAAAATATGAAGAGATTCAAAACGTGTGAAAAATAGGAGGAGCATGAAGCGGTGTTCAAAAACATGAGGAGCCTGAAAAGGAGTGAAATATATGAAGAGCTTCAAAAGGGGTGAAATACAAGTGGAGCATGAAACGGTCTGAAAAATAGGAGGAGCATGAAGCGGTGTTCACAAATATGAAGAGCTGAAAAGGTGTGAAAAATATGAAGAGCTTCAAAAGGTGTCAGAAATATGAGGAGCATGAAACGGTCTAAAAAATAGGAGGAGCAAGAAGCGGTGTTCAGAATAATGAAGAGCCTGAAAAAGTGTGAAAAATATGAAGAGCTTCAAAAGTTGTCAAATACATGAGGAGCATTATACGGTCTGAAAAATAGGAGGAGCATGAAGCAGTGTTCAAAAACATGAAGAGCCCGAAAAGGTGTGAAAAAATATGAAGAGATTCAAAACGTGTGAAAAATAGGAGGAGCATGAAGCGGTGTTCAAAAACATGAAGAGCCTGAAAAGGTGTGAAAAATATGCAGAGCTTCAAAAGGTGTGAAATACATGAGGAGCATGAAACGGTCTGAAAAATAGGAGAAGCATGAAGTGGTGTGGAAAAACATGAAGAGCCTGAAAAGGTGAGAAAAATAGGAAGGGCTTCAAAAGGTGTGAAAAATATGAGGAGCATGATACAGTAGACAAAATAGGAGGAGCATGAGGCGGAGTTCAAAAACATGAAGAGGCTGAAAAGGTGTGAAAAATATGAAGAGCTTCAAAAGGTGTGAAAAATATGAGGAGCATGAAACTGTCTGAAAAAGAAGAGGAGCATGAAGCGATGTTCAAACACATGAAGAGCCTGAAAAGGTGTGAAAAATATGAAGAGCTTCAAAAGGTGTGAAATACAAGAGAAGCAAGAAATAGTAGGAAAAATAGGAGGAGCAAGAAGCAGTGTTCAAAAACATGAAGAGTCCGAAAAGGTGTGAAAAAATATGAAGAGATTCAAAACGTGTGAAAAATAGGAGGAGCATGAAGCGGTGTTCAAAAACATGAAGAGCCTGAAAAGGTGTGAAAAATATGAAGAGCTTCAAAATGTGTGAAAAATATGAGGAGCATGAAACGGTCTGAAAAATAGGAGGAGCATGAAGCCGTGTTGAAAAACATGAAGAGCCTGAAAAGGTGTGAAACATATGAAGAGCTTCAAAAGGTGTGAAATACATGAGGAGCATGAAACGGTTTGAAAAATAGGAGGAGCATGAAGCGGTGTTCAAAAACAAGAAGAGCCTGAAAAGGTGTGAAAAATATGAAGAGCTTCAAAACGTGTGAAAAATATGAGGAGCATGAAACTGTCTGAAAAAGAAGAGAAGCATGATGCGGTGTTCAAACACATGAAGAGCCTGAAAAGGTGTGAAAAATATGAAGAGCTTCAAAAGGTGTGAAATACAAGAGAAGCAAGAAACAGTATGAAAAATAGGAGGAGCATGAAGTGGTGTTGAAAAACATGAAGAACCTGAAAAGGTGTGAAAAAATTGAAGAGCTTCAAAAGGTGTCAAAAATATGAGGAGCATGAAACGGTATGAAGAATAGAAGGAGCATGAAACGCTGTTCAAAAACATGAGGAGCCTGAAAAGGAGTGAAATATATGAAGAGCTTCAAAAGGGGTGAAATACAAGTGGAGCATGAAAAGGTCTGAAAAATAGTAGGAGCATGAAGCGGTGTTCAAAAACATGAAGAGCTGAAAAGGTGTGAAAAATATGAAGAGCTTCAAAAGGTGTCAGAAATATGAGGAGCATGAAACGGTCTGAAAAATAGGAGAAGCATGAAGTGGTGTTGAAAAAGACGAAGAGCCCGAAATCGTGTAAAAAATATGTAGAAATTCAAAGGGTGAGAAATATATGAAGAGCTTCAAAACGTGTCAAAAATATGAAGAGCATGAAACGGTCTGGAAAATAGGATGAGCATGAAAATGTGGTGAAAAACATGAAGAGCCTCAAAATGTGTGAAAAATATGAAAAGCTTCAAAAGGTGTGAAAATATGAAGTGCTTCAAAATTGTCAAAAATGAGAGAAGCATGAAACCGCCTGAAAAATAGGAGGAGTATGAAGCGGTGTTCAAAAACATGAAGAGCCTGAAAAGGTGTGAAAAATATGAAGAGCTTCAAAATGTGTCAAAAATATGAGGAGCATGAAACGGTCTGAAAAAAAGGAGGAGCATGAAACGGTGTTCAAAAACATGAAAAGCCTGAAAAGGTGTGAAAAATATGAAGAGCTTCAAAAGGTGTGAAAATTATGAACAGCTTCATTAGCTGTCAAAATTGAGATGAGCATGAAACGGTCTGAAAAATAGGAGGAGAATGAAGTGGTGTTCAAAAACATGAAGAGCATGAAAAGGTGTGAAAATATAAAGAGCTTCAAAAGGTGTGAAAAATATGAGGAGCATGAAACGCTCTGAAAAATAGGAGGAGCATGAAGCGGTGTTCTAAACATGAAGAGTCTGAAAAGGTGTGAAAAATATGAAGAGCTTCAAAATGTGTCAAAAATGACATGAGCCTGAAACAGTCTGAAAAATAGCAGGAAAATGTAGTGGTGTTGAAAAACATGAAGAGCCTAAAAATGTGTGAAATATATGAGGAGCTTCAAAAGGTGTCAAAAATATGAGGAGCATGAAACCGCCTGAAAATTAGGAGGAGTATGAAGCGGTGTTCAAAAACATGAAGAGCCTGAAAAGGTGTGAAAAATATGAAGAGCTTCAAAATGTGTCAAAACTATGAGGAGCATGAAACCGTCTGAAAAATAGGAGTTGCGTGAAATTGTGTTCAAAAACATGAAGAGCCTGAAAAGGTGTGAAAAATATGAAGAGCTTCAAAAGGTGTCAAAAATATGAGGAGCATGAAACGATCTGAAAAATAGGAGGAACATGAAACGGTCTGAAAGATAGGAGTTGCATGAAGTTGTGTTCAAAAACATGAAGAGCCTGAAAAGGTGTGAAAAATATGAAGAGCTTCAAAATGTGTTAAAAATATGAGGAGCATGAAACCGTCTGAAAAATAGGAGTTGCATGAAGTTGTGTTCAAAAACATGAAGAGCTTGAAAAGGTGTGAAAAATATGAAGAGCTTCAAAAGATGGGAAATAAATGAGGAGCAAGAAACGGACTGAAAAATAGGAGGAGCATGAAGCGGTGTTCAAAAACATGAAGAGCCTGAAAATGTGTGAAAAATATGAAGAGCTTGAAAAGGTGTCAAAAATATGAGGAGCATGAAATGATCTGAAAAATAGGAGGAACATGAAACGGTCTGAAAAATAGGAGGAGCATGAAGCGGTGTTCAAAAACATGAATAGCCTGAAAAGGTGTGAAAAATTTGAAGAGCTTCAAAAGGTGTGAAATCCATGAGGAGCATGAAACGGTCTGAAAAATAGGCGGAGCAGGAAGCTGTTTTCAAAAACATGAGAGCCTGAAAAGGTTTGAAAAATATGAAGAGGTTCAAAAGGTGTGAAATACATGAGGAGCATGAAACGGTCTGAAAAATAGGAGGAGCATGAAACGGTGTTCAAAAACATGAAGAGCCGGAAAAGGTGTGAAACATATGAAGAGCTTCAAAAGGTGTGAAATACATGAGGAGCATGAAACGGCCTGAAAAATAGGAGGAGCAGGAAGCTGTGTTCAAAAATATGAAGAGCCTGAAAAGGTGTGAAAAATATGAAGAGCTTCAAAAGGTTTGAAAAATATCAGGAGCATGAAACAGTCTGAAAAATAGGAGGAGTATGAAGCGGTGTTCAAAAACATGAAGAACCTTAAAAGGTGTGAAAAATATGAAGAGTTTCAAAAGGTGTCAAAAATAGAAGGAGCATGAAGCGGAGTTGAAAAACATGAAGAGCTTCAAAATGTGTCAAAAATATGAGGAGCATGATACGGTCTCAAAAATAGGAGGAGCATGAAGCGGTGTTGAAAAACATGAAGAGCCTGGAAAGGTGTGAAATATATGAAGAGATTCAAAAGTGTCAAAAATATGAGGAGCATGAAAAGGTCTGAAAAATAGGAGGAGCATGTAATGGTGTTGAAAACCACGAAGAGCCTGAAGAGGAGTGAAATACATGAAAAGCTTCAAAAGGTGTCATAAATATGAGAAGCATGAAATGGTGTTCAAAAACATGAAGAGCCTGAAAATGTGTGAAAAATATGAGGAGCATGAAACGGTCTTAAAAATATGTGGAGCATGAAGCGGTGTTCAAAAACATGAAGAGCCTGACAAGGTGTGAAAAATATGAAGAGGTTCAAAAAGTGTCAAAAATATGAGTAGCATGAAACTGTTCTGAAAAATAGGTGCAGCATAAAGCGGTGTTGAAAAACATGAAGGGTCTGCAAATGTGTGAAACATATGAAGAGCTTCAAATGGTGAAAAAATATGAGGAGCATGAAACGGTCTGAAACATAGGAGGAGCATGAAGGAGTGTTCGAAACATGCAGAGCCTGAAAAGGTGTGAAAAATATGAAGAGCTCCAAAAGTTGTCAAAAATATGAGGAGCAGGAAACGGTCTGAAAAATAGGAGGAGCAAGAAACGGTGTTCAAAAACTTGAAGATACTGAAAAGATGTGAAAAATATGAAGAGCTTCAAAAGGTGTCAAAACATGAGGAGCACGAAACATTCTGAAAAATAAGAGGAGTATGAAACGGTGTTGAACAACATGAAGAGCATGAAAAGGTGTGAAAAATATGAAGAGATTAAAAAGGTGTCAAAATATGAGGAGCATGAAACGGTCTGAAAAATAGGAGGCGCATGAAGTGGTATTCAAAAACATGAAGAGCCCGAAAAGGTGTGAAAAATATGAAGAGCTTCAAAAGGTGTCAAAAATATGAGGAGCATGAAATGGTGTTAAAATCATGAAAAGCCTGAAAAGTTGCGATAAATGTATAGAGCTTCAAAAGGTGTGAAAAATATGAGGAGCAATAAACGGTCTGGAAAATAGGAGGAGAATGAAGTGGTGTTGAAAAACATGAAGAGCCTGAAATGGTGTGAAAAATATGAAGAGCTTCAAAAGGTGTCAAAAATATGAGCAGCATGAAACTGTATGTAAATTAGAAGGAGCTGGAAGTGGTGTTGAAATACATGAAGAGCCTCAAAAGGTGTGAAATACATGAAGAGCTTCAAAATGTGTCAAAATTATGAGGAGCATGAAACAGTGTTCAAAAAGATGAAAAGCCTGAAAAACTGTGAAGAATATAAAGAGCTTCAAAAGGTGTGAAACAGATGAGGAGCATGAAATGGTCTGAAAAATAGGAGGAGCACGAAGCGGTGTTGAAAAACATGAACAGCCTGAAAAGGTGTGAAATATATGAAGGGCTTCAAACGGTGTCAAAAATATGAGAAGCATAAAACAGTGTTCAAAAACATGAAAAGCCTGAAAAACTGTGAAGAATATAAAGAGCTTAAAAAGGTATGAAACAGATGAGGAGCATGAAACGGTGATGAAAAACATGAAGAGCATGAAAAGGTGTGAATATAGGAAGAGATTCAAAAGGTGTCAAAAATATGAGGAGCACGACACTGTCCGAAAAATTGTAGGAGAATGAAACGGTCTGAAAAATAGGAGGAGCATGAAATGGTGTTCAAAAACATGAAGAGCCTGAAAAGGTGTGAAATATATGAAGAACTTAAAAAGGTGTCAAAAATATGAGGAGCATGAAACAGTCAAAAAATAGGAGGAGCATGAGACGGTGTTGAAAAAATGAAGACCATAAAGAGGTGTGAAAAATATGAAGAGCTTCAAAAGGTGTCAAAATTATGAGGAGCATGAAACGGTCTGAAAAATAGGAGGAGCATGAAGCGGTCTTGAAAAACATGAAGAGCCTGAAAAGGTGTGAAATATATGAAGACCATCAAAAGGTGTCAAAAATATGAGGAGCATGAACCGGTGTTGAAAAACATGAAGAGTCTGAAATCGTGTGAAAAATATGAAGAGCTTCAAAAATGTGAAAAATATGAAGAGCTTCAAAAGGTGTTCAAAATATGAGGAGCATGAAACGGTCTGAAAAGTAGGAGGAGCATGAAGCGGTGTTTAAAAACATGAAGAGCCTGAAAAGCTGTGAGAAATATGAAGAGCTTCAAAAGGTGTCAAAAATATGAGGAGCATGAAACGGTCTGAAAAATAGGAGGAGCTGGAAGTGGTGTTGAAACACATGAAGAGCCTTAAAGGTGTGAAAAATATGAAGAGCTTCAAAATGTGTCAAAAATATGAGGAGCATGAAACGGTCTGAAAAATACGAGGAGCATGAAGCGGTGGTTAAAAACATCAAGAGCCTGAAAAGGGGTGAAAAACATGAAGAGCTTCTAAATGAGTAAAAAATATGAGAAGCATGAAACGACTGAAAAATAGGAGGAGCATGAAGCGTTGTTGAAAATCATGAAGAGCCTGAAAATTTTGAAATATATGAACAGCTTCAATGGTGTCAAATCTAGGAGGAGCATGAAACAATCTGAAAAATAGGAGAAGCATGAAGCGGTGTTGAAAAACATGAATAGCCTAAAAAGAAGTGAAAAATATGAAGAGCTTCAAAAGGTGTCAAAAATATGAGGAGCATGAAACGGTATGAAAAATAGGAGGAGCATGAAACGGTGTTCAAAAACCTGAAGAGCCTGAAAAGGTGTGAAAAATATGAAGAGCTTCAAAAGGTGTCAAAAATATGAGAAGCATGAAACGAATGAAAAATAGGAGGAGCATGAAGAGGTGCTGAAAAACATTAAGAGCCTGAAAAGGTGTGAAATATATGAAGAGTTTCAAAAGGTGTCATAAATATCAGGAGCATGAAACGGTCTGAAAAATAGGAGGAGCATGAAGCGGTGTTTAAAAACATGAAGTGCCTGAAAAGGTGTGAAAAATATGATGAGCTTCAAAAGATCTCAAAAATATGAGGAGCATGAAACGGTCTGAAAAATAGGAGGAGCATGAAGCGGTCCTCAAAATCATGAAGAGCCTGAAAAGTTGTGAAAAATATGAAGAGCTTCAAAAGGTGTCAAAAATATGAGGTGCATTAAACAGTGTGAAAAATAGGAGGAGTATGAAACGGTGTTGAAAAACATGAAAAGCATGAAAAAGTGTGAAAAATATGAAGAATTTCAAAGGGTGTCAAAAATATAAGAAGCATGAAGCGGTCTGAAAAATAGGAGAAGCATGAAGCGGTGTTGCAAAATATGAATAGCGTGAAAAGCTGTGAAATATATGAAGAGCTTCAAAAGGTGTCAAAAATATGAGGAGCATGAAACGGTGTGAAATATAGGAGAAGCACGAAGCGGTGTTGAAAAACATGCAGAGAAGGAAAAGGTGTGAAAAATATGAAGAGCTTCAAAAGGTGTCAAGAATATGAGGAGCATGAAACGGTCTGAAAAATAGGAGGAACATGAAGCTGTGTTCAAAAACATGAAAAGCCTGAAAAGATGTGAAAAATATGAAGAGCTTCAAAAGGTGTCAAAAATATGAGGAGCATGAAACGTTCTGAAAAATAGGAGGTGCATGAATCGGTGTTGAAAATCATGAAGAGCCTGAAAAGGTGTGAAAAATATGAAAAGCTTCAAAAGGTGTCAAAAATATGAGGAGCATGAAACGGTCTTAAAAATAAGAGGAGGATGAGGCGGTGTTGAAAAACTTGAAGAGGATGAAAAGGTGTGAAAAATATGAAGAGCTTTAAAAGGTGTCCAAAATATGAGGAGCATGAAACGGTCTGAAAAATAGGAGGATTATGAAACGGTGTTCAAAAACATGAAGAGCCTGAAAAGGTGTGAAAAATATGAAGAGTCTCAAAACGTGTCAAAAATATGAGGAGTATGAAACGGTATGATAAATAGCAGGAGCATGAACCGGTGTTGAAAAACATGAAGAGTCTGAAATCGTGTGAAAAATATGAAGAGCTTCAAAAATGTGAAAAATATGAAGAGCTTCAAAAGATGTGAATAATATGCAAAGCTTCAAAAGATGTCAAAAATGAGATGAGCATGAAACGGTCTGAAAAAAAGGAGGAGAATGAAGCGGTGTTGAAAAACATCAAGAGCCTGAAAAGGTGTGAAAAATATGAAGAGCTTCAAAAGGTGTGAAATAGATGAGGAGCATTAAATGGTCTAAAAAATAGGAGGAGCATGAAGTGGTGTTCAAAAACATGAAGAGCATGAAAAGCTGAGAAAAATATGAAGAGCTTCAAAAGGTGTCAAAAATATGAGGAGCATGAAACGGTCTGAAAAATATTAGGAGCATGAAACGGTGTTGAAAAACACGAAGAGCCTAAAAAGCAGTGAAAAATATGAAGAGCTTCAAAAGGTGTCAAATATATAAGGAGCATGAAACGGTCTGAAAAATAGGAGCAGCCTGAAACGGTGTGGAAAAACATGAAGAGACTGAAAATGTGTGAAAAATATGAAGAGCTTCAAAAGGTTTCAAAATTATGATGCGCATGAAACTGTCTTAAAAATAGGAAGAGTATGAAGCGGTGTTGAAAAACATGAAGAGCCTGAAAAGGTGTGAAATATATGAAGAGCTACAAAATGTGTCAAAAATATGAGGAGCATGAAGCGTTCTGAAAAATAGGAGGAGCATGAAACGGTGTTGAAAAACACGAAGAGCCTAAAAAGGAGTGAAATATATGAAGAGCTTCAAAAGAAGTCAAAAATATAAGAAGCATGAAACGGTCTGAAAAATAGGAGGAGCATGAAGCGGTGTTGAAAAATATGAAGAGCCTGAAAAGGTGTGATATATAAGAAGCGCTTCAAAAGGTGTGAAAAAAATTAGTCGCATGAACGGTCTGAAAAATAGGAGGAGCATGAAATGGTGTTGAAAAACATGAAGAGCCTGAATAGGTGTGAAACATATGAAGAGCTTCAAAAGGTGTCAAAAATGAGAGGAGAAAGAAACGGTCAGAAAAATAGGAGGAGTATGAAGTGGTGTTGAAAAACATGAAGAGCCAGAAAAGGTGTGAAACATATGAAGAGCTTCAAAAGGTGTGAAAAACATGAAGAGCTTCAAAAGGTGTCAAAAATGTGAGGAGCATGAAACGGTCTGAAAAATAGGAGGAGCATGAAGCGGTGTTGAAAAACATGAAGAGCCTGAAAAGGTGTGAAATATATGAAGACCTTCAAAAGGTGTCAAAAATATGAGGAGCATGAAACGGTGTTAAAATCATGAAAAGCCTGAAAAGTTGCGATAAATGTATAGAGCTTCAAAAGGTGTGAAAAATATGAGGAGCAATAAACGGTCTGGAAAATAGGAGGAGAATGAAGTGGTGTTGAAAAACATGAAGAGCCTGAAATGGTGTGAAAAATATGAAGAGCTTCAAAAGGTGTCAAAAATATGAGCAGCATGAAACTGTATGTAAATTAGAAGGAGCTGGAAGTGGTGTTGAAATACATGAAGAGCCTCAAAAGGTGTGAAATACATGAAGAGCTTCAAAAGGTGTCAAAATTATGAGGAGCATGAAACAGTGTTTAAAAAGATGAAAAGCCTGAAAAACTGTGAAGAATATAAAGAGCTTCAAAAGGTGTGAAACAGATGAGGAGCATGAAATGGTCTGAAAAATAGGAGGAGCACGAAGCGGTGTTGAAAAACATGAACAGCCTGAAAAGGTGTGAAATATATGAAGGGCTTCAAACGGTGTCAAAAATATGAGAAGCATAAAACAGTGTTCAAAAACATGAAAAGCCTGAAAAACTGTGAAGAATATAAAGAGCTTAAAAAGGTATGAAACAGATGAGGAGCATGAAACGGTGATGAAAAACATGAAGAGCATGAAAAGGTGTGAATATAGGAAGAGATTCAAAAGGTGTCAAAAATATGAGGAGCACGACACTGTCCGAAAAATTGTAGGAGAATGAAACGGTCTGAAAAATAGGAGGAGCATGAAATGGTGTTCAAAAACATGAAGAGCCTGAAAAGGTGTGAAATATATGAAGAACTTAAAAAGGTGTCAAAAATATGAGGAGCATGAAACAGTCAAAAAATAGGAGGAGCATGAGACGGTGTTGAAAAAATGAAGACCATAAAGAGGTGTGAAAAATATGAAGAGCTTCAAAAGGTGTCAAAATTATGAGGAGCATGAAACGGTCTGAAAAATAGGAGGAGCATGAAGCGGTCTTGAAAAACATGAAGAGCCTGAAAAGGTGTGAAATATATGAAGACCATCAAAAGGTGTCAAAAATATGAGGAGCATGAACCGGTGTTGAAAAACATGAAGAGTCTGAAATCGTGTGAAAAATATGAAGAGCTTCAAAAATGTGAAAAATATGAAGAGCTTCAAAAGGTGTTCAAAATATGAGGAGCATGAAACGGTCTGAAAAGTAGGAGGAGCATGAAGCGGTGTTTAAAAACATGAAGAGCCTGAAAAGCTGTGAGAAATATGAAGAGCTTCAAAAGGTGTCAAAAATATGAGGAGCATGAAACGGTCTGAAAAATAGGAGGAGCTGGAAGTGGTGTTGAAACACATGAAGAGCCTTAAAGGTGTGAAAAATATGAAGAGCTTCAAAATGTGTCAAAAATATGAGGAGCATGAAACGGTCTGAAAAATACGAGGAGCATGAAGCGGTGGTTAAAAACATCAAGAGCCTGAAAAGGGGTGAAAAACATGAAGAGCTTCTAAATGAGTAAAAAATATGAGAAGCATGAAACGACTGAAAAATAGGAGGAGCATGAAGCGGTGTTGAAAAACATGAAGAGCCTGAAAATTTTGAAATATATGAACAGCTTCAATGGTGTCAAATCTAGGAGGAGCATGAAACAATCTGAAAAATAGGAGAAGCATGAAGCGGTGTTGAAAAACATGAATAGCCTAAAAAGAAGTGAAAAATATGAAGAGCTTCAAAAGGTGTCAAAAATATGAGGAGCATGAAACGGTATGAAAAATAGGAGGAGCATGAAACGGTGTTCAAAAACCTGAAGAGCCTGAAAAGGTGTGAAAAATATGAAGAGCTTCAAAAGGTGTCAAAAATATGAGAAGCATGAAACGAATGAAAAATAGGAGGAGCATGAAGAGGTGCTGAAAAACATTAAGAGCCTGAAAAAGTGTGAAATATATGAAGAGTTTCAAAAGGTGTCATAAATATCAGGAGCATGAAATGGTCTGAAAAATAGGAGGAGCATGAAGCGTTGTTTAAAAACATGAAGTGCCTGAAAAGGTGTGAAACATATGATGAGCTTCAAAAGATCTCAAAAATATGAGGAGCCTGAAACGGTCTGAAAAATAGGAGGAGCATGAAGCGGTCCTCAAAATCATGAAGAGCCTGAAAAGTTGTGAAAAATATGAAGAGCTTCAAAAGGTGTCAAAAATATGAGGTGCATTAAACAGTGTGAAAAATAGGAGGAGTATGAAACGGTGTTGAAAAACATGAAAAGCATGAAAAAGTGTGAAAAATATGAAGAATTTCAAAGGGTGTCAAAAATATAAGAAGCATGAAGCGGTCTGAAAAATAGGAGAAGCATGAAGCGGTGTTGCAAAATATGAATAGCGTGAAAAGCTGTGAAATATATGAAGAGCTTCAAAAGGTGTCAAAAATATGAGGAGCATGAAACGGTGTGAAATATAGGAGAAGCATGAAGCGGTGTTGAAAAACATGCAGAGAAGGAAAAGGTGTGAAAAATATGAAGAGCTTCAAAAGGTGTCAAGAATATGAGGAGCATGAAACGGTCTGAAAAATAGGAGGAACATGAAGCTGTGTTCAAAAACATGAAAAGCCTGAAAAGATGTGAAAAATATGAAGAGCTTCAAAAGGTGTCAAAAATATGAGGAGCATGAAACGTTCTGAAAAATAGGAGGTGCATGAATCGGTGTTGAAAATCATGAAGAGCCTGAAAAGGTGTGAAAAATATGAAAAGCTTCAAAAGGTGTCAAAAATATGAGGAGCATGAAACGGTCTTAAAAATAAGAGGAGGATGAGGCGGTGTTGAAAAACTTGAAGAGGATGAAAAGGTGTGAAAAATATGAAGAGCTTTAAAAGGTGTCCAAAATATGAGGAGCATGAAACGGTCTGAAAAATAGGAGGATTATGAAACGGTGTTCAAAAACATGAAGAGCCTGAAAAGGTGTGAAAAATATGAAGAGTCTCAAAACGTGTCAAAAATATGAGGAGTATGAAACGGTATGATAAATAGCAGGAGCATGAACCGGTGTTGAAAAACATGAAGAGTCTGAAATCGTGTGAAAAATATGAAGAGCTTCAAAAATGTGAAAAATATGAAGAGCTTCAAAAGATGTGAATAATATGCAAAGCTTCAAAAGATGTCAAAAATGAGATGAGCATGAAACGGTCTGAAAAAAAGGAGGAGAATGAAGCGGTGTTGAAAAACATCAAGAGCCTGAAAAGGTGTGAAAAATATGAAGAGCTTCAAAAGGTGTGAAATAGATGAGGAGCATTAAATGGTCTAAAAAATAGGAGGAGCATGAAGTGGTGTTCAAAAACATGAAGAGCATGAAAAGCTGAGAAAAATATGAAGAGCTTCAAAAGGTGTCAAAAATATGAGGAGCATGAAACGGTCTGAAAAATAGGAGGAGCATGAAACGGTGATTAACCACATGAAGAGCCTGAAAAGTTGTGAAAAACATGAAGAGATTCAAAAGCTGTGAAATACATGAGGAGCATGAAACGGGCTGAAAAATAGGAGAAGCATGAAGTGGTGTGGAAAAACATCAAGAGCCTGAAAAGTTGTGAAAGATATGAAGAGCTTCAAAAGGTGTGAAAAATATGAGGAGCAAGAAATGGTCTGAAAAATAGGAGGATTATGAAACGTTGTTCAAAAACAAGAAGAGCCTGAAAAGGTGTGAAAAATAGTAAAAGCCTCAAAAAGTGTCAAAAATATGAGGAGCATGAAACGGTCTGAAAAATTGCAGGAGCATGAAGTGGTGTTGAAAAACCTGAAGAGTCTGAAAACGTCTGAAAATAAGAAGAGCTTCAAAAATATGAGAAATATGAAGAGCTTCAAAAGGTATCAAAATGAGATGAGCATGAACCGGTCTGAAAAATAGGAGGAGCATGAAGTGGGGTTGAAAAACATGAAGAGCCTGAAAACGTGTGAGAAATATGAAGACCTTCAAAAAGTGTGAAAAATATGAAGAGTTTCAAAAGGTGTGAAAAAAGAGATGAGCATGAAACGGACTGAAAAACAGGAGGAGAATGAAGCAGTGTTGAAAATCATCAAGAGCATGAAAAGGTGTGAAAAATATGAAGAGCTTCAAAAGGTGTCAAAAAGGGATGAGCATGAAAAGGTCTGAAAAATAGGAGGAGCAAGAAGTGGTGTTGAAAAAAATGAGAATCCTGAAAAGGTGTGAAATATATAAAGAGCTTCAAAAGGTGTGAAATACATGAGAAGCATGAAACTCTCTGAAAAATAGAAGGAGCATGAAGAGTTGTTGTAAAACATGAAGAGCCTGAAAAGGTTGAAAAATATGAAGAGCTTCAAAAGGTGCGCAAAATATGAGGAGCATGAAACGGTCTGAAAAATAGGAGGAGCATGAAGCGGTGTTGAAAAACATGAAGAGCCTGAAAAGGTGTGAAAAATATGAAGAGCTTCAAAAGGTGTTCAAAATATGAGGAGCATGAAACGGTCTGAAAAGTAGGAGGAGCATGAAGCGGTGTTTAAAAACATGAAGAGCCTGAAAAGCTGTGAGAAATATGAAGAGCTTCAAAAGGTGTCAAAAATATGAGGAGCATGAAACGGTCTGAAAAATAGGAGGAGCTGGAAGTGGTGTTGAAACACATGAAGAGCCTGAAAGGTGTGAAAAATATGAAGAGCTTCAAAATGTGTTAAAAATATGAGGAGCATGAAACGGTCTGAAAAATACGAGGAGCATGAAGCGGTGGTTAAAAACATGAAGAGCCTGAAAAGGGGTGAAAAACATGAAGAGCTTCTAAATGAGTTAAAAATATGAGAAGCATGAAACGACTGAAAAATAGGAGGAGCATGAAGCGGTGTTGAAAAACATGAAGAGCCTGAAAATTTTGAAATATATGAACAGCTTCAATGGTGTCAAAACTAGGAGGAGCATGAAACAGTCTGAAAAATAGGAGAAGCATGAAGCGGTGTTGAAAAACATGAATAGCCTAAAAAGAAGTGAAAAATATGAAGAGCTTCAAAAGGTGTCAAAAATATGAGGAGCATGAAACGGTATGAAAAATAGGAGGAGCATGAAACGGTGTTCAAAAACCTGAAGAGCCTGAAAAGGTGTGAAAAATATGAAGAGCTTCAAAAGGTCTTCAAAATATGAGGAGCATGAAACGGTCTGAAAAGTAGGAGGAGCATGAAGCGGTGTTTAAAAACATGAAGAGCCTGAAAAGCTGTGAGAAATATGAAGAGCTTCAAAAGGTGTCAAAAATATGAGGAGCATGAAACGGTCTGAAAAATAGGAGGAGCTGGAAGTGGTGTTGAAACACATGAAGAGCCTGAAAGGTGTGAAAAAAATGAAGAGCTTCAAAATGTGTCAAAAATATGAGGAGCATGAAACGGTCTGAAAAATACGAGGAGCATGAAGCGGTGGTTAAAAACATGAAGAGCCTGAAAAGGGGTGAAAAACATGAAGAGCTTCTAAATGAGTTACAAATATGAGAAGCATGAAACGACTGAAAAATAGGAGGAGCATGAAGCGGTGTTGAAAAACATGAAGAGCCTGAAAATTTTGAAATATATGAACAGCTTCAATGGTGTCAAAACTAGGAGGAGCATGAAACAGTCTGAAAAATAGGAGAAGCATGAAGCGGTGTTGAAAAACATGAATAGCCTAAAAAGAAGTGAAAAATATGAAGAGCTTCAAAAGGTGTCAAAAATATGAGGAGCATGAAACGGTATGAAAAATAGGAGGAGCATGAAACGGTGTTCAAAAACCTGAAGAGCCTGAAAAGGTGTGAAAAATATGAAGAGCTTCAAAAGGTGTCAAAAATATGAGAAGCATGAAACGAATGAAAAATAGGAGGAGCATGAAGAGGTGCTGAAAAACATTAAGAGCCTGAAAAGGTGTGAAATATATGAAAAGTTTCAAAAGGTGTCATAAATATCAGGAGCATGAAACGGTCTGAAAAATAGGAGGAGCATGAAGCGGTGTTTAAAAACATGAAGTGCCTGAAAAGGTGTGAAAAATATGATGAGCTTCAAAAGATCTCAAAAATATGAGGAGCATGAAACGGTCTGAAAAATAGGAGGAGCATGAAGCGGTCCTCAAAATCATGAAGAGCCTGAAAAGTTGTGAAAAATATGAAGAGCTTCAAAAGGTGTCAAAAATATGAGGTGCATTAAACAGTGTGAAAAATAGGAGGAGTATGAAACGGTGTTGAAAAACATGAAAAGCATGAAAAAGTGTGAAAAATATGAAGAATTTCAAAGGGTGTCAAAAATATAAGAAGCATGAAGCGGTCTGAAAAATAGGAGAAGCATGAAGCGGTGTTGCAAAATATGAATAGCGTGAAAAGCTGTGAAATATATGAAGAGCTTCAAAAGGTGTCAAAAATATGAGGAGCATGAAACGGTGTGAAATATAGGAGAAGCATGAAGCGGTGTTGAAAAACATGCAGAGAAGGAAAAGGTGTGAAAAATATGAAGAGCTTCAAAAGGTGTCAAGAATATGAGGAGCATGAAACGGTCTGAAAAATAGGAGGAACATGAAGCTGTGTTCAAAAACATGAAAAGCCTGAAAAGATGTGAAAAATATGAAGAGCTTCAAAAGGTGTCAAAAATATGAGGAGCATGAAACGTTCTGAAAAATAGGAGGTGCATGAATCGGTGTTGAAAATCATGAAGAGCCTGAAAAGGTGTGAAAAATATGAAAAGCTTCAAAAGGTGTCAAAAATATGAGGAGCATGAAACGGTCTTAAAAATAAGAGGAGGATGAGGCGGTGTTGAAAAACTTGAAGAGGATGAAAAGGTGTGAAAAATATGAAGAGCTTTAAAAGGTGTCCAAAATATGAGGAGCATGAAACGGTCTGAAAAATAGGAGGATTATGAAACGGTGTTCAAAAACATGAAGAGCCTGAAAAGGTGTGAAAAATATGAAGAGTCTCAAAACGTGTCAAAAATATGAGGAGTATGAAACGGTATGATAAATAGCAGGAGCATGAACCGGTGTTGAAAAACATGAAGAGTCTGAAATCGTGTGAAAAATATGAAGAGCTTCAAAAATGTGAAAAATATGAAGAGCTTCAAAAGATGTGAATAATATGCAAAGCTTCAAAAGATGTCAAAAATGAGATGAGCATGAAACGGTCTGAAAAAAAGGAGGAGAATGAAGCGGTGTTGAAAAACATCAAGAGCCTGAAAAGGTGTGAAAAATATGAAGAGCTTCAAAAGGTGTGAAATAGATGAGGAGCATTAAATGGTCTAAAAAATAGGAGGAGCATGAAGTGGTGTTCAAAAACATGAAGAGCATGAAAAGCTGAGAAAAATATGAAGAGCTTCAAAAGGTGTCAAAAATATGAGGAGCATGAAACGGTCTGAAAAATAGGAGGAGCATGAAACGGTGATTAACCACATGAAGAGCCTGAAAAGTTGTGAAAAACATGAAGAGATTCAAAAGCTGTGAAATACATGAGGAGCATGAAACGGGCTGAAAAATAGGAGAAGCATGAAGTGGTGTGGAAAAACATCAAGAGCCTGAAAAGTTGTGAAAGATATGAAGAGCTTCAAAAGGTGTGAAAAATATGAGGAGCAAGAAATGGTCTGAAAAATAGGAGGATTATGAAACGTTGTTCAAAAACAAGAAGAGCCTGAAAAGGTGTGAAAAATAGTAAAAGCCTCAAAAAGTGTCAAAAATATGAGGAGCATGAAACGGTCTGAAAAATTGCAGGAGCATGAAGTGGTGTTGAAAAACCTGAAGAGTCTGAAAACGTCTGAAAATAAGAAGAGCTTCAAAAATATGAGAAATATGAAGAGCTTCAAAAGGTATCAAAATGAGATGAGCATGAACCGGTCTGAAAAATAGGAGGAGCATGAAGTGGGGTTGAAAAAATGAAAAGCCTGAAAAGGTGTGAAATATATGAAGTGCTTCAAAGGTGTCAAAAATATGAGGAAAATGAAAAGGTCTGAAAAATAGGAGGAGCATGAAGTGGTGTTGAAAAACATGAAGAGCCTGAAAACGTGTGAAAAATATGAAGACCTTCAAAAAGTGTGAAAAATATGAAGAGTTTCAAAAGGTGTGAAAAAAGAGATGAGCATGAAACGGACTGAAAAACAGGAGGAGAATGAAGCAGTGTTGAAAATCATCAAGAGCATGAAAAGGTGTGAAAAATATGAAGAGCTTCAAAAGGTGTCAAAAAGGGATGAGCATGAAAAGGTCTGAAAAATAGGAGGAGCAAGAAGTGGTGTTGAAAAAAATGAGAAGCCTGAAAAGGTGTGAAATATATAAAGAGCTTCAAAAGGTGTGAAATACATGAGAAGCATGAAACTCTCTGAAAAATAGAAGGAGCATGAAGAGTTGTTGTAAAACATGAAGAGCCTGAAAAGGATGAAAAATATGAAGAGCTTCAAAAGGTGCCCAAAATATGAGGAGCATGAAACGGTCTGAAAAGTAGGAGGAGCATGAAGCGGTGTTGAAAAACATGAAGAGCCTGAAAAGGTGTGAAAAATATGAAGAGCTTCAAAAGGTGTTCAAAATATGAGGAGCATGAAACGGTCTGAAAAGTAGGAGGAGCATGAAGCGGTGTTTAAAAACATGAAGAGCCTGAAAAGCTGTGAGAAATATGAAGAGCTTCAAAAGGTGTCAAAAATATGAGGAGCATGAAACGGTCTGAAAAATAGGAGGAGCTGGAAGTGGTGTTGAAACACATGAAGAGCCTGAAAGGTGTGAAAAATATGAAGAGCTTCAAAATGTGTTAAAAATATGAGGAGCATGAAACGGTCTGAAAAATACGAGGAGCATGAAGCGGTGGTTAAAAACATGAAGAGCCTGAAAAGGGGTCAAAAACATGAAGAGCTTCTAAATGAGTTAAAAATATGAGAAGCATGAAACGACTGAAAAATAGGAGGAGCATGAAGCGGTGTTGAAAAACATGAAGAGCCTGAAAATTTTGAAATATATGAACAGCTTCAATGGTGTCAAAACTAGGAGGAGCATGAAACAGTCTGAAAAATAGGAGAAGCATGAAGCGGTGTTGAAAAACATGAATAGCCTAAAAAGAAGTGAAAAATATGAAGAGCTTCAAAAGGTGTCAAAAATATGAGGAGCATGAAACGGTATGAAAAATAGGAGGAGCATGAAGCGGTGTTCAAAAACCTGAAGAGCCTGAAAAGGTGTGAAAAATATGAAGAGCTTCAAAAGGTCTTCAAAATATGAGGAGCATGAAACGGTCTGAAAAGTAGGAGGAGCATGAAGCGGTGTTTAAAAACATGAAGAGCCTGAAAAGCTGTGAGAAATATGAAGAGCTTCAAAAGGTGTCAAAAATATGAGGAGCATGAAACGGTCTGAAAAATAGGAGGAGCTGGAAGTGGTGTTGAAACACATGAAGAGCCTGAAAGGTGTGAAAAAAATGAAGAGCTTCAAAATGTGTCAAAAATATGAGGAGCATGAAACGGTCTGAAAAATACGAGGAGCATGAAGCGGTGGTTAAAAACATGAAGAGCCTGAAAAGGGGTGAAAAACATGAAGAGCTTCTAAATGAGTTAAAAATATGAGAAGCATGAAACGACTGAAAAATAGGAGGAGCATGAAGCGGTGTTGAAAAACATGAAGAGCCTGAAAATTTTGAAATATATGAACAGCTTCAATGGTGTCAAAACTAGGAGGAGCATGAAACAGTCTGAAAAATAGGAGAAGCATGAAGCGGTGTTGAAAAACATGAATAGCCTAAAAAGAAGTGAAAAATATGAAGAGCTTCAAAAGGTGTCAAAAATATGAGGAGCATGAAACGGTATGAAAAATAGGAGGAGCATGAAACGGTGTTCAAAAACCTGAAGAGCCTGAAAAGGTGTGAAAAATATGAAGAGCTTCAAAAGGTGTTCAAAATATGAGGAGCATGAAACGGTCTGAAAAGTAGGAGGAGCATGAAGCGGTGTTTAAAAACATGAAGAGCCTGAAAAGCTGTGAGAAATATGAAGAGCTTCAAAAGGTGTCAAAAATATGAGGAGCATGAAACGGTCTGAAAAATAGGAGGAGCATGAAGCGGTGTTGAAAAACATGAAGAGCCTGAAAGGTGTGAAAAATATGAAGAGCTTCAAAATGTGTCAAAAATATGAGGAGCATGAAACGGTCTGAAAAATACGAGGAGCATGAAGCGGTGGTTAAAAACATGAAGAGCCTGAAAAGGGGTGAAAAACATGAAGAGCTTCTAAATGAGTTAAAAATATGAGAAGCATGAAACGACTGAAAAATAGGAGGAGCATGAAGCGGTGTTGAAAAACATGAAGAGCCTGAAAATTTTGAAATATATGAACAGCTTCAATGGTGTCAAAACTAGGAGGAGCATGAAACAGTCTGAAAAATAGGAGAAGCATGAAGCGGTGTTGAAAAACATGAATAGCCTAAAAAGAAGTGAAAAATATGAAGAGCTTCAAAAGGTGTCAAAAATATGAGGAGCATGAAACGGTATGAAAAATAGGAGGAGCATGAAACGGTGTTCAAAAACCTGAAGAGCCTGAAAAGGTGTGAAAAATATGAAGAGCTTCAAAAGGTGTCAAAAATATGAGAAGCATGAAACGAATGAAAAATAGGAGGAGCATGAAGAGGTGCTGAAAAACATTAAGAGCCTGGAAAGGTGTGAAATATATGAAGAGCTTCAAAAGGTGTCATAAATATCAGGAGCATGAAACGGTCTGAAAAATAGGAGGAGCATTAAGCGGTGTTTAAAAACATGAAGTGCCTGAAAAGGTGTGAAAAATATGAAGAGCTTCAAAAGATCTCAAAAATATGAGGAGCATGAAACGGTCTGAAAAATAGGAGGAGCATGAAGCGGTCCTCAAAAACATGAAGAGCCTGAAAAGTTGTGAAAAATATGAAGAGCTTCAAAAGGTGTCTAAAATATGAGGTGCATTAAACAGTGTGAAAAATAGGAGTAGTATGAAACGGTGTTGAAAAACATGAAAAGCATGAAAAAGTGTGAAAAATATGAAGAATTTCAAAGGGTGTCAAAAATATGAGAAGCATGAAGCGGTCTGAAAAATAGGAGAAGCATGAAGCGGTGTTGCAAAATATGAATAGCGTGAAAAGCTGTGAAATATATGAAGAGCTTCAAAAGGTGTCAAAAATATGAGGAGCATGAAACGGTCTGAAATATAGGAGAAGCATGAAGCGGTGTTGAAAAACATGCAGAGCAGGAAAAGGTGTGAAAAATATGAAGAGCTTCAAAAGGTGTCAAGAATATGAGGAGCATGAAACGGTCTGAAAAATAGGAGGAACATGAAGCTGTGTTCAAAAACATGAAAAGCCTGAAAAGATGTGAAAAATATGAAGAGCTTCAAAAGGTGTGAAATACATGGGGAGGATTAAACGGTCAGAAAAATAGGAGGAGCATGAAGCGTTGTTGAAAAACATGAACAGCCTGAAAAGGTGTGAAAAATATGAAGAGCTTCTAAAGGTGTCAAAAATATGAGGAGCAAGAAATGGTCTTAAAAATATGAGGAACATAAAGTGGTGTTGAAAAACATGAAGAGCCTGAAAAGGTGTGAAATATATGAAGAGCTTCTAAAGGTGTCAAAAATATGAGGAGCATGAAACGGTCTTAAATATAGGAGGAGGATGAAGCGGTGTTCAAAAACTTGAAGAGGATGAAATGGTGTGAAAAATATGAAGAGCTTCTAAAGGTGTCAAAAATATGAGGAGCATGAAACGGTCTTAAAAATAAGAGGAGGATGAGGCGGTGTTGAAAAACTTGAAGAGGATGAAAAGGTGTGAAAAATATGAAGAGCTTTAAAAGGTGTCCAAAATATGAGGAGCATGAAACGGTCTGAAAAATAGGAGGATTATGAAACGGTGTTCAAAAACATGAAGAGCCTGAAAAGGTGTGAAAAATATGAAGAGTCTCAAAACGTGTCAAAAATATGAGGAGTATGAAACGGTATGATAAATAGCAGGAGCATGAACCGGTGTTGAAAAACATGAAGAGTCTGAAATCGTGTGAAAAATATGAAGAGCTTCAAAAATGTGAAAAATATGAAGAGCTTCAAAAGATGTGAATAATATGCAAAGCTTCAAAAGATGTCAAAAATGAGATGAGCATGAAACGGTCTGAAAAAAAGGAGGAGAATGAAGCGGTGTTGAAAAACATCAAGAGCCTGAAAAGGTGTGAAAAATATGAAGAGCTTCAAAAGGTGTGAAATAGATGAGGAGCATTAAATGGTCTAAAAAATAGGAGGAGCATGAAGTGGTGTTCAAAAACATGAAGAGCATGAAAAGCTGAGAAAAATATGAAGAGCTTCAAAAGGTGTCAAAAATATGAGGAGCATGAAACGGTCTGAAAAATAGGAGGAGCATGAAACGGTGATTAACCACATGAAGAGCCTGAAAAGTTGTGAAAAACATGAAGAGATTCAAAAGCTGTGAAATACATGAGGAGCATGAAACGGGCTGAAAAATAGGAGAAGCATGAAGTGGTGTGGAAAAACATCAAGAGCCTGAAAAGTTGTGAAAGATATGAAGAGCTTCAAAAGGTGTGAAAAATATGAGGAGCAAGAAATGGTCTGAAAAATAGGAGGATTATGAAACGTTGTTCAAAAACAAGAAGAGCCTGAAAAGGTGTGAAAAATAGTAAAAGCCTCAAAAAGTGTCAAAAATATGAGGAGCATGAAACGGTCTGAAAAATTGCAGGAGCATGAAGTGGTGTTGAAAAACCTGAAGAGTCTGAAAACGTCTGAAAATAAGAAGAGCTTCAAAAATATGAGAAATATGAAGAGATTCAAAAGGTATCAAAATGAGATGAGCATGAACCGGTCTGAAAAATGGGAGGAGCATGAAGTGGGGTTGAAAAAATGAAAAGCCTGAAAAGGTGTGAAATATATGAAGTGCTTCATAGGTGTCAAAAATATGAGGAAAATGAAAAGGTCTGAAAAATAGGAGGAGCATGAAGTGGTGTTGAAAAACATGAAGAGCCTGAAAACGTGTGAAAAATATGAAGACCTTCAAAAAGTGTGAAAAATATGAAGAGTTTCAAAAGGTGTGAAAAAAGAGATGAGCATGAAACGGACTGAAAAACAGGAGGAGAATGAAGCAGTGTTGAAAATCTTCAAGAGCATGAAAAGGTGTGAAAAATATGAAGAGCTTCAAAAGGTGTCAAAAAGGGATGAGCATGAAAAGGTCTGAAAAATAGGAGGAGCAAGAAGTGGTGTTGAAAAAAATGAGAAGCCTGAAAAGGTGTGAAATATATAAAGAGCTTCAAAAGGTGTGAAATACATGAGAAGCATGAAACTCTCTGAAAAATAGAAGGAGCATGAAGAGTTGTTGTAAAACATGAAGAGCCTGAAAAGGTTGAAAAATATGAAGAGCTTCAAAAGGTGCCCAAAATATGAGGAGCATGAAACGGTCTGAAAAATAGGAGGAGCATGAAGCGGTGTTGAAAAACATGAAGAGCCTGAAAAGGTGTGAAAAATATGAAGAGCTTCAAAAGGTGTTCAAAATATGAGGAGCATGAAACGGTCTGAAAAGTAGGAGGAGCATGAAGCGGTGTTTAAAAACATGAAGAGCCTGAAAAGCTGTGAGAAATATGAAGAGCTTCAAAAGGTGTCAAAAATATGAGGAGCATGAAACGGTCTGAAAAATAGGAGGAGCTGGAAGTGGTGTTGAAACACATGAAGAGCCTTAAAGGTGTGAAAAATATGAAGAGCTTCAAAATGTGTCAAAAATATGAGGAGCATGAAACGGTCTGAAAAATACGAGGAGCATGAAGCGGTGGTTAAAAACATGAAGAGCCTGAAAAGGGGTGAAAAACATGAAGAGCTTCTAAATGAGTTAAAAATATGAGAAGCATGAAACGACTGAAAAATAGGAGGAGCATGAAGCGGTGTTGAAAAACATGAAGAGCCTGAAAATTTTGAAATATATGAACAGCTTCAATGGTGTCAAAACTAGGAGGAGCATGAAACAGTCTGAAAAATAGGAGAAGCATGAAGCGGTGTTGAAAAACATGAATAGCCTAAAAAGAAGTGAAAAATATGAAGAGCTTCAAAAGGTGTCAAAAATATGAGGAGCATGAAACGGTATGAAAAATAGGAGGAGCATGAAACGGTGTTCAAAAACCTGAAGAGCCTGAAAAGGTGTGAAAAATATGAAGAGCTTCAAAAGATCTCAAAAATATGAGGAGCATGAAACGGTCTGAAAAATAGGAGGAGCATGAAGCGGTCCTCAAAAACATGAAGAGCCTGAAAAGTTGTGAAAAATATGAAGAGCTTCAAAAGGTGTCTAAAATATGAGGTGCATTAAACAGTGTGAAAAATAGGAGGAGTATGAAACGGTGTTGAAAAAAATGAAAAGCATGAAAAAGTGTGAAAAATATGAAGAATTTCAAAGGGTGTCAAAAATATGAGAAGCATGAAGCGGTCTGAAAAATAGGAGAAGCATGAAGCGGTGTTGCAAAATATGAATAGCGTGAAAAGCTGTGAAATATATGAAGAGCTTCAAAAGGTGTCAAAAATATGAGGAGCATGAAACGGTGTGAAATATAGGAGAAGCATGAAGCGGTGTTGAGAAACATGCAGAGCAGGAAAAGGTGTGAAAAATATGAAGAGCTTCAAAAGGTGTCAAGAATATGAGGAGCATGAAACGGTCTGAAAAATAGGAGGAACATGAAGCTGTGTTCAAAAACATGAAAAGCCTGAAAAGATGTGAAAAATATGAAGAGCTTCAAAAGGTGTCAAAAATATGAGGAGCATGAAACGTTCTGAAAAATAGGAGGTGCATGAAGCGGTGTTGAAAATCATGAAGAGCCTGAAAAGGTGTGAAAAATATGAAAAGCTTCAAAAGGTGTCAAAAATGAGATGAGCATGAAACGGTCTGAAAAATAGGAGGAGCATGAGCGGTGTTGAAAATCATGAAGAGCCTGAAAAGGTGTGAAAAATATGAAGAGCTTCAAAAGGTGTGAAATACATGAGGAGGATTAAACGGTCAGAAAAATAGGAGGAGCATGAAGCGTTGTTGAAAAACATGAACAGCCTGAAAAGGTGTGAAAAATATGAAGAGCTTCTAAAGGTGTCAAAAATATGAGGAGCAAGAAATGGTCTTAAAAATATGAGGAACATAAAGTGGTGTTGAAAAACATGAAGAGCCTGAAAAGGTGTGAAATATATGAAGAGCTTCTAAAGGTGTCAAAAATATGAGGAGCATGAAACGGTCTTAAAAAGAGGAGGACGATGAAGCGGTGTTCAAAAACTTGAAGAGGATGAAAAGGTGTGAAAAATATGAAGAGCTTTAAAAGGTGTAAAAAATATGAGGAGCATGAAACGGTCTTAAAAATAGGAGGAGGATGAAGCGGTGTTCAAAAACTTGAAGAGGATGAAATGGTGTGAAAAATATGAAGAGCTTCTAAAGGTGTCAAAAATATGAGGAGCATGAAACGGTCTTAAAAATAAGAGGAGGATGAGGCGGTGTTGAAAAACTTGAAGAGGATGAAAAGGTGTGAAAAATATGAAGAGCTTTAAAAGGTGTCCAAAATATGAGGAGCATGAAACGGTCTGAAAAATAGGAGGATTATGAAACGGTGTTCAAAAACATGAAGAGCCTGAAAAGGTGTGAAAAATATGAAGAGTCTCAAAACGTGTCAAAAATATGAGGAGTATGAAACGGTATGATAAATAGCAGGAGCATGAACCGGTGTTGAAAAACATGAAGAGTCTGAAATCGTGTGAAAAATATGAAGAGCTTCAAAAATGTGAAAAATATGAAGAGCTTCAAAAGATGTGAATAATATGCAAAGCTTCAAAAGATGTAAAAATGAGATGAGCATGAAACGGTCTGAAAAAAAGGAGGAGAATGAAGCGGTGTTGAAAAACATCAAGAGCCTGAAAAGGTGTGAAAAATATGAAGAGCTTCAAAAGGTGTGAAATAGATGAGGAGCATTAAATGGTCTAAAAAATAGGAGGAGCATGAAGTGGTGTTCAAAAACATGAAGAGCATGAAAAGCTGAGAAAAATATGAAGAGCTTCAAAAGGTGTCAAAAATATGAGGAGCATGAAACGGTCTGAAAAATAGGAGGAGCATGAAACGGTGATTAACCACATGAAGAGCCTGAAAAGTTGTGAAAAACATGAAGAGATTCAAAAGCTGTGAAATACATGAGGAGCATGAAACGGGCTGAAAAATAGGAGAAGCATGAAGTGGTGTGGAAAAACATCAAGAGCCTGAAAAGTTGTGAAAGATATGAAGAGCTTCAAAAGGTGTGAAAAATATGAGGAGCAAGAAATGGTCTGAAAAATAGGAGGATTATGAAACGTTGTTCAAAAACAAGAAGAGCCTGAAAAGGTGTGAAAAATAGTAAAAGCCTCAAAAAGTGTCAAAAATATGAGGAGCATGAAACGGTCTGAAAAATTGCAGGAGCATGAAGTGGTGTTGAAAAACCTGAAGAGTCTGAAAACGTCTGAAAATAAGAAGAGCTTCAAAAATATGAGAAATATGAAGAGTTTCAAAAGGTATCAAAATGAGATGAGCATGAACCGGTCTGAAAAATAGGAGGAGCATGAAGTGGGGTTGAAAAAATGAAAAGCCTGAAAAGGTGTGAAATATATGAAGTGCTTCAAAGGTGTCAAAAATATGAGGAAAATGAAAAGGTCTGAAAAATAGGAGGAGCATGAAGTGGTGTTGAAAAACATGAAGAGCCTGAAAACGTGTGAAAAATATGAAGACCTTCAAAAAGTGTGAAAAATATGAAGAGTTTCAAAAGGTGTGAAAAAAGAGATGAGCATGAAACGGACTGAAAAACAGGAGGAGTATGAAGCAGTGTTGAAAATCATCAAGAGCATGAAAAGGGGTGAAAAATATGAAGAGCTTCAAAAGGTGTCAAAAAGGGATGAGCATGAAAAGGTCTGAAAAATAGGAGGAGCAAGAAGTGGTGTTGAAAAAAATGAGAAGCCTGAAAAGGTGTGAAATATATAAAGAGCTTCAAAAGGTGTGAAATACATGAGAAGCATGAAACTCTCTGAAAAATAGAAGGAGCATGAAGAGTTGTTGTAAAACATGAAGAGCCTGAAAAGGTTGAAAAATATGAAGAGCTTCAAAAGGTGCCCAAAATATGAGGAGCATGAAACGGTCTGAAAAGTAGGAGGAGCATGAAGCGGTGTTGAAAAACATGAAGAGCCTGAAAAGGTGTGAAAAATATGAAGAGCTTCAAAAGGTGTTCAAAATATGAGGAGCATGAAACGGTCTGAAAAGTAGGAGGAGCATGAAGCGGTGTTTAAAAACATGAAGAGCCTGAAAAGCTGTGAGAAATATGAAGAGCTTCAAAAGGTGTCAAAAATATGAGGAGCATGAAACGGTCTGAAAAATAGGAGGAGCTGGAAGTGGTGTTGAAACACATGAAGAGCCTTAAAGGTGTGAAAAATATGAAGAGCTTCAAAATGTGTCAAAAATATGAGGAGCATGAAACGGTCTGAAAAATACGAGGAGCATGAAGCGGTGGTTAAAAACATGAAGAGCCTGAAAAGGGGTGAAAAACATGAAGAGCTTCTAAATGAGTTAAAAATATGAGAAGCATGAAACGACTGAAAAATAGGAGGAGCATGAAGCGGTGTTGAAAAACATGAAGAGCCTGAAAATTTTGAAATATATGAACAGCTTCAATGGTGTCAAAACTAGGAGGAGCATGAAACAGTCTGAAATAGGAGAAGCATGAAGCGGTGTTGAAAAACATGAATAGTCTAAAAAGAAGTGAAAAATATGAAGAGCTTCAAAAGGTGTCAAAAATATGAGGAGCATGAAACGGTATGAAAAATAGGAGGAGCATGAAACGATGTTCAAAAACCTGAAGAGCCTGAAAAGGTGTGAAAAATATGAAGAGCTTCAAAAGATCTCAAAAATATGAGGAGCATGAAACGGTCTGAAAAATAGGAGGAGCATGAAGCGGTCCTCAAAAACATGAAGAGCCGGAAAAGTTGTGAAAAATATGAAGAGCTTCAAAAGGTGTCTAAAATATGAGGTGCATTAAACAGTGTGAAAAATAGGAGGAGTATGAAACGGTGTTGAAAAACATGAAAAGCATGAAAAAGTGTGAAAAATATGAAGAATTTCAAAGGGTGTCAAAAATATGAGAAGCATGAAGCGGTCTGAAAAATAGGAGAAGCATGAAGCGGTGTTGCAAAATATGAATAGCGTGAAAAGCTGTGAAATATATGAAGAGCTTCAAAAGGTGTCAAAAATATGAGGAGCATGAAACGGTGTGAAATATAGGAGAAGCATGAAGCGGTGTTGAGAAACATGCAGAGCAGGAAAAGGTGTGAAAAATATGAAGAGCTTCAAAAGGTGTCAAGAATATGAGGAGCATGAAACGGTCTGAAAAATAGGAGGAACATGAAGCTGTGTTCAAAAACATGAAAAGCCTGAAAAGATGTGAAAAATATGAAGAGCTTCAAAAGGTGTCAAAAATATGAGGAGCATGAAACGTTCTGAAAAATAGGAGGTGCATGAAGCGGTGTTGAAAATCATGAAGAGCCTGAAAAGGTGTGAAAAATATGAAAAGCTTCAAAAGGTGTCAAAAATGAGATGAGCATGAAACGGTCTGAAAAATAGGAGGAGCATGAGCGGTGTTGAAAATCATGAAGAGCCTGAAAAGGTGTGAAAAATATGAAGAGCTTCAAAAGGTGTGAAATACATGAGGAGGATTAAACGGTCAGAAAAATAGGAGGAGCATGAAGCGTTGTTGAAAAACATGAACAGCCTGAAAAGGTGTGAAAAATATGAAGAGCTTCTAAAGGTGTCAAAAATATGAGGAGCAAGAAATGGTCTTAAAAATATGAGGAACATAAAGTGGTGTTGAAAAACATGAAGAGCCTGAAAAGGTGTGAAATATATGAAGAGCTTCTAAAGGTGTCAAAAATATGAGGAGCATGAAACGGTCTTAAAAAGAGGAGGACGATGAAGCGGTGTTCAAAAACTTGAAGAGGATGAAAAGGTGTGAAAAATATGAAGAGCTTTAAAAGGTGTCAAAAATATGAGGAGCATGAAACGGTCTTAAAAATAGGAGGAGGATGAAGCGGTGTTCAAAAACTTGAAGAGGATGAAATGGTGTGAAAAATATGAAGAGCTTCTAAAGGTGTCAAAAATATGAGGAGCATGAAACGGTCTTAAAAATAAGAGGAGGATGAGGCGGTGTTGAAAAACTTGAAGAGGATGAAAAGGTGTGAAAAATATGAAGAGCTTTAAAAGGTGTCCAAAATATGAGGAGCATGAAACGGTCTGAAAAATAGGAGGATTATGAAACGGTGTTCAAAAACATGAAGAGCCTGAAAAGGTGTGAAAAATATGAAGAGTCTCAAAACGTGTCAAAAATATGAGGAGTATGAAACGGTATGATAAATAGCAGGAGCATGAACCGGTGTTGAAAAACATGAAGAGTCTGAAATCGTGTGAAAAATATGAAGAGCTTCAAAAATGTGAAAAATATGAAGAGCTTCAAAAGATGTGAATAATATGCAAAGCTTCAAAAGATGTCAAAAATGAGATGAGCATGAAACGGTCTGAAAAAAAGGAGGAGAATGAAGCGGTGTTGAAAAACATCAAGAGCCTGAAAAGGTGTGAAAAATATGAAGAGCTTCAAAAGGTGTGAAATAGATGAGGAGCATTAAATGGTCTAAAAAATAGGAGGAGCATGAAGTGGTGTTCAAAAACATGAAGAGCATGAAAAGCTGAGAAAAATATGAAGAGCTTCAAAAGGTGTCAAAAATATGAGGAGCATGAAACGGTCTGAAAAATAGGAGGAGCATGAAACGGTGATTAACCACATGAAGAGCCTGAAAAGTTGTGAAAAACATGAAGAGATTCAAAAGCTGTGAAATACATGAGGAGCATGAAACGGGCTGAAAAATAGGAGAAGCATGAAGTGGTGTGGAAAAACATCAAGAGCCTGAAAAGTTGTGAAAGATATGAAGAGCTTCAAAAGGTGTGAAAAATATGAGGAGCAAGAAATGGTCTGAAAAATAGGAGGATTATGAAACGTTGTTCAAAAACAAGAAGAGCCTGAAAAGGTGTGAAAAATAGTAAAAGCCTCAAAAAGTGTCAAAAATATGAGGAGCATGAAACGGTCTGAAAAATTGCAGGAGCATGAAGTGGTGTTGAAAAACCTGAAGAGTCTGAAAACGTCTGAAAATAAGAAGAGCTTCAAAAAGATGAGAAATATGAAGAGCTTCAAAAGGTATCAAAATGAGATGAGCATGAACCGGTCTGAAAAATAGGAGGAGCATGAAGTGGGGTTGAAAAAATGAAAAGCCTGAAAAGGTGTGAAATATATGAAGTGCTTCAAAGGTGTCAAAAATATGAGGAAAATGAAAAGGTCTGAAAAATAGGAGGAGCATGAAGTGGTGTTGAAAAACATGAAGAGCCTGAAAACGTGTGAAAAATATGAAGACCTTCAAAAAGTGTGAAAAATATGAAGAGTTTCAAAAGGTGTGAAAAAAGAGATGAGCATGAAACGGACTGAAAAACAGGAGGAGAATGAAGCAGTGTTGAAAATCATCAAGAGCATGAAAAGGTGTGAAAAATATGAAGAGCTTCAAAAGGTGTCAAAAAGGGATGAGCATGAAAAGGTCTGAAAAATAGGAGGAGCAAGAAGTGGTGTTGAAAAAAATGAGAAGCCTGAAAAGGTGTGAAATATATAAAGAGCTTCAAAAGGTGTGAAATACATGAGAAGCATGAAACTCTCTGAAAAATAGAAGGAGCATGAAGAGTTGTTGTAAAACATGAAGAGCCTGAAAAGGTTGAAAAATATGAAGAGCTTCAAAAGGTGCCCAAAATATGAGGAGCATGAAACGGTCTGAAAAATAGGAGGAGCATGAAGCGGTGTTGAAAAACATGAAGAGCCTGAAAAGCTGTGAGAAATATGAAGAGCTTCAAAAGGTGTCAAAAATATGAGGAGCATGAAACGGTCTGAAAAATAGGAGGAGCTGGAAGTGGTGTTGAAACACATGAAGAGACTTAAAGGTGTGAAAAATATGAAGAGCTTCAAAAGGTGCCCAAAATATGAGGAGCATGAAACGGTCTGAAAAATAGGAGGAGCATGAAGCGGTGTTGAAAAACATGAAGAGCCTGAAAAGGTGTGAAAAATATGAAGAGCTTCAAAAGGTGTTCAAAATATGAGGAGCATGAAACGGTCTGAAAAGTAGGAGGAGCATGAAGCGGTGTTTAAAAACATGAAGAGCCTGAAAAGCTGTGAGAAATATGAAGAGCTTCAAAAGGTGTCAAAAATATGAGGAGCATGAAACGGTCTGAAAAATAGGAGGAGCTGGAAGTGGTGTTGAAACACATGAAGAGCCTTAAAGGTGTGAAAAATATGAAGAGCTTCAAAATGTGTCAAAAATATGAGGAGCATGAAACGGTCTGAAAAATACGAGGAGCATGAAGCGGTGGTTAAAAACATGAAGAGCCTGAAAAGGGGTGAAAAACATGAAGAGCTTCTAAATGAGTTAAAAATATGAGAAGCATGAAACGACTGAAAAATAGGAGGAGCATGAAGCGGTGTTGAAAAACATGAATAGCCTAAAAAGAAGTGAAAAATATGAAGAGCTTCAAAAGGTGTCAAAAATATGAGGAGCATGAAACGGTATGAAAAATAGGAGGAGCATGAAACGGTGTTCAAAAACCTGAAGAGCCTGAAAAGGTGTGAAAAATATGAAGAGCTTCAAAAGATCTCAAAAATATGAGGAGCATGAAACGGTCTGAAAAATAGGAGGAGCATGAAGCGGTCCTCAAAAACATGAAGAGCCTGAAAAGTTGTGAAAAATATGAAGAGCTTCAAAAGGTGTCTAAAATATGAGGTGCATTAAACAGTGTGAAAAATAGGAGGAGTATGAAACGGTGTTGAAAAACATGAAAAGCATGAAAAAGTGTGAAAAATATGAAGAATTTCAAAGGGTGTCAAAAATATGAGAAGCATGAAGCGGTCTGAAAAATAGGAGAAGCATGAAGCGGTGTTGCAAAATATGAATAGCGTGAAAAGCTGTGAAATATATGAAGAGCTTCAAAAGGTGTCAAAAATATGAGGAGCATGAAACGGTGTGAAATATAGGAGAAGCATGAAGCGGTGTTGAGAAACATGCAGAGCAGGAAAAGGTGTGAAAAATATGAAGAGCTTCAAAAGGTGTCAAGAATATGAGGAGCATGAAACGGTCTGAAAAATAGGAGGAACATGAAGCTGTGTTCAAAAACATGAAAAGCCTGAAAAGATGTGAAAAATATGAAGAGCTTCAAAAGGTGTCAAAAATATGAGGAGCATGAAACGTTCTGAAAAATAGGAGGTGCATGAAGCGGTGTTGAAAATCATGAAGAGCCTGAAAAGGTGTGAAAAATATGAAAAGCTTCAAAAGGTGTCAAAAATGAGATGAGCATGAAACGGTCTGAAAAATAGGAGGAGCATGAGCGGTGTTGAAAATCATGAAGAGCCTGAAAAGGTGTGAAAAATATGAAGAGCTTCAAAAGGTGTGAAATACATGAGGAGGATTAAACGGTCAGAAAAATAGGAGGAGCATGAAGCGTTGTTGAAAAACATGAACAGCCTGAAAAGGTGTGAAAAATATGAAGAGCTTCTCAAGGTGTCAAAAATATGAGGAGCAAGAAATGGTCTTAAAAATATGAGGAACATAAAGTGGTGTTGAAAAACATGAAGAGCCTGAAAAGGTGTGAAATATATGAAGAGCTTCTAAAGGTGTCAAAAATATGAGGAGCATGAAACGGTCTTAAAAAGAGGAGGACGATGAAGCGGTGTTCAAAAACTTGAAGAGGATGAAAAGGTGTGAAAAATATGAAGAGCTTTAAAAGGTGTCAAAAATATGAGGAGCATGAAACGGTCTTAAAAATAGGAGGAGGATGAAGCGGTGTTCAAAAACTTGAAGAGGATGAAATGGTGTGAAAAATATGAAGAGCTTCTAAAGGTGTCAAAAATATGAGGAGCATGAAACGGTCTTAAAAATAAGAGGAGGATGAGGCGGTGTTGAAAAACTTGAAGAGGATGAAAAGGTGTGAAAAATATGAAGAGCTTTAAAAGGTGTCCAAAATATGAGGAGCATGAAACGGTCTGAAAAATAGGAGGATTATGAAACGGTGTTCAAAAACATGAAGAGCCTGAAAAGGTGTGAAAAATATGAAGAGTCTCAAAACGTGTCAAAAATATGAGGAGTATGAAACGGTATGATAAATAGCAGGAGCATGAACCGGTGTTGAAAAACATGAAGAGTCTGAAATCGTGTGAAAAATATGAAGAGCTTCAAAAATGTGAAAAATATGAAGAGCTTCAAAAGATGTGAATAATATGCAAAGCTTCAAAAGATGTCAAAAATGAGATGAGCATGAAACGGTCTGAAAAAAAGGAGGAGAATGAAGCGGTGTTGAAAAACATCAAGAGCCTGAAAAGGTGTGAAAAATATGAAGAGCTTCAAAAGGTGTGAAATAGATGAGGAGCATTAAATGGTCTAAAAAATAGGAGGAGCATGAAGTGGTGTTCAAAAACATGAAGAGCATGAAAAGCTGAGAAAAATATGAAGAGCTTCAAAAGGTGTCAAAAATATGAGGAGCATGAAACGGTCTGAAAAATAGGAGGAGCATGAAACGGTGATTAACCACATGAAGAGCCTGAAAAGTTGTGAAAAACATGAAGAGATTCAAAAGCTGTGAAATACATGAGGAGCATGAAACGGGCTGAAAAATAGGAGAAGCATGAAGTGGTGTGGAAAAACATCAAGAGCCTGAAAAGTTGTGAAAGATATGAAGAGCTTCAAAAGGTGTGA